>NW_027611768.1:0-491142 GCF_964261635.1 Lissotriton helveticus
GAGTGAGTAAATTGGCCATTTTCATGCACTTTTAACCATTCCACAAATGTTGTGTTTAGGGCCCTGGAAGCATGAAAATCACTTTAAACATGCTAATTTTAGCTCTAAAACTGATGATCCACCTACAAATGTGAACTGACGTTCAAAAATAAAATATTTGAAACTGGACCATTTTGCACCTTTCTGAAGCATGACGTAATGGGGGGGTGTTATCTCTTTTGTCAAAAATCTGCTGTTTTTGCTTGAACATTAAATGCCTCCAAATGGTTTTTAATTCACTTCACGGGCCCCTGGAAGCATGAAAATCACTTTAAACATGCTAATTTTAGCTCTAAACCTGATGATCTACCTACAAATGTGAATTGACATTCAAAAATAAAACATTTAAAAATGGACCATTTTTCACCTTTCTGAAGCAAGATGTAATGGGGGGGGTGTTATCTCTTTCATCAAAAATCAGCCGTTTTTGCTTGAACATTAAATGCCTCCAAATGGTATTTAATTCACTTCCCGGTGTGAAGAAGCACTTTTTGAGACCTCAGAGTGAGTAAATTGGTCATTTTCATGCACTGTTAACCATTTCACAAATGTTGTGTTTAGGGCCCCTGGAAGCATGAAAATCATTTTAAACATGCTAATTTTAGCTCTAAAACTGATGATCTACCTACAAATGTGAACTGACATTCAAAAATAAAACATTTAAAAATGGACCATTTTTCACCTTTCTGAAGCAAGACGTAATGGGGGGGGTGTTATCTCTTTAGTCAAAAATCAGCCGTTTTTGCTTGAACATTAAATGCCTCCAAATGGTATTTAATTCACTTCCCGGTGTGAAGAAACACTTTTTGAGACCTCAGAGTGAGTAAATTGGCCATTTTCATGCACTTTTAACCATTACACAAATGTTGTATTTAGGGCCCCTGGAAGCATGAAAATCACTTTAAACATGCTAATTTTAGCTCTAAAACTGATGATCTACCTACAAATGTGAACTGACGTGCAAAAATAAAAACATTTGAAAACGGACCATTTTTCACCTTTCTGAAGCATGACGTAATGGGGGGGGGGTGTTATCTCTTTTGTCAAAAATCACCCGTTTTTTCCTTGAACATTAAATGCCTCCAAATGGTATTTCATTTACTTCCCGGGATAAAGAAACACTTTTTGAGACCTCAGAGTGAGTAAATTGGCCATTTTAATGCACTTTTAACCATTCCATAAATGTTGTGTTTAGGGCCCCTAGAAGCACGAAATTCACTTTAAACATGCTAATTTTAGCTCTAAAACTGATGATCCACCTACAAATGTGAACTGACGTTCAAAAATAAAACATTTGAAAACGGACCATATTTCACCTTTCTGAAGCATGACGTAATGGGGGGGTGTTATCTCTTTTGTCAAAAATCAGCTGTTTTTGCTTGAACATTAAATGCCTCCAAATGGTTTTTAATTCACTTCCCGGGCCCCTGGAAGCCTTAAAATCACTTTAAACATGCTAATTTTAGCTCTAAAACTGATGATTTTCCTACAAATGTGAACTGACGTGCAAAAATAAAACATTTGAAAACGGACCATTTTTCACCTTTCTGAAGCATGACGTAATGGGGGAGTGTTATCGCTTTTGTCAAAAATCAGCCGTTTTTGCTTGAACATTAACTGCCTCCAAATGGCATTTAATTCACTTGCCGGGGTGAAGAAACACTTTTTGAGACCTCAGAGTGAGTAAATTGGCCATTTTCATGCACTTTTAACCATTCCACAAATGTTGTGTTTAGGGCCCCTGGAAGCATGAAAATCACTTTAAACAAGCTAATTTTAGCTCTAAAACTGATGATCCACCTACAAATGTGAACTGACGTTAAAAAATAAAACATTTGAAAACGGACCATTTTTCACCTTTCTGAAGCATGACGTAATGGGGGGTGTTATCTCTTTTGTCAAAAATCAGCCGTTTTTGCTTGAACATTAAATGCCTCCAAATGGTATTTAATTCACTTCCCGGGGTGAAGAAACACTTTTTGAGACCCCAGAGTGAGTAAATTGGCCATTTTCATGCACTTTTAACCATTCCACAAATGTTGTGTTTAGGGCCCCTGGAAGCATGAAAATCACTTTAAACATGCTAATTTTAGCTCTAAAACTGATGAACTACCTACAAATGTGAACTGACGTTCAAAAATAAAACATTTGAAAGCGGACCATGTTTCACCTTTCTGAAGCATGACGTAATGGGGGGGTGTTATCTCTTTTGTCAAAAATCAGCTGTTTTTGCTTGAACATTAAATGCCTCCAAATGGTTTTTAATTCACTTCCCGGGCCCCAGGAAGCCTTAAAATCACTTTAAACATGCTAATTTTAGCTCTAAAACTGATGATTTTCCTACAAATGTGAACTGACGTGCAAAAATAAAACATTTGAAAACAGACCATTTTTCACCTTTCTGAAGCATGACGTAATGGGGGAGTGTTATCGCTTTTGTCAAAAATCAGCCGTTTTTGCTTGAACATTAAATGCCTCCAAATGGCATTTAATTCACTTCCCGGGGTGAAGAAACACTTTTTGAGACGTCAGAGTGAGTAAATTGGCCATTTTCATGCACTTTTAACCATTCCACAAATGTTGTGTTTAGGGCCCCTGGAAGCATGAAAATCACTTTAAACATGCTAATTTTAGCTCTAAAACTGATGATTAACCTACAAATGTGAACTGACGTTCAAAAATAAAATATTTGAAACTGGACCATTTTGCACCTTTCTGAAGCATGACGTAATGGGGGGGGTGTTATCTCTTTTGTCAAAAATCTGCTATTTTTGCTTGAACATTAAATGGCTCCAAATGGTTTTTAATTCACTTCACGGGCCCCTGGAAGCATGAAAATCACTTTAAACATGCTAATTTTAGCTCTAAAACTGATGATCTACCTACAAATGTGAATTGACATTCAAAAATAAAACATTTAAAAATGGACCATTTTTCACCTTTCTGAAGCAAGATGTAATGGGGGGGTGTTATCTCTTTCATCAAAAATCAGCCGTTTTTGCTTGAACATTAAATGCCTCCAAATGGTATTTAATTCACTTCCCGGTGTGAAGAAGCACTTTTTGAGACCTCAGAGTGAGTAAATTGGTCATTTTCATGCACTGTTAACCATTTCACAAATGTTGTGTTTAGGGCCCCTGGAAGCATGAAAATCACTTTAACCGCATGCGTGCGTGCGAAATTCTGCTCCGGCGCTGAGATTTTTTAAATCGCACTTTACATGACGAGCTGGGCTCGTCATGAGCGTGCGAGGAGGCTACCTCATGACGAGCCCAGCTCGTCATGAGCGTCGAAGGGGTTAAACATGCTAATTTTAGCTCTAAAACTGATGATCTACCTACAAATGTGAACTGACATTCAAAAATAAAACATTTAAAAATGGACCATTTTTCACCTTTCTGAAGCAAGACGTAATGGGGGGGTGTTATCTCTTTAGTCAAAAATCTGCCGTTTTTGCTTGAACATTAAATGCCTCCAAATGGTATTTAATTCACTTCCCGGTGTGAAGAAACACTTTTTGAGACCTCAGAGTGAGTAAATTGGCCATTTTCATGCACTTTTAACCATTACACAAATGTTGTATTTAGGGCCCCTGGAAGCATGAAAATCACTTTAAACATGCTAATTTTAGCTCTAAAACTGATGATCTACCTACAAATGTGAACTGACGTGCAAAAATAAAACATTTGAAAACGGACCATTTTGCACCTTTCTGAAGCATGACGTAATGGGGGGTGTTATCTCTTTTGTCAAAAATCGGCTGGTTTTGCTTGAATATTAAATGCCTCCAAATGGTTTTTAATTCACTTCACGGGCCCCTGGAAGCATGAAAATCCCTTTAAACATGCTAATTTTAGCTCTAAAACTGATGATCTACCTACAAATGTGAACTGACGTTAAAAAATAAAACATTTGAAAACGCGCCATTTTTCACCTTTCTGAAGCATGACGTAATAGGGGTGTTATCTCTTTTGTCAAAAATCAGCCGTTTTTGCTTGAACATTAAATGCCTCCAAATGGTATTTAATTCACTTCCCGGGTTGAAGAAACACTTTTTGAGACCTCAGAGTGAGTAAATTGGCCATTTTCATGCACTTTTAACCATTCCACAAAGGTTGTGTTTAGGGCCCCTGGAAGCATGAAAATCACTTTAAACAAGCAAATTTTAGCTCTAAAACTGATGATCCACCTACAAATGTGAACTGACGTTCAAAAATAAAACATTTGAAAACGGACCATTTTTCACCTTTCTGAAGCATGACGTAATGGGGGGGTGTTATCTCTTTTGTCAAAAATCAGCCGTTTTTGCTTGAACATTAAATGCCTCCAAATGGTATTTAATTCACTTCCCGGTGTGAAGAAGCACTTTTTGAGACCTCAGAGTGAGTAAATTGGTCATTTTCATGCACTGTTAACCATTTCACAAATGTTGTGTTTAGGGCCCCTGGAAGCATGAAAATCACTTTAAACACGCTAATTTTAGCTCTAAAACTGATGATTTTCCTACAAATGTGAACTGACGTGCAAAAATAAAACATTTGAAAACGGACCATTTTTCACCTTTCTGAAGCATGATGTAATGGGGGAGTGTTATCGCTTTTGTCAAAAATCAGCCGTTTTTGCTTGAACATTAAATGCCTCCAAATGGCATTCAATTCACTTCCCGGGGTGAAGAAACACTTTTTGAGACGTCAGAGTGAGTAAATTGGCCATTTTCATGCACTTTTAACCATTCCACAAATGTTGTGTTTAGGGCCCCTGGAAGCATGAAAATCACTTTAAACATGCTAATTTTAGCTTTAAAACTGATGATCCACCTACAAATGTGAACTGACGTTCAAAAATAAAATATTTGAAACTGGACCATTTTGCACCTTTCTGAAGCATGACGTAATGGGGGGGTGTTATCTCTTTTGTCAAAAATCTGCTGTTTTTGCTTGAACATTAAATGCCTCCAAATGGTTTTTAATTCACTTCACGGGCCCCTGGAAGCATGAAAATCACTTTAAACATGCTAATTTTAGCTCTAAACCTGATGATCTACCTACAAATGGGAATTGACATTCAAAAATAAAACATTTAAAAATGGACCATTTTTCACCTTTCTGAAGCAAGATGTAATGGGGGGGTGTTATCTCTTTCATCAAAAATCAGCCGTTTTTGCTTGAACATTAAATGCCTCCAAATGGTATTTAATTCACTTCCTGGTGTGAAGAAGCACTTTTTGAGACCTCAGAGTGAGTAAATTGGTCATTTTCATGCACTGTTAACCATTTCACAAATGTTGTGTTTAGGGCCCCTGGAAGCATGAAAATCATTTTAAACATGCTAATTTTAGCTCTAAAACTGATGATCTACCTACAAATGTGAACTGACGTGCAAAAATAAAACATTTGAAAACGGACCATTTTTCACCTTTCTGAAGCATGACGTAATGGGGGGGTGTTATCTCTTTTGTCAAAAATCACCCGTTTTTCTTTGAACATTAAATGCCTCCAAATGGTATTTCATTTACTTCCCGGGATAAAGAAACACTTTTTGAGACCTCAGAGTGAGTAAATTGGCCATTTTAATGCACTTTTAACCATTCCATAAATGTTGTGTTTAGGGCCCCTAGAAGCACGAAATTCACTTTAAACATGCTAATTTTAGCTCTAAAACTGATGATCCACCTACAAATGTGAACTGACGTTCAAAAATAAAACATTTGAAAACGGACCATATTTCACCTTTCTGAAGCATGACGTAATGGGGGGGTGTTATCTCTTTTGTCAAAAATCAGCTGTTTTTGCTTGAACATTAAATGCCTCCAAATGGTTTTTAATTCACTTCCCGGGCCCCTGGAAGCCTTAAAATCACTTTAAACATGCTAATTTTAGCTCTAAAACTGATGATTTTCCTACAAATGTGAACTGACGTGCAAAAATAAAACATTTGAAAACGGACCATTTTTCACCTTTCTGAAGCATGACGTAATGGGGGAGTGTTATCGCTTTTGTCAAAAATCAGCCGTTTTTGCTTGAACATTAACTGCCTCCAAATGGCATTTAATTCACTTGCCGGGGTGAAGAAACACTTTTTGAGACCTCAGAGTGAGTAAATTGGCCATTTTCATGCACTTTTAACCATTCCACAAATGTTGTGTTTAGGGCCCCTGGAAGCATGAAAATCACTTTAAACAAGCTAATTTTAGCTCTAAAACTGATGATCCACC
The DNA here is from genome assembly GCF_964261635.1 of Lissotriton helveticus. Taxonomy (NCBI): domain Eukaryota; kingdom Metazoa; phylum Chordata; class Amphibia; order Caudata; family Salamandridae; genus Lissotriton; species Lissotriton helveticus. The sequence continues at coordinate 6,254 of NW_027611768.1, forward strand.
TACAAATGTGAACTGACGTTCAAAAATAAAACATTTGAAAACGGACCATTTTTCACCTTTCTGAAGCATGACGTAATGGGGGGGTGTTATCTCTTTTGTCAAAAATCAGCCGTTTTTGCTTGAACATTAAATGCCTCCAAATGGTATTTAATTCACTTCCCGGGGTGAAGAAACACTTTTTGAGACCTCAGAGTGAGTAAATTGGCCATTTTCATGCACTTTTAACCATTCCACAAATGTTGTGTTTAGGGCCCCTGGAAGCATGAAAATCACTTTAAACATGCTAATTTTAGCTCTAAAACTGATGAACTACCTACAAATGTGAACTGACGTTCAAAAATAAAACATTTGAAAGCGGACCATGTTTCACCTTTCTGAAGCATGACGTAATGGGGGGGTGTTATCTCTTTTGTCAAAAATCAGCTGTTTTTGCTTGAACATTAAATGCCTCCAAATGGTTTTTAATTCACTTCCCGGGCCCCAGGAAGCCTTAAAATCACTTTAAACATGCTAATTTTAGCTCTAAAACTGATGATTTTCCTACAAATGTGAACTGACGTGCAAAAATAAAACATTTGAAAACAGACCATTTTTCACCTTTCTGAAGCATGACGTAATGGGGGAGTGTTATCGCTTTTGTCAAAAATCAGCCGTTTTTGCTTGAACATTAAATGCCTCCAAATGGCATTTAATTCACTTCCCGGGGTGAAGAAACACTTTTTGAGACGTCAGAGTGAGTAAATTGGCCATTTTCATGCACTTTAACCATTCCACAAATGTTGTGTTTAGGGCCCCTGGAAGCATGAAAATCACTTTAAACATGCTAATTTTAGCTCTAAAACTGATGATTAACCTACAAATGTGAACTGACGTTCAAAAATAAAATATTTGAAACTGGACCATTTTGCACCTTTCTGAAGCATGACGTAATGGGGGGGGGTGTTATCTCTTTTGTCAAAAATCTGCTATTTTTGCTTGAACATTAAATGGCTCCAAATGGTTTTTAATTCACTTCACGGGCCCCTGGAAGCATGAAAATCACTTTAAACATGCTAATTTTAGCTCTAAAACTGATGATCTACCTACAAATGTGAACTGACATTCAAAAATAAAACATTTAAAAATGGACCATTTTTCACCTTTCTGAAGCAAGATGTAATGGGGGGTGTTATCTCTTTCATCAAAAATCAGCCGTTTTTGCTTGAACATTAAATGCCTCCAAATGGTATTTAATTCACTTCCCGGTGTGAAGAAGCACTTTTTGAGACCTCAGAGTGAGTAAATTGGTCATTTTCATGCACTGTTAACCATTTCACAAATGTTGTGTTTAGGGCCCCTGGAAGCATGAAAATCACTTTAACCGCATGCGTGCGTGCGAAATTCTGCTCCGGCGCTGAGATTTTTTAAATCGCACTTTACATGACGAGCTGGGCTCGTCATGAGCGTGCGAGGAGGCTACCTCATGACGAGCCCAGCTCGTCATGAGCGTCGAAGGGGTTAAACATGCTAATTTTAGCTCTAAAACTGATGATCTACCTACAAATGTGAACTGACATTCAAAAATAAAACATTTAAAAATGGACCATTTTTCACCTTTCTGAAGCAAGACGTAATGGGGGGGTGTTATCTCTTTAGTCAAAAATCTGCCGTTTTTGCTTGAACATTAAATGCCTCCAAATGGTATTTAATTCACTTCCCGGTGTGAAGAAACACTTTTTGAGACCTCAGAGTGAGTAAATTGGCCATTTTCATGCACTTTTAACCATTACACAAATGTTGTATTTAGGGCCCCTGGAAGCATGAAAATCACTTTAAACATGCTAATTTTAGCTCTAAAACTGATGATCTACCTACAAATGTGAACTGACGTGCAAAAATAAAACATTTGAAAACGGACCATTTGCACCTTTCTGAAGCATGACGTAATGGGGGGGTGTTATCTCTTTTGTCAAAAATCGGCTGGTTTTGCTTGAATATTAAATGCCTCCAAATGGTTTTTAATTCACTTCACGGGCCCCTGGAAGCATGAAAATCCCTTTAAACATGCTAATTTTAGCTCTAAAACTGATGATCTACCTACAAATGTGAACTGACGTTAAAAAATAAAACATTTGAAAACGCGCCATTTTTCACCTTTCTGAAGCATGACGTAATAGGGGTGTTATCTCTTTTGTCAAAAATCAGCCGTTTTTGCTTGAACATTAAATGCCTCCAAATGGTATTTAATTCACTTCCCGGGTTGAAGAAACACTTTTTGAGACCTCAGAGTGAGTAAATTGGCCATTTTCATGCACTTTTAACCATTCCACAAAGGTTGTGTTTAGGGCCCCTGGAAGCATGAAAATCACTTTAAACAAGCTAATTTTAGCTCTAAAACTGATGATCCACCTACAAATGTGAACTGACGTTCAAAAATAAAACATTTGAAAACGGACCATTTTTCACCTTTCTGAAGCATGACGTAATGGGGGGGTGTTATCTCTTTTGTCAAAAATCAGCCGTTTTTGCTTGAACATTAAATGCCTCCAAATGGTATTTAATTCACTTCCGGTGTGAAGAAGCACTTTTTGAGACCTCAGAGTGAGTAAATTGGTCATTTTCATGCACTGTTAACCATTTCACAAATGTTGTGTTTAGGGCCCCTGGAAGCATGAAAATCACTTTAAACACGCTAATTTTAGCTCTAAAACTGATGATTTTCCTACAAATGTGAACTGACGTGCAAAAATAAAACATTTGAAAACGGACCATTTTTCACCTTTCTGAAGCATGACGTAATGGGGGAGTGTTATCGCTTTTGTCAAAAATCAGCCGTTTTTGCTTGAACATTAAATGCCTCCAAATGGGCATTCAATTCACTTCCCGGGGTGAAGAAACACTTTTTGAGACGTCAGAGTGAGTAAATTGGCCATTTTCATGCACTTTTAACCATTCCACAAATGTTGTGTTTAGGGCCCCTGGAAGCATGAAAATCACTTTAAACATGCTAATTTTAGCTTTAAAACTGATGATCCACCTACAAATGTGAACTGACGTTCAAAAATAAAATATTTGAAACTGGACCATTTTGCACCTTTCTGAAGCATGACGTAATGGGGGGGTGTTATCTCTTTGTCAAAAATCTGCTGTTTTTGCTTGAACATTAAATGCCTCCAAATGGTTTTTAATTCACTTCACGGGCCCCTGGAAGCATGAAAATCACTTTAAACATGCTAATTTTAGCTCTAAACCTGATGATCTACCTACAAATGTGAATTGACATTCAAAAATAAAACATTTAAAAATGGACCATTTTTCACCTTTCTGAAGCAAGATGTAATGGGGGGGGTGTTATCTCTTTCATCAAAAATCAGCCGTTTTTGCTTGAACATTAAATGCCTCCAAATGGTATTTAATTCACTTCCCGGTGTGAAGAAGCACTTTTTGAGACCTCAGAGTGAGTAAATTGGTCATTTTCATGCACTGTTAACCATTTCACAAATGTTGTGTTTAGGGCCCCTGGAAGCATGAAAATCATTTTAAACATGCTAATTTTAGCTCTAAAACTGATGATCTACCTACAAATGTGAACTGACGTGCAAAAATAAAACATTTGAAAACGGACCATTTTTCACCTTTCTGAAGCATGACGTAATGGGGGGGGTGTTATCTCTTTTGTCAAAAATCACCAGTTTTTCCTTGAACATTAAATGCCTCCAAATGGTATTTCATTCACTTCCCGGGATAAAGAAACACTTTTTGAGACCTCAGAGTGAGTAATTGGCCATTTTAATGCACTTTTAACCATTCCATAAATGTTGTGTTTAGGGCCCCTAGAAGCACGAAATTCACTTTAAACATGCTAATTTTAGCTCTAAAACTGATGATCCACCTACAAATGTGAACTGACGTTCAAAAATAAAACATTTGAAAACGGACCATATTTCACCTTTCTGAAGCATGACGTAATGGGGGGGTGTTATCTCTTTTGTCAAAAATCAGCTGTTTTTGCTTGAACATTAAATGCCTCCAAATGGTTTTTAATTCACTTCCCGGGCCCCTGGAAGCCTTAAAATCACTTTAAACATGCTAATTTTAGCTCTAAAACTGATGATTTTCCTACAAATGTGAACTGACGTGCAAAAATAAAACATTTGAAAACGGACCATTTTTCACCTTTCTGAAGCATGACGTAATGGGGGAGTGTTATCGCTTTTGTCAAAAATCAGCCGTTTTTGCTTGAACATTAACTGCCTCCAAATGGCATTTAATTCACTTGCCGGGGTGAAGAAACACTTTTTGAGACCTCAGAGTGAGTAAATTGGCCATTTTCATGCACTTTTAACCATTCACAAATGTTGTGTTTAGGGCCCCTGGAAGCATGAAAATCACTTTAAACAAGCTAATTTTAGCTCTAAAACTGATGATCCACCTACAAATGTGAACTGACGTTCAAAAATAAAACATTTGAAAACGGACCATTTTTCACCTTTCTGAAGCATGACGTAATGGGGGGGTGTTATCTCTTTTGTCAAAAATCAGCCGTTTTTGCTTGAACATTAAATGCCTCCAAATGGTATTTAATTCACTTCCCGGGGTGAAGAAACACTTTTTGAGACCTCAGAGTGAGTAATTGGCCATTTTCATGCACTTTTAACCATTCCACAAATGTTGTGTTTAGGGCCCCTGGAAGCATGAAAATCACTTTAAACATGCTAATTTTAGCTCTAAAACTGATGAACTACCTACAAATGTGAACTGACGTTCAAAAATAAAACATTTGAAAGCGGACCATGTTTCACCTTTCTGAAGCATGACGTAATGGGGGGGTGTTATCTCTTTTGTCAAAAATCAGCTGTTTTTGCTTGAACATTAAATGCCTCCAAATGGTTTTTAATTCACTTCCCGGGCCCCAGGAAGCCTTAAAATCACTTTAAACATGCTAATTTTAGCTCTAAAACTGATGATTTTCCTACAAATGTGAACTGACGTGCAAAAATAAAACATTTGAAAACAGACCATTTTTCACCTTTCTGAAGCATGACGTAATGGGGGAGTGTTATCGCTTTTGTCAAAAATCAGCCGTTTTTGCTTGAACATTAAATGCCTCCAAATGGCATTTAATTCACTTCCCGGGGTGAAGAAACACTTTTTGAGACGTCAGAGTGAGTAAATTGGCCATTTTCATGCACTTTTAACCATTCCACAAATGTTGTGTTTAGGGCCCCTGGAAGCATGAAAATCACTTTAAACATGCTAATTTTAGCTCTAAAACTGATGATTAACCTACAAATGTGAACTGACGTTCAAAAATAAAATATTTGAAACTGGACCATTTTGCACCTTTCTGAAGCATGACGTAATGGGGGGGGTGTTATCTCTTTTGTCAAAAATCTGCTATTTTTGCTTGAACATTAAATGGCTCCAAATGGTTTTTAATTCACTTCACGGGCCCCTGGAAGCATGAAAATCACTTTAAACATGCTAATTTTAGCTCTAAAACTGATGATCTACCTACAAATGTGAACTGACATTCAAAAATAAAACATTTAAAAATGGACCATTTTTCACCTTTCTGAAGCAAGATGTAATGGGGGGGTGTTATCTCTTTCATCAAAAATCAGCCGTTTTTGCTTGAACATTAAATGCCTCCAAATGGTATTTAATTCACTTCCCGGTGTGAAGAAGCACTTTTTGAGACCTCAGAGTGAGTAAATTGGTCATTTTCATGCACTGTTAACCATTTCACAAATGTTGTGTTTAGGGCCCCTGGAAGCATGAAAATCACTTTAACCGCATGCGTGCGTGCGAAATTCTGCTCCGGCGCTGAGATTTTTTAAATCGCACTTTACATGACGAGCTGGGCTCGTCATGAGCGTGCGAGAAGGCTACCTCATGACGAGCCCAGCTCGTCATGAGCGTCGAAGGGGTTAAACATGCTAATTTTAGCTCTAAAACTGATGATCTACCTACAAATGTGAACTGACATTCAAAAATAAAACATTTAAAAATGGACCATTTTTCACCTTTCTGAAGCAAGACGTAATGGGGGGGTGTTATCTCTTTAGTCAAAAATCTGCCGTTTTTGCTTGAACATTAAATGCCTCCAAATGGTATTTAATTCACTTCCCGGTGTGAAGAAACACTTTTTGAGACCTCAGAGTGAGTAAATTGGCCATTTTCATGCACTTTTAACCATTACACAAATGTTGTATTTAGGGCCCCTGGAAGCATGAAAATCACTTTAAACATGCTAATTTTAGCTCTAAAACTGATGATCTACCTACAAATGTGAACTGACGTGCAAAAATAAAACATTTGAAAACGGACCATTTTGCACCTTTCTGAAGCATGACGTAATGGGGGGGTGTTATCTCTTTTGTCAAAAATCGGCTGGTTTTGCTTGAATATTAAATGCCTCCAAATGGTTTTTAATTCACTTCACGGGCCCCTGGAAGCATGAAAATCCCTTTAAACATGCTAATTTTAGCTCTAAAACTGATGATCTACCTACAAATGTGAACTGACGTTAAAAAATAAAACATTTGAAAACGCGCCATTTTTCACCTTTCTGAAGCATGACGTAATAGGGGTGTTATCTCTTTTGTCAAAAATCAGCCGTTTTTGCTTGAACATTAAATGCCTCCAAATGGTATTTAATTCACTTCCCGGGTTGAAGAAACACTTTTTGAGACCTCAGAGTGAGTAAATTGGCCATTTTCATGCACTTTTAACCATTCCACAAAGGTTGTGTTTAGGGCCCCTGGAAGCATGAAAATCACTTTAAACAAGCTAATTTTAGCTCTAAAACTGATGATCCACCTACAAATGTGAACTGACGTTCAAAAATAAAACATTTGAAAACGGACCATTTTTCACCTTTCTGAAGCATGACGTAATGGGGGGGTGTTATCTCTTTTGTCAAAAATCAGCCGTTTTTGCTTGAACATTAAATGCCTCCAAATGGTATTTAATTCACTTCCCGGTGTGAAGAAGCACTTTTTGAGACCTCAGAGTGAGTAAATTGGTCATTTTCATGCACTGTTAACCATTTCACAAAAGTTGTGTTTAGGGCCCCTGGAAGCATGAAAATCACTTTAAACACGCTAATTTTAGCTCTAAAACTGATGATTTTCCTACAAATGTGAACTGACGTGCAAAAATAAAACATTTGAAAACGGACCATTTTCACCTTTCTGAAGCATGACGTAATGGGGGAGTGTTATCGCTTTTGTCAAAAATAAGCCGTTTTTGCTTGAACATTAAATGCCTCCAAATGGCATTCAATTCACTTCCCGGGGTGAAGAAACACTTTTTGAGACGTCAGAGTGAGTAAATTGGCCATTTTCATGCACTTTTAACCATTCCACAAATGTTGTGTTTAGGGCCCCTGGAAGCATGAAAATCACTTTAAACATGCTAATTTTAGCTTTAAAACTGATGATCCACCTACAAATGTGAACTGACGTTCAAAAATAAAATATTTGAAACTGGACCATTTTGCACCTTTCTGAAGCATGACGTAATGGGGGGGTGTTATCTCTTTTGTCAAAAATCTGCTGTTTTTGCTTGAACATTAAATGCCTCCAAATGGTTTTTAATTCACTTCACGGGCCCCTGGAAGCATGAAAATCACTTTAAACATGCTAATTTTAGCTCTAAACCTGATGATCTACCTACAAATGTGAATTGACATTCAAAAATAAAACATTTAAAAATGGACCATTTTTCACCTTTCTGAAGCAAGATGTAATGGGGGGGGTGTTATCTCTTTCATCAAAAATCAGCCGTTTTTGCTTGAACATTAAATGCCTCCAAATGGTATTTAATTCACTTCCCGGTGTGAAGAAGCACTTTTTGAGACCTCAGAGTGAGTAAATTGGTCATTTTCATGCACTGTTAACCATTTCACAAATGTTGTGTTTAGGGCCCCTGGAAGCATGAAAATCATTTAAACATGCTAATTTTAGCTCTAAAACTGATGATCTACCTACAAATGTTGAACTGACGTGCAAAAATAAAACATTTGAAAACGGACCATTTTTCACCTTTCTGAAGCATGACGTAATGGGGGGGGTGTTATCTCTTTTGTCAAAAATCACCCGTTTTTCCTTGAACATTAAATGCCTCCAAATGGTATTTCATTTACTTCCCGGGATAAAGAAACACTTTTTGAGACCTCAGAGTGAGTAAATTGGCCATTTTAATGCACTTTTAACCATTCCATAAATGTTGTGTTTAGGGCCCCTAGAAGCACGAAATTCACTTTAAACATGCTAATTTTAGCTCTAAAACTGATGATCCACCTACAAATGTGAACTGACGTTCAAAAATAAAACATTTGAAAACGGACCATATTTCACCTTTCTGAAGCATGACGTAATGGGGGGGTGTTATCTCTTTTGTCAAAAATCAGCTGTTTTTGCTTGAACATTAAATGCCTCCAAATGGTTTTTAATTCACTTCCCGGGCCCCTGGAAGCCTTAAAATCACTTTAAACATGCTAATTTTAGCTCTAAAACTGATGATTTTCCTACAAATGTGAACTGACGTGCAAAAATAAAACATTTGAAAACGGACCATTTTTCACCTTTCTGAAGCATGACGTAATGGGGGAGTGTTATCGCTTTTGTCAAAAATCTGCCGTTTTTGCTTGAACATTAACTGCCTCCAAATGGCATTTAATTCACTTGCCGGGGTGAAGAAACACTTTTTGAGACCTCAGAGTGAGTAAATTGGCCATTTTCATGCACTTTTAACCATTCCACAAATGTTGTGTTTAGGGCCCCTGGAAGCATGAAAATCACTTTAAACAAGCTAATTTTAGCTCTAAAACTGATGATCCACCTACAAATGTGAACTGACGTTCAAAAATAAAACATTTGAAAACGGACCATTTTTCACCTTTCTGAAGCATGACGTAATGGGGGGTGTTATCTCTTTTGTCAAAATCAGCCGTTTTTGCTTGAACATTAAATGCCTCCAAATGGTATTTAATTCACTTCCCGGGGTGAAGAAACACTTTTTGAGACCTCAGAGTGAGTAAATTGGCCATTTTCATGCACTTTTAACCATTCCACAAATGTTGTGTTTAGGGCCCCTGGAAGCATGAAAATCACTTTAAACATGCTAATTTTAGCTCTAAAACTGATTAACTACCTACAAATGTGAACTGACATTCAAAAATAAAACATTTGAAAATGGACCATTTTTCACCTTTCTGAAGCAAGACGTAATGGGGGGTGTTATCTCTTTTGTCAAAAATCAGCCGTTTTTGCTTGAACATTAAATGCCTCTAAATGGTATTTAATTCACTTCCCGGGGTGAAGAAACAGTTTTTGAGACCTCAGAGTGAGTAAATTGGCCATTTTCATGCACTTTTAACCATTCCACAAATGTTGTGTTTAGGGCCCCTGGAAGCATGAAAATCACTTTAAACATGCTAATTTTAGCTCTAAAACTGATGATCCACCTACAAATGTGAACTGACGTTCAAAAATAAAACATTTGAAAACGGACCATATTTCACCTTTCTGAAGCATGACGTAATGGGGGAGTGTTATCGCTTTTGTCAAAAATCAGCCGTTTTTGCTTGAACATTAAATGCCTCCAAATGGCATTTAATTCACTTCCCGGGGTGAAGAAACACTTTTTGAGACGTCAGAGTGAGTAAATTGGCCATTTTCATGCACTTTTAACCATTCCACAAATGTTGTGTTTAGGGGCCCTGGAAGCATGAAAATCACTTTAAACATGCTAATTTTAGCTCTAAAACTGATGATCCACCTACAAATGTGAACTGACGTTCAAAAATAAAATATTTGAAACTGGACCATTTTGCACCTTTCTGAAGCATGACGTAATGGGGGGTGTTATCTCTTTTGTCAAAAATCTGCTGTTTTTGCTTGAACATTAAATGCCTCCAAATGGTTTTTAATTCACTTCACGGGCCCCTGGAAGCATGAAAATCACTTTAAACATGCTAATTTTAGCCCTAAAACTGATGATCTACCTACAAATGTGAACTGACATTCAAAAATAAAACATTTAAAAATGGACCATTTTTCACCTTTCTGAAGCAAGATGTAATGGGGGGGTGTTATCTCTTTCATCAAAAATCAGCCGTTTTTGCTTGAACATTAAATGCCTCCAAATGGTATTTAATTCACTTCCCGGTGTGAAGAAGCACTTTTTGAGACCTCAGAGTGAGTAAATTGGTCATTTTCATGCACTGTTAACCATTTCACAAATGTTGTGTTTAGGGCCCCTGGAAGCATGAAAATCACTTTAAACATGCTAATTTTAGCTCTAAAACTGATGATCTACCTACAAATGTGAACTGACATTCAAAAATAAAACATTTAAAAATGGACCATTTTTCACCTTTCTGAAGCAAGACGTAATGGGGGGGTGTTATCTCTTTAGTCAAAAATCAGCCGTTTTTGCTTGAACATTAAATGCCTCCAAATGGTATTTAATTCACTTCCCGGTGTGAAGAAACACTTTTTGAGACCTCAGAGTGAGTAAATTGGCCATTTTCATGCACTTTTAACCATTACACAAATGTTGTATTTAGGGCCCCTGGAAGCATGAAAATCACTTTAAACATGCTAATTTTAGCTCTAAAACTGATGATCTACCTACAAATGTGAACTGACGTGCAAAAATAAAACATTTGAAAACGGACCATTTTGCACCTTTCTGAAGCATGACGTAATGGGGGGGTGTTATCTCTTTTGTCAAAAATCGGCTGGTTTTGCTTGAATATTAAATGCCTCCAAATGGTTTTTAATTCACTTCACGGGCCCCTGGAAGCATGAAAATCCCTTTAAACATGCTAATTTTAGCTCTAAAACTGATGATCTACCTACAAATGTGAACTGACGTTAAAAAATAAAACATTTGAAAACGCGCCATTTTTCACCTTTCTGAAGCATGACGTAATAGGGGTGTTATCTCTTTTGTCAAAAATCAGCCGTTTTTGCTTGAACATTAAATGCCTCCAAATGGTATTTAATTCACTTCCCGGGTTGAAGAAACACTTTTTGAGACCTCAGAGTGAGTAAATTGGCCATTTTCATGCACTTTTAACCATTCCACAAAGGTTGTGTTTAGGGCCCCTGGAAGCATGAAAATCACTTTAAACAAGCTAATTTTAGCTCTAAAACTGATGATCCACCTACAAATGTGAACTGACGTTCAAAAATAAAACATTTGAAAACGGACCATTTTTCACCTTTCTGAAGCATGACGTAATGGGGGGGTGTTATCTCTTTTGTCAAAAATCAGCCGTTTTTGCTTGAACATTAAATGCCTCCAAATGGTATTTAATTCACTTCCCGGTGTGAAGAAGCACTTTTTGAGACCTCAGAGTGAGTAAATTGGTCATTTTCATGCACTGTTAACCATTTCACAAATGTTGTGTTTAGGGCCCCTGGAAGCATGAAAATCACTTTAACCGCATGCGTGCGTGCGAAATTCTGCTCAGGCGCTGAGATTTTTTAAATCGCACTTTACATGACGAGCTGGGCTCGTCATGAGCGTGCGAGGAGGCTACCTCATGACGAGCCCAGCTCGTCATGAGCGTCGAAGGGGTTAAACATGCTAATTTTAGCTCTAAAACTGATGATCTACCTACAAATGTGAACTGACATTCAAAAATAAAACATTTAAAAATGGACCATTTTTCACCTTTCTGAAGCAAGACGTAATGGGGGGGTGTTATCTCTTTAGTCAAAAATCTGCCGTTTTTGCTTGAACATTAAATGCCTCCAAATGGTATTTAATTCACTTCCCGGTGTGAAGAAACACTTTTTGAGACCTCAGAGTGAGTAAATTGGCCATTTTCATGCACTTTTAACCATTACACAAATGTTGTATTTAGGGCCCCTGGAAGCATGAAAATCACTTTAAACATGCTAATTTTAGCTCTAAAACTGATGATCTACCTACAAATGTGAACTGACGTGCAAAAATAAAACATTTGAAAACGGACCATTTTGCACCTTTCTGAAGCATGACGTAATGGGGGGGGTGTTATCTCTTTTGTCAAAAATCGGCTGGTTTTGCTTGAATATTAAATGCCTCCAAATGGTTTTTAATTCACTTCACGGGCCCCTGGAAGCATGAAAATCCCTTTAAACATGCTAATTTTAGCTCTAAAACTGATGATCTACCTACAAATGTGAACTGACGTTAAAAAAATAAAACATTTGAAAACGGGCCATTTTTCACCTTTGTAAAGCATGACGTAATAGGGGTGTTATCTCTTTTGTCAAAAATCAGCCGTTTTTGCTTGAACATTAAATGCCTCCAAATGGTATTTAATTCACTTCCCGGGTTGCAGAAACACTTTTTGAGACCTCAGAGTGAGTAAATTGGCCATTTTCATGCACTTTTAACCATTCCACAAAGGTTGTGTTTAGGGCCCCTGGAAGCATGAAAATCACTTTAAACATGCAAATTTTAGCTCTAAAACTGATGATCTACCTACAAATGTGAACTGACATTCAAAAATAAAACATTTGAAAATGGACAATTTTTCACCTTTCTGAAGCAAGACGTAATGGGGGGTGTTATCTCTTTTGTCAAAAATCAGCCGTTTTTGCTTGAACATTAAATGCCTCTAAATGGTATTTAATTCACTTCCCGGGGTGAAGAAACAGTTTTTGAGACCTCAGAGTGAGTAAATTGGCCATTTTCATGCACTTTTAACCATTCCACAAATGTTGTGTTTAGGGCCCCTGGAAGCATGAAAATCACTTTAAACATGCTAATTTTAGCTCTAAAACTGATGATCCACCTACAAATGTGAACTGACGTTCAAAAATAAAACATTTGAAAACGGACCATATTTCACCTTTCTGAAGCATGACGTAATGGGGGAGTGTTATCGCTTTTGTCAAAAATCAGCCGTTTTTGCTTGAACATTAAATGCCTCCAAATGGCATTTAATTCACTTCCCGGGGTGAAGAAACACTTTTTGAGACGTCAGAGTGAGTAAATTGGCCATTTTCATGCACTTTTAACCATTCCACAAATGTTGTGTTTAGGGGCCCTGGAAGCATGAAAATCACCTTAAACATGCTAATTTTAGCTCTAAAACTGATGATCCACCTACAAATGTGAACTGACGTTCAAAAATAAAATATTTGAAACTGGACCATTTTGCACCTTTCTGAAGCATGACGTAATGGGGGGTGTTATCTCTTTTGTCAAAAATCTGCTGTTTTTCCTTGAACATTAAATGCCTCCAAATGGTTTTTAATTCACTTCACGGGCCCCTGGAAGCATGAAAATCACTTTAAACATGCTAATTTTAGCTCTAAAACTGATGATCTACCTACAAATGTGAACTGACATTCAAAAATAAAACATTTAAAAATGGACCATTTTTCACCTTTCTGAAGCAAGATGTAATGGGGGGGTGTTATCTCTTTCATCAAAAATCAGCCGTTTTTGCTTGAACATTAAATGCCTCCAAATGGTATTTAATTCACTTCCCGGTGTGAAGAAGCACTTTTTGAGACCTCAGAGTGAGTAAATTGGTCATTTTCATGCACTGTTAACCATTTCAAAAATGTTGTGTTTAGGGCCCCTGGAAGCATGAAAATCACTTTAAACATGCTAATTTTAGCTCTAAAACTGATGATCTACCTACAAATGTGAACTGACATTCAAAAATAAAACATTTAAGAATGGACCATTTTTCACCTTTCTGAAGCAAGACGTAATGGGGGGGTGTTATCTCTTTAGTCAAAAATCAGCCGTTTTTGCTTGAACATTAAATGCCTCCAAATGGTATTTAATTCACTTCCCGGTGTGAAGAAACACTTTTTGAGACCTCAGAGTGAGTAAATTGGCCATTTTCATGCACTTTTAACCATTACACAAATGTTGTATTTAGGGCCCCTGGAAGCATGAAAATCACTTTAAACATGCTAATTTTAGCTCTAAAACTGATGATCTACCTACAAATGTGAACTGACGTGCAAAAATAAAACATTTGAAAACGGACCATTTTGCACCTTTCTGAAGCATGACGTAATGGGGGGATGTTATCTCTTTTGTCAAAAATCGGCTGGTTTTGCTTGAATATTAAATGCCTCCAAATGGTTTTTAATTCACTTCACGGGCCCCTGGAAGCATGAAAATCCCTTTAAACATGCTAATTTTAGCTCTAAAACTGATGATCTACCTACAAATGTGAACTGACGTTAAAAAATAAAACATTTGAAAACGCGCCATTTTTCACCTTTCTGAAGCATGACGTAATAGGGGTGTTATCTCTTTTGTCAAAAATCAGCCGTTTTTGCTTGAACATTAAATGCCTCCAAATGGTATTTAATTCACTTCCCGGGTTGAAGAAACACTTTTTGAGACCTCAGAGTGAGTAAATTGGCCATTTTCATGCACTTTTAACCATTCCACAAAGGTTGTGTTTAGGGCCCCTGGAAGCATGAAAATCACTTTAAACAAGCTAATTTTAGCTCTAAAACTGATGATCCACCTACAAATGTGAACTGACGTTCAAAAATAAAACATTTGAAAACGGACCATTTTTCACCTTTCTGAAGCATGACGTAATGGGGGGGTGTTATCTCTTTTGTCAAAAATCAGCCGTTTTTGCTTGAACATTAAATGCCTCCAAATGGTATTTAATTCACTTCCCGGTGTGAAGAAGCACTTTTTGAGACCTCAGAGTGAGTAAATTGGTCATTTTCATGCACTGTTAACCATTTCACAAATGTTGTGTTTAGGGCCCCTGGAAGCATGAAAATCACTTTAAACATGCTAATTTTAGCTCTAAAACTGATGATTTTCCTACAAATGTGAACTGACGTGCAAAAATAAAACATTTGAAAACGGACCATTTTTCACCTTTCTGAAGCATGACGTAATGGGGGAGTGTTATCGCTTTTGTCAAAAATCAGCCGTTTTTGCTTGAACATTAAATGCCTCCAAATGGTATTTAATTCACTTCCCGGTGTGAAGAAACACTTTTTGAGACCTCAGAGTGAGTAAATTGGCCATTTTCATGCACTTTTAACCATTACACAAATGTTGTATTTAGGGCCCCTGGAAGCATGAAAATCACTTTAAACATGCTAATTTTAGCTCTAAAACTGATGATCTACCTACAAATGTGAACTGACGTGCAAAAATAAAACATTTGAAAACGGACCATTTTGCACCTTTCTGAAGCATGACGTAATGGGGAGGTGTTATCTCTTTTGTCAAAAATCAGCCGTTTTTGCTTGAACATTAAATGCCTCCAAATGGTATTTAATTCACTTCCCGGGGTGAAGAAACACTTTTTGAGACCTCAGAGTGAGTAAATTGGCCATTTTCATGCACTTTTAACCATTCCACAAAGGTTGTGTTTAGGGCCCCTGGAAGCATGAAAATCACTTTAAACAAGCTAATTTTAGCTCTAAAACTGATGATCCACCTACAAATGTGAACTGACGTGCAAAAATAAAACATTTGAAAACGGACCATTTTGCACCTTTCTGAAGCATGACGTAATGGGGGGGTGTTATCTCTTTTGTCAAAAATCGGCTGGTTTTGCTTGAATATTAAATGCCTCCAAATGGTTTTTAATTCACTTCACGGGCCCCTGGAAGCATGAAAATCCCTTTAAACATGCTAATTTTAGCTCTAAAACTGATGATCTACCTACAAATGTGAACTGACGTTAAAAAATAAAACATTTGAAAACGCGCCATTTTTCACCTTTCTGAAGCATGACGTAATAGGGGTGTTATCTCTTTTGTCAAAAATCAGCCGTTTTTGCTTGAACATTAAATGCCTCCAAATGGTATTTAATTCACTTCCCGGGTTGAAGAAACACTTTTTGAGACCTCAGAGTGAGTAAATTGGCCATTTTCATGCACTTTTAACCATTCCACAAAGGTTGTGTTTAGGGCCCCTGGAAGCATGAAAATCACTTTAAACAAGCTAATTTTAGCTCTAAAACTGATGATCCACCTACAAATGTGAACTGACGTTCAAAAATAAAACATTTGAAAACGGACCATTTTTCACCTTTCTGAAGCATGACGTAATGGGGGGGTGTTATCTCTTTTGTCAAAAATCAGCAGTTTTTGCTTGAACATTAAATGCCTCCAAATGGTATTTAATTCACTTCCCGGTGTGAAGAAGCACTTTTTGAGACCTCAGAGTGAGTAAATTGGTCATTTTCATGCACTGTTAACCATTTCACAAATGTTGTGTTTAGGGCCCCTGGAAGCATGAAAATCACTTTAAACATGCTAATTTTAGCTCTAAAACTGATGATTTTCCTACAAATGTGAACTGACGTGCAAAAATAAAACATTTGAAAACGGACCATTTTTCACCTTTCTGAAGCATGACGTAATGGGGGAGTGTTATCGCTTTTGTCAAAAATCAGCCGTTTTTGCTTGAACATTAAATGCCTCCAAATGGCATTCAATTCACTTCCCGGGGTGAAGAAACACTTTTTGAGACGTCAGAGTGAGTAAATTGGCCATTTTCATGCACTTTTAACCATTCCACAAATGTTGTGTTTAGGGCCCCTGGAAGCATGAAAATCACTTTAAACGTGCTAATTTTAGCTCTAAAACTGATGATCCACCTACAAATGTGAACTGACGTTCAAAAATAAAATATTTGAAACTGGACCATTTTGCACCTTTCTGAAGCATGACGTAATGGGGGGGTGTTATCTCTTTTGTCAAAAATCTGCTGTTTTTGCTTGAACATTAAATCCCTCCAAATGGTTTTTAATTCACTTCACGGGCCCCTGGAAGCATGAAAATCACTTTAAACATGCTAATTTTAGCTCTAAACCTGATGATCTACCTACAAATGTGAATTGACATTCAAAAATAAAACATTTAAAAATGGACCATTTTTCACCTTTCTGAAGCAAGATGTAATGGGGGGGGTGTTATCTCTTTCATCAAAAATCAGCCGTTTTTGCTTGAACATTAAATGCCTCCAAATGGTATTTAATTCACTTCCCGGTGTGAAGAAGCACTTTTTGAGACCTCAGAGTGAGTAAATTGGTCATTTTCATGCACTGTTAACCATTTCACAAATGTTGTGTTTAGGGCCCCTGGAAGCATGAAAATCATTTTAAACATGCTAATTTTAGCTCTAAAACTGATGATCTACCTACAAATGTGAACTGACATTCAAAAATAAAACATTTAAAAATGGACCATTTTTCACCTTTCTGAAGCAAGACGTAATGGGGGGGGGTGTTATCTCTTTAGTCAAAAATCAGCCGTTTTTGCTTGAACATTAAATGCCTCCAAATGGTATTTAATTCACTTCCCGGTGTGAAGAAACACTTTTTGAGACCTCAGAGTGAGTAAATTGGCCATTTTCATGCACTTTTAACCATTACACAAATGTTGTATTTAGGGCCCCTGGAAGCATGAAAATCACTTAAAACATGCTAATTTTTGCTCTAAAACTGATGATCTACCTACAAATGTGAACTGACGTGCAAAAATAAAACATTTGAAAACGGACCATTTTTCACCTTTCTGAAGCATGACGTAATGGGGGGGGGGTGTTATCTCTTTTGTCAAAAATCACCCGTTTTTCCTTGAACATTAAATGCCTCCAAATGGTATTTCATTTACTTCCCGGGATAAAGAAACACTTTTTGAGACCTCAGAGTGAGTAAATTGGCCATTTTAATGCACTTTTAACCATTCCATAAATGTTGTGTTTAGGGCCCCTAGAAGCACGAAATTCACTTTAAACATGCTAATTTTAGCTCTAAAACTGATGATCCACCTACAAATGTGAACTGACGTTCAAAAATAAAACATTTGAAAACGGACCATATTTCACCTTTCTGAAGCATGACGTAATGGGGGGGTGTTATCTCTTTTGTCAAAAATCAGCTGTTTTTGCTTGAACATTAAATGCCTCCAAATGGTTTTTAATTCACTTCCCGGGCCCCTGGAAGCCTTAAAATCACTTTAAACATGCTAATTTTAGCTCTAAAACTGATGATTTTCCTACAAATGTGAACTGACGTGCAAAAATAAAACATTTGAAAACGGACCATTTTTCACCTTTCTGAAGCATGACGTAATGGGGGAGTGTTATCGCTTTTGTCAAAAATCAGCTGTTTTTGCTTGAACATTAACTGCCTCCAAATGGCATTTAATTCACTTGCCGGGGTGAAGAAACACTTTTTGAGACCTCAGAGTGAGTAAATTGGCCATTTTCATGCACTTTTAACCATTCCACAAATGTTGTGTTTAGGGCCCCTGGAAGCATGAAAATCACTTTAAACAAGCTAATTTTAGCTCTAAAACTGATGATCCACCTACAAATGTGAACTGACGTTCAAAAATAAAACATTTGAAAACGGACCATTTTTCACCTTTCTGAAGCATGACGTAATGGGGGGGTGTTATCTCTTTTGTCAAAAATCTGCAGTTTTTGCTTGAACATTAAATGCCTCCAAATGGTATTTAATTCACTTCCCGGGGTGAAGAAACACTTTTTGAGACCTCAGAGTGAGTAAATTGGCCATTTTCATGCACTTTTAACCATTCCACAAATGTTGTGTTTAGGGCCCCTGGAAGCATGAAAATCACTTTAAACATGCTAATTTTAGCTCTAAAACTGATGATTAACCTACAAATGTGAACTGACGTTCAAAAATAAAACATTTGAAAACGGACCATATTTCACCTTTCTGAAGCATGACGTAATGGGGGGGTGTTATCTCTTTTGTCAAAAATCAGCTGTTTTTGCTTGAACATTAAATGCCTCCAAATGGTTTTTAATTCACTTCCCGGGCCCCTGGAAGCCTTAAAATCACTTTAAACATGCTAATTTTAGCTCTAAAACTGATGATTTTCCTACAAATGTGAACTGACGTGCAAAAATAAAACATTTGAAAACGGACCATTTTTCACCTTTCTGAAGCATGACGTAATGGGGGAGTGTTATCGCTTTTGTCAAAAATCAGCCGTTTTTGCTTGAACATTAACTGCCTCCAAATGGCATTTAATTCACTTGCCGGGGTGAAGAAACACTTTTTGAGACCTCAGAGTGAGTAAATTGGCCATTTTCATGCACTTTTAACCATTCCACAAATGTTGTGTTTAGGGCCCCTGGAAGCATGAAAATCACTTTAAACAAGCTAATTTTAGCTCTAAAACTGATGATCCACCTACAAATGTGAACTGACGTTCAAAAATAAAACATTTGAAAACGGACCATTTTTCACCTTTCTGAAGCATGACGTAATGGGGGGGTGTTATCTCTTTTGTCAAAAATCAGCAGTTTTTGCTTGAACATTAAATGCCTCCAAATGGTATTTAATTCACTTCCCGGGGTGAAGAAACACTTTTTGAGACCTCAGAGTGAGTAAATTGGCCATTTTCATGCACTTTTAACCATTCCACAAATGTTGTGTTTAGGGCCCCTGGAAGCATGAAAATCACTTTAAACATGCTAATTTTAGCTCTAAAACTGATGATTAACCTACAAATGTGAACTGACGTTCAAAAATAAAATATTTGAAACTGGACCATTTTGCACCTTTCTGAAGCATGACGTAATGGGGGGGGGGTGTTATCTCTTTTGTCAAAAATCTGCTATTTTTGCTTGAACATTAAATGGCTCCAAATGGTTTTTAATTCACTTCACGGGCCCCTGGAAGCATGAAAATCACTTTAAACATGCTAATTTTAGCTCTAAAACTGATGATCTACCTACAAATGTGAACTGACATTCAAAAATAAAACATTTAAAAATGGACCATTTTTAACCTTTCTGAAGCAAGATGTAATGGGGGGGTGTTATCTCTTTCATCAAAAATCAGCCGTTTTTGCTTGAACATTAAATGCCTCCAAATGGTATTTAATTCACTTCCCGGTGTGAAGAAGCACTTTTTGAGACCTCAGAGTGAGTAAATTGGTCATTTTCATGCACTGTTAACCATTTCACAAATGTTGTGTTTAGGGCCCCTGGAAGCATGAAAATCACTTTAACCGCATGCGTGCGTGCGAAATTCTGCTCCGGCGCTGAGATTTTTTAAATCGCACTTTACATGACGAGCTGGGCTCGTCATGAGCGTGCGAGGAGGCTACCTCATGACGAGCCCAGCTCGTCATGAGCGTCGAAGGGGTTAAACATGCTAATTTTAGCTCTAAAACTGATGATCTACCTACAAATGTGAACTGACATTCAAAAATAAAACATTTAAAAATGGACCATTTTTCACCTTTCTGAAGCAAGACGTAATGGGGGGGTGTTATCTCTTTAGTCAAAAATCTGCCGTTTTTTGCTTGAACATTAAATGCCTCCAAATGGTATTTAATTCACTTCCCGGTGTGAAGAAACACTTTTTGAGACCTCAGAGTGAGTAAATTGGCCATTTTCATGCACTTTTAACCATTACACAAATGTTGTATTTAGGGCCCCTGGAAGCATGAAAATCACTTTAAACATGCTAATTTTAGCTCTAAAACTGATGATCTACCTACAAATGTGAACTGACGTGCAAAAATAAAACATTTGAAAACGGACCATTTTGCACCTTTCTGAAGCATGACGTAATGGGGGGGGTGTTATCTCTTTTGTCAAAAATCGGCTGGTTTTGCTTGAATATTAAATGCCTCCAAATGGTTTTTAATTCACTTCACGGGCCCCTGGAAGCATGAAAATCCCTTTAAACATGCTAATTTTAGCTCTAAAACTGATGATCTACCTACAAATGTGAACTGACGTTAAAAAATAAAACATTTGAAAACGGGCCATTTTTCACCTTTGTAAAGCATGACGTAATAGGGGTGTTATCTCTTTTGTCAAAAATCAGCCGTTTTTGCTTGAACATTAAATGCCTCCAAATGGTATTTAATTCACTTCCCGGGTTGAAGAAACACTTTTTGAGACCTCAGAGTGAGTAAATTGGCCATTTTCATGCACTTTTAACCATTCCACAAAGGTTGTGTTTAGGGCCCCTGGAAGCATGAAAATCACTTTAAACATGCAAATTTTAGCTCTAAAACTGATGATCTACCTACAAATGTGAACTGACATTCAAAAATAAAACATTTGAAAATGGACCATTTTTCACCTTTCTGAAGCAAGACGTAATGGGGGGTGTTATCTCTTTTGTCAAAAATCAGCCGTTTTTGCTTGAACATTAAATGCCTCCAAATGGTATTTAATTCACTTCCCGGTGTGAAGAAACACTTTTTGAGACCTCAGAGTGAGTAAATTGGCCATTTTCATGCACTTTTAACCATTACACAAATGTTGTATTTAGGGCCCCTGGAAGCATGAAAATCACTTTAAACATGCTAATTTTAGCTCTAAAACTGATGATCTACCTACAAATGTGAACTGACGTGCAAAAATAAAACATTTGAAAACGGACCATTTTTCACCTTTCTGAAGCATGACGTAATGGGGGGGGTGTTATCTCTTTTGTCAAAAATCACCCGTTTTTCCTTGAACATTAAATGCCTCCAAATGGTATTTCATTTACTTCCCGGGATAAAGAAACACTTTTTGAGACCTCAGAGTGAGTAAATTGGCCATTTTAATGCACTTTTAACCATTCCATAAATGTTGTGTTTAGGGCCCCTAGAAGCACGAAATTCACTTTAAACATGCTAATTTTAGCTCTAAAACTGATGATCCACCTACAAATGTGAACTGACGTTCAAAAATAAAACATTTGAAAACGGACCATATTTCACCTTTCTGAAGCATGACGTAATGGGGGGGGTGTTATCTCTTTTGTCAAAAATCAGCTGTTTTTGCTTGAACATTAAATGCCTCCAAATGGTTTTTAATTCACTTCCCGGGCCCCTGGAAGCCTTAAAATCACTTTAAACATGCTAATTTTAGCTCTAAAACTGATGATTTTCCTACAAATGTGAACTGACGTGCAAAAATAAAACATTTGAAAACGGACCATTTTTCACCTTTCTGAAGCATGACGTAATGGGGGGGGTGTTATCTCTTTTGTCAAAAATCACCCGTTTTTCCTTGAACATTAAATGCCTCCAAATGGTATTTCATTTACTTCCCGGGATAAAGAAACACTTTTTGAGACCTCAGAGTGAGTAAATTGGCCATTTTCATGCACTTTTAACCATTCCACAAATGTTGTGTTTAGGGCCCCTGGAAGCATGAAAATCACTTTAAACAAGCTAATTTTAGCTCTAAAACTGATGATCCACCTACAAATGTGAACTGACGTTCAAAAATAAAACATTTGAAAACGGACCATTTTTCACCTTTCTGAAGCATGACGTAATGGGGGGGTGTTATCTCTTTTGTCAAAAATCAGCCGTTTTTGCTTGAACATTAAATGCCTCCAAATGGTATTTAATTCACTTCCCGGGGTGAAGAAACACTTTTTGAGACCTCAGAGTGAGTAAATTGGCCATTTTCATGCACTTTTAACCATTCCACAAATGTTGTGTTTAGGGCCCCTGGAAGCATGAAAATCACTTTAAACATGCTAATTTTAGCTCTAAAACTGATGATTAACCTACAAATGTGAACTGACGTTCAAAAATAAAATATTTGAAACTGGACCATTTTGCACCTTTCTGAAGCATGACGTAATGGGGGGGGGTGTTATCTCTTTTGTCAAAAATCTGCTATTTTTGCTTGAACATTAAATGGCTCCAAATGGTTTTTAATTCACTTCACGGGCCCCTGGAAGCATGAAAATCACTTTAAACATGCTAATTTTAGCTCTAAAACTGATGATCTACCTACAAATGTGAACTGACATTCAAAAATAAAACATTTAAAAATGGACCATTTTTAACCTTTCTGAAGCAAGATGTAATGGGGGGGTGTTATCTCTTTCATCAAAAATCAGCCGTTTTTGCTTGAACATTAAATGCCTCCAAATGGTATTTAATTCACTTCCCGGTGTGAAGAAACACTTTTTGAGACCTCAGAGTGAGTAAATTGGCCATTTTCATGCACTTTTAACCATTACACAAATGTTGTATTTAGGGCCCCTGGAAGCATGAAAATCACTTTAAACATGCTAATTTTAGCTCTAAAACTGATGATCTACCTACAAATGTGAACTGACGTGCAAAAATAAAACATTTGAAAACGGACCATTTTGCACCTTTCTGAAGCATGACGTAATGGGGGGGGTGTTATCTCTTTTGTCAAAAATCGGCTGGTTTTGCTTGAATATTAAATGCCTCCAAATGGTTTTTAATTCACTTCACGGGCCCCTGGAAGCATGAAAATCCCTTTAAACATGCTAATTTTAGCTCTAAAACTGATGATCTACCTACAAATGTGAACTGACGTTAAAAAATAAAACATTTGAAAACGGGCCATTTTTCACCTTTGTAAAGCATGACGTAATAGGGGTGTTATCTCTTTTGTCAAAAATCAGCCGTTTTTGCTTGAACATTAAATGCCTCCAAATGGTATTTAATTCACTTCCCGGGTTGAAGAAACACTTTTTGAGACCTCAGAGTGAGTAAATTGGCCATTTTCATGCACTTTTAACCATTCCACAAAGGTTGTGTTTAGGGCCCCTGGAAGCATGAAAATCACTTTAAACATGCAAATTTTAGCTCTAAAACTGATGATCTACCTACAAATGTGAACTGACATTCAAAAATAAAACATTTGAAAATGGACCATTTTTCACCTTTCTGAAGCAAGACGTAATGGGGGGTGTTATCTCTTTTGTCAAAAATCAGCCGTTTTTGCTTGAACATTAAATGCCTCCAAATGGTATTTAATTCACTTCCCGGTGTGAAGAAACACTTTTTGAGACCTCAGAGTGAGTAAATTGGCCATTTTCATGCACTTTTAACCATTACACAAATGTTGTATTTAGGGCCCCTGGAAGCATGAAAATCACTTTAAACATGCTAATTTTAGCTCTAAAACTGATGATCTACCTACAAATGTGAACTGACGTGCAAATATAAAACATTTGAAAACGGACCATTTTTCACCTTTCTGAAGCATGACGTAATGGGGGGGGGTGTTATCTCTTTTGTCAAAAATCACCCGTTTTTCCTTGAACATTAAATGCCTCCAAATGGTATTTCATTTACTTCCCGGGATAAAGAAACACTTTTTGAGACCTCAGAGTGAGTAAATTGGCCATTTTAATGCACTTTTAACCATTCCATAAATGTTGTGTTTAGGGCCCCTAGAAGCACGAAATTCACTTTAAACATGCTAATTTTAGCTCTAAAACTGATGATCCACCTACAAATGTGAACTGACGTTCAAAAATAAAACATTTGAAAACGGACCATATTTCACCTTTCTGAAGCATGACGTAATGGGGGGGTGTTATCTCTTTTGTCAAAAATCAGCTGTTTTTGCTTGAACATTAAATGCCTCCAAATGGTTTTTAATTCACTTCCCGGGCCCCTGGAAGCCTTAAAATCACTTTAAACATGCTAATTTTAGCTCTAAAACTGATGATTTTCCTACAAATGTGAACTGACGTGCAAAAATAAAACATTTGAAAACGGACCATTTTTCACCTTTCTGAAGCATGACGTAATGGGGGAGTGTTATCGCTTTTGTCAAAAATCAGCCGTTTTTGCTTGAACATTAACTGCCTCCAAATGGCATTTAATTCACTTGCCGGGGTGAAGAAACACTTTTTGAGACCTCAGAGTGAGTAAATTGGCCATTTTCATGCACTTTTAACCATTCCACAAATGTTGTGTTTAGGGCCCCTGGAAGCATGAAAATCACTTTAAACAAGCTAATTTTAGCTCTAAAACTGATGATCCACCTACAAATGTGAACTGACGTTCAAAAATAAAACATTTGAAAACGGACCATTTTTCACCTTTCTGAAGCATGACGTAATGGGGGGGTGTTATCTCTTTTGTCAAAAATCAGCCGTTTTTGCTTGAACATTAAATGCCTCCAAATGGTATTTAATTCACTTCCCGGGGTGAAGAAACACTTTTTGAGACCTCAGAGTGAGTAAATTGGCCATTTTCATGCACTTTTAACCATTCCACAAATGTTGTGTTTAGGGCCCCTGGAAGCATGAAAATCACTTTAAACATGCTAATTTTAGCTCTAAAACTGATGAACTACCTACAAATGTGAACTGACGTTCAAAAATAAAACATTTGAAAGCGGACCATGTTTCACCTTTCTGAAGCATGACGTAATGGGGGGGTGTTATCTCTTTTGTCAAAAATCAGCTGTTTTTGCTTGAACATTAAATGCCTCCAAATGGTTTTTAATTCACTTCCCGGGCCCCTGGAAGCCTTAAAATCACTTTAAACATGCTAATTTTAGCTCTAAAACTGATGATTTTCCTACAAATGTGAACTGACGTGCAAAAATAAAACATTTGAAAACAGACCATTTTTCACCTTTCTGAAGCATGACGTAATGGGGGAGTGTTATCGCTTTTGTCAAAAATCAGCCGTTTTTGCTTGAACATTAAATGCCTCCAAATGGCATTTAATTCACTTCCCGGGGTGAAGAAACACTTTTTGAGACGTCAGAGTGAGTAAATTGGCCATTTTCATGCACTTTTAACCATTCCACAAATGTTGTGTTTAGGGCCCCTGGAAGCATGAAAATCACTTTAAACATGCTAATTTTAGCTCTAAAACTGATGATTAACCTACAAATGTGAACTGACGTTCAAAAATAAAATATTTGAAACTGGACCATTTTGCACCTTTCTGAAGCATGACGTAATGGGGGGGGGGTGTTATCTCTTTTGTCAAAAATCTGCTATTTTTGCTTGAACATTAAATGGCTCCAAATGGTTTTTAATTCACTTCACGGGCCCCTGGAAGCATGAAAATCACTTTAAACATGCTAATTTTAGCTCTAAAACTGATGATCTACCTACAAATGTGAACTGACATTCAAAAATAAAACATTTAAAAATGGACCATTTTTAACCTTTCTGAAGCAAGATGTAATGGGGGGGTGTTATCTCTTTCATCAAAAATCAGCCGTTTTTGCTTGAACATTAAATGCCTCCAAATGGTATTTAATTCACTTCCCGGTGTGAAGAAGCACTTTTTGAGACCTCAGAGTGAGTAAATTGGTCATTTTCATGCACTGTTAACCATTTCACAAATGTTGTGTTTAGGGCCCCTGGAAGCATGAAAATCACTTTAACCGCATGCGTGCGTGCGAAATTCTGCTCAGGCGCTGAGATTTTTTAAATCGCACTTTACATGACGAGCTGGGCTCGTCATGAGCGTGCGAGGAGGCTACCTCATGACGAGCCCAGCTCGTCATGAGCGTCGAAGGGGTTAAACATGCTAATTTTAGCTCTAAAACTGATGATCTACCTACAAATGTGAACTGACATTCAAAAATAAAACATTTAAAAATGGACCATTTTTCACCTTTCTGAAGCAAGACGTAATGGGGGGGTGTTATCTCTTTAGTCAAAAATCTGCCGTTTTTGCTTGAACATTAAATGCCTCCAAATGGTATTTAATTCACTTCCCGGTGTGAAGAAACACTTTTTGAGACCTCAGAGTGAGTAAATTGGCCATTTTCATGCACTTTTAACCATTACACAAATGTTGTATTTAGGGCCCCTGGAAGCATGAAAATCACTTTAAACATGCTAATTTTAGCTCTAAAACTGATGATCTACCTACAAATGTGAACTGACGTGCAAAAATAAAACATTTGAAAACGGACCATTTTGCACCTTTCTGAAGCATGACGTAATGGGGGGGGTGTTATCTCTTTTGTCAAAAATCGGCTGGTTTTGCTTGAATATTAAATGCCTCCAAATGGTTTTTAATTCACTTCACGGGCCCCTGGAAGCATGAAAATCCCTTTAAACATGCTAATTTTAGCTCTAAAACTGATGATCTACCTACAAATGTGAACTGACGTTAAAAAATAAAACATTTGAAAACGGGCCATTTTTCACCTTTGTAAAGCATGACGTAATAGGGGTGTTATCTCTTTTGTCAAAAATCAGCCGTTTTTGCTTGAACATTAAATGCCTCCAAATGGTATTTAATTCACTTCCCGGGTTGAAGAAACACTTTTTGAGACCTCAGAGTGAGTAAATTGGCCATTTTCATGCACTTTTAACCATTCCACAAAGGTTGTGTTTAGGGCCCCTGGAAGCATGAAAATCACTTGAAACATGCAAATTTTAGCTCTAAAACTGATGATCTACCTACAAATGTGAACTGACATTCAAAAATAAAACATTTGAAAATGGACCATTTTTCACCTTTCTGAAGCAAGACGTAATGGGGGGTGTTATCTCTTTTGTCAAAAATCAGCCGTTTTTGCTTGAACATTAAATGCCTCTAAATGGTATTTAATTCACTTCCCGGGGTGAAGAAACAGTTTTTGAGACCTCAGAGTGAGTAAATTGGCCATTTTCATGCACTTTTAACCATTCCACAAATGTTGTGTTTAGGGCCCCTGGAAGCATGAAAATCACTTTAAACATGCTAATTTTAGCTCTAAAACTGATGATCTACCTACAAATGTGAACTGACGTGCAAAAATAAAACATTTGAAAACAGACCATTTTTCACCTTTCTGAAGCATGACGTAATGGGGGGGGTGTTATCTCTTTTGTCAAAAATCACCCGTTTTTCCTTGAACATTAAATGCCTCCAAATGGTATTTCATTTACTTCCCGGGATAAAGAAACACTTTTTGAGCCCTCAGAGTGAGTAAATTGGCCATTTTAATGCACTTTTAACCATTCCATAAATGTTGTGTTTAGGGCCCCTAGAAGCACGAAATTCACTTTAAACATGCTAATTTTAGCTCTAAAACTGATGATCCACCTACAAATGTGAACTGACGTTCAAAAATAAAACATTTGAAAACGGACCATATTTCACCTTTCTGAAGCATGACGTAATGGGGGGGTGTTATCTCTTTTGTCAAAAATCAGCTGTTTTTGCTTGAACATTAAATGCCTCCAAATGGTTTTTAATTCACTTCCTGGGCCCCTGGAAGCCTTAAAATCACTTTAAACATGCTAATTTTAGCTCTAAAACTGATGATTTTCCTACAAATGTGAACTGACGTGCAAAAATAAAACATTTGAAAACGGACCATTTTTCACCTTTCTGAAGCATGACGTAATGGGGGAGTGTTATCGCTTTTGTCAAAAATCAGCCGTTTTTGCTTGAACATTAACTGCCTCCAAATGGCATTTAATTCACTTGCCGGGGTGAAGAAACACTTTTTGAGACCTCAGAGTGAGTAAATTGGCCATTTTCATGCACTTTTAACCATTCCACAAATGTTGTGTTTAGGGCCCCTGGAAGCATGAAAATCACTTTAAACAAGCTAATTTTAGCTCTAAAACTGATGATCCACCTACAAATGTGAACTGACGTTCAAAAATAAAACATTTGAAAACGGACCATTTTTCACCTTTCTGAAGCATGACGTAATGGGGGGGTGTTATCTCTTTTGTCAAAAATCATCCGTTTTTGCTTGAACATTAAATGCCTCCAAATGGTATTTAATTCACTTCCCGGGGTGAAGAAACACTTTTTGAGACCTCAGAGTGAGTAAATTGGCCATTTTCATGCACTTTTAACCATTCCACAAATGTTGTGTTTAGGGCCCCTGGAAGCATGAAAATCACTTTAAACATGCTAATTTTAGCTCTAAAACTGATGAACTACCTACAAATGTGAACTGACGTTCAAAAATAAAACATTTGAAAGCGGACCATGTTTCACCTTTCTGAAGCATGACGTAATGGGGGGGTGTTATCTCTTTTGTCAAAAATCAGCTGTTTTTGCTTGAACATTAAATGCCTCCAAATGGTTTTTAATTCACTTCCCGGGCCCCTGGAAGCCTTAAAATCACTTTAAACATGCTAATTTTAGCTCTAAAACTGATGATTTTCCTACAAATGTGAACTGACGTGCAAAAATAAAACATTTGAAAACAGACCATTTTTCACCTTTCTGAAGCATGACGTAATGGGGGAGTGTTATCGCTTTTGTCAAAAATCAGCCGTTTTTGCTTGAACATTAAATGCCTCCAAATGGCATTTAATTCACTTCCCGGGGTGAAGAAACACTTTTTGAGACGTCAGAGTGAGTAAATTGGCCATTTTCATGCACTTTTAACCATTCCACAAATGTTGTGTTTAGGGCCCCTGGAAGCATGAAAATCACTTTAAACATGCTAATTTTAGCTCTAAAACTGATGATTAACCTACAAATGTGAACTGACGTTCAAAAATAAAATATTTGAAACTGGACCATTTTGCACCTTTCTGAAGCATGACGTAATGGGGGGGGGGGGTGTTATCTCTTTTGTCAAAAATCTGCTATTTTTGCTTGAACATTAAATGGCTCCAAATGGTTTTTAATTCACTTCACGGGCCCCTGGAAGCATGAAAATCACTTTAAACATGCTAATTTTAGCTCTAAAACTGATGATCTACCTACAAATGTGAACTGACATTCAAAAATAAAACATTTAAAAATGGACCATTTTTAACCTTTCTGAAGCAAGATGTAATGGGGGGGTGTTATCTCTTTCATCAAAAATCAGCCGTTTTTGCTTGAACATTAAATGCCTCCAAATGGTATTTAATTCACTTCCCGGTGTGAAGAAGCACTTTTTGAGACCTCAGAGTGAGTAAATTGGTCATTTTCATGCACTGTTAACCATTTCACAAATGTTGTGTTTAGGGCCCCTGGAAGCATGAAAATCACTTTAACCGCATGCGTGCGTGCGAAATTCTGCTCAGGCGCTGAGATTTTTTAAATCGCACTTTACATGACGAGCTGGGCTCGTCATGAGCGTGCGAGGAGGCTACCTCATGACGAGCCCAGCTCGTCATGAGCGTCGAAGGGGTTAAACATGCTAATTTTAGCTCTAAAACTGATGATCTACCTACAAATGTGAACTGACATTCAAAAATAAAACATTTAAAAATGGACCATTTTTCACCTTTCTGAAGCAAGACGTAATGGGGGGGTGTTATCTCTTTAGTCAAAAATCTGCCGTTTTTGCTTGAACATTAAATGCCTCCAAATGGTATTTAATTCACTTCCCGGTGTGAAGAAACACTTTTTGAGACCTCAGAGTGAGTAAATTGGCCATTTTCATGCACTTTTAACCATTACACAAATGTTGTATTTAGGGCCCCTGGAAGCATGAAAATCACTTTAAACATGCTAATTTTAGCTCTAAAACTGATGATCTACCTACAAATGTGAACTGACGTGCAAAAATAAAACATTTGAAAACGGACCATTTTGCACCTTTCTGAAGCATGACGTAATGGGGGGGGTGTTATCTCTTTTGTCAAAAATCGGCTGGTTTTGCTTGAATATTAAATGCCTCCAAATGGTTTTTAATTCACTTCACGGGCCCCTGGAAGCATGAAAATCCCTTTAAACATGCTAATTTTAGCTCTAAAACGGATGATCTACCTACAAATGTGAACTGACGTTAAAAAATAAAACATTTGAAAACGGGCCATTTTTCACCTTTGTAAAGCATGACGTAATAGGGGTGTCATCTCTTTTGTCAAAAATCAGCCGTTTTTGCTTGAACATTAAATGCCTCCAAATGGTATTTAATTCACTTCCCGGGTTAAAGAAACACTTTTTGAGACCTCAGAGTGAGTAAATTGGCCATTTTCATGCACTTTTAACCATTCCACAAAGGTTGTGTTTAGGGCCCCTGGAAGCATGAAAATCACTTGAAACATGCAAATTTTAGCTCTAAAACTGATGATCTACCTACAAATGTGAACTGACATTCAAAAATAAAACATTTGAAAATGGACCATTTTTCACCTTTCTGAAGCAAGACGTAATGGGGGGTGTTATCTCTTTTGTCAAAAATCAGCCGTTTTTGCTTGAACATTAAATGCCTCTAAATGGTATTTAATTCACTTCCCGGGGTGAAGAAACAGTTTTTGAGACCTCAGAGTGAGTAAATTGGCCATTTTCATGCACTTTTAACCATTCCACAAATGTTGTGTTTAGGGCCCCTGGAAGCATGAAAATCACTTTAAACATGCTAATTTTAGCTCTAAAACTGATGATCCACCTACAAATGTGAACTGACGTTCAAAAATAAAACATTTGAAAACGGACCATATTTCACCTTTCTGAAGCATGACGTAATGGGGGAGTGTTATCGCTTTTGTCAAAAATCAGCCGTTTTTGCTTGAACATTAAATGCCTCCAAATGGCATTTAATTCACTTCCCGGGGTGAAGAAACAGTTTTTGAGACCTCAGAGTGAGTAAATTGGCCATTTTCATGCACTTTTAACCATTCCACAAATGTTGTGTTTAGGGGCCCTGGAAGCATGAAAATCACTTTAAACATGCTAATTTTAGCTCTAAAACTGATGATCCACCTACAAATGTGAACTGACGTTCAAAAATAAAATATTTGAAACTGGACCATTTTGCACCTTTCTGAAGCATGACGTAATGGGGGGTGTTATCTCTTTTGTCAAAAATCTGCTTTTTTTGCTTGAACATTAAATGCCTCCAAATGGTTTTTAATTCACTTCACGGGCCCCTGGAAGCATGAAAATCACTTTAAACATGCTAATTTTAGCTCTAAAACTGATGATCTACCTACAAATGTGAACTGACATTCAAAAATAAAACATTTAAAAATGGACCATTTTTCACCTTTCTGAAGCAAGATGTAATGGGGGGGTGTTATCTCTTTCATCAAAAATCAGCCGTTTTTGCTTGAACATTAAATGCCTCCAAATGGTATTTAATTCACTTCCCGGTGTGAAGAAGCACTTTTTGAGACCTCAGAGTGAGTAAATTGGTCATTTTCATGCACTGTTAACCATTTCACAAATGTTGTGTTTAGGGCCCCTGGAAGCATGAAAATCACTTTAAACATGCTAATTTTAGCTCTAAAACTGATGATCTACCTACAAATGTGAACTGACATTCAAAAATAAAACATTTAAAAATGGACCATTTTTCACCTTTCTGAAGCAAGACGTAATGGGGGGGTGTTATCTCTTTAGTCAAAAATCAGCCGTTTTTGCTTGAACATTAAATGCCTCCAAATGGTATTTAATTCACTTCCCGGTGTGAAGAAACACTTTTTGAGACCTCAGAGTGAGTAAATTGGCCATTTTCATGCACTTTTAACCATTACACAAATGTTGTATTTAGGGCCCCCCTGGAAGCATGAAAATCACTTTAAACATGCTAATTTTAGCTCTAAAACTGATGATCTACCTACAAATGTGAACTGACGTGCAAAAATAAAACATTTGAAAACGGACCATTTTGCACCTTTCTGAAGCATGACGTAATGGGGGGGTGTTATCTCTTTTGTCAAAAATCGGCTGGTTTTGCTTGAATATTAAATGCCTCCAAATGGTTTTTAATTCACTTCACGGGCCCCTGGAAGCATGAAAATCCCTTTAAACATGCTAATTTTAGCTCTAAAACTGATGATCTACCTACAAATGTGAACTGACGTTAAAAAATAAAACATTTGAAAACGCGCCATTTTTCACCTTTCTGAAGCATGACGTAATAGGGGTGTTATCTCTTTTGTCAAAAATCAGCCGTTTTTGCTTGAACATTAAATGCCTCCAAATGGTATTTAATTCACTTCCCGGGTTGAAGTAACACTTTTTGAGACCTCAGAGTGAGTAAATTGGCCATTTTCATGCACTTTTAACCATTCCACAAAGGTTGTGTTTAGGGCCCCTGGAAGCATGAAAATCACTTTAAACAAGCTAATTTTAGCTCTAAAACTGATGATCCACCTACAAATGTGAACTGACGTTCAAAAATAAAACATTTGAAAACGGACCATTTTTCACCTTTCTGAAGCATGACGTAATGGGGGGGTGTTATCTCTTTTGTCAAAAATCAGCCGTTTTTGCTTGAACATTAAATGCCTCCAAATGGTATTTAATTCACTTCCCGGTGTGAAGAAGCACTTTTTGAGACCTCAGAGTGAGTAAATTGGTCATTTTCATGCACTGTTAACCATTTCACAAATGTTGTGTTTAGGGCCCCTGGAAGCATGAAAATCACTTTAAACATGCTAATTTTAGCTCTAAAACTGATGATTTTCCTACAAATGTGAACTGACGTGCAAAAATAAAACATTTGAAAACGGACCATTTTTCACCTTTCTGAAGCATGACGTAATGGGGGAGTGTTATCGCTTTTGTCAAAAATCAGCCGTTTTTGCTTGAACATTAAATGCCTCCAAATGGCATTCAATTCACTTCCCGGGGTGAAGAAACACTTTTTGAGACGTCAGAGTGAGTAAATTGGCCTTTTTCATGCACTTTTAACCATTCCACAAATGTTGTGTTTAGGGCCCCTGGAAGCATGAAAATCACTTTAAACATGCTAATTTTAGCTCTAAAACTGATGATCCACCTACAAATGAGAACTGACGTTCAAAAATAAAATATTTGAAACTGGACCATTTTGCACCTTTCTGAAGCATGACGTAATGGGGGGGTGTTATCTCTTTTGTCAAAAATCTGCTGTTTTTGCTTGAACATTAAATGCCTCCAAATGGTTTTTAATTCACTTCACGGGCCCCTGGAAGCATGAAAATCACTTTAAACATGCTAATTTTAGCTCTAAACCTGATGATCTACCTACAAATGTGAATTGACATTCAAAAATAAAACATTTAAAAATGGACCATTTTTCACCTTTCTGAAGCAAGATGTAATGGGGGGGGTGTTATCTCTTTCATCAAAAATCAGCCGTTTTTGCTTGAACATTAAATGCCTCCAAATGGTATTTAATTCACTTCCCGGTGTGAAGAAGCACTTTTTGAGACCTCAGAGTGAGTAAATTGGTCATTTTCATGCACTGTTAACCATTTCACAAATGTTGTATTTAGGGCCCCTGGAAGCATGAAAATCACTTTAAACATGCTAATTTTAGCTCTAAAACTGATGATCTACCTACAAATGTGAACTGACGTGCAAAAATAAAACATTTGAAAACGGACCATTTTTCACCTTTCTGAAGCATGACGTAATGGGGGGGGGGGTGTTATCTCTTTTGTCAAAAATCACCCGTTTTTCCTTGAACATTAAATGCCTCCAAATGGTATTTCATTTACTTCCCGGGATAAAGAAACACTTTTTGAGACCTCAGAGTGAGTAAATTGGCCATTTTAATGCACTTTTAACCATTCCATAAATGTTGTGTTTAGGGCCCCTAGAAGCACGAAATTCACTTTAAACATGCTAATTTTAGCTCTAAAACTGATGATCCACCTACAAATGTGAACTGACGTTCAAAAATAAAACATTTGAAAACGGACCATATTTCACCTTTCTGAAGCATGACGTAATGGGGGGTGTTATCTCTTTTGTCAAAAATCAGCTGTTTTTGCTTGAACATTAAATGCCTCCAAATGGTTTTTAATTCACTTCCCGGGCCCCTGGAAGCCTTAAAATCACTTTAAACATGCTAATTTTAGCTCTAAAACTGATGATTTTCCTACAAATGTGAACTGACGTGCAAAAATAAAACATTTGAAAACGGACCATTTTTCACCTTTCTGAAGCATGACGTAATGGGGGAGTGTTATCGCTTTTGTCAAAAATCAGCCGTTTTTGCTTGAACATTAACTGCCTCCAAATGGCATTTAATTCACTTGCCGGGGTGAAGAAACACTTTTTGAGACCTCAGAGTGAGTAAATTGGCCATTTTCATGCACTTTTAACCATTCCACAAATGTTGTGTTTAGGGCCCCTGGAAGCATGAAAATCACTTTAAACAAGCTAATTTTAGCTCTAAAACTGATGATCCACCTACAAATGTGAACTGACGTTCAAAAATAAAACATTTGAAAACGGACCATTTTTCACCTTTCTGAAGCATGACGTAATGGGGGGGTGTTATCTCTTTTGTCAAAAATCAGCCGTTTTTGCTTGAACATTAAATGCCTCCAAATGGTATTTAATTCACTTCCCGGGGTGAAGAAACACTTTTTGAGACCTCAGAGTGAGTAAATTGGCCATTTTCATGCACTTTTAACCATTCCACAAATGTTGTGTTTAGGGCCCCTGGAAGCATGAAAATCACTTTAAACATGCTAATTTTAGCTCTAAAACTGATGAACTACCTACAAATGTGAACTGACGTTCAAAAATAAAACATTTGAAAGCGGACCATGTTTCACCTTTCTGAAGCATGACGTAATGGGGGGGTGTTATCTCTTTTGTCAAAAATCAGCTGTTTTTGCTTGAACATTAAATGCCTCCAAATGGTTTTTAATTCACTTCCCGGGCCCCTGGAAGCCTTAAAATGACTTTAAACATGCTAATTTTAGCTCTAAAACTGATGATTTTCCTACAAATGTGAACTGACGTGCAAAAATAAAACATTTGAAAACAGACCATTTTTCACCTTTCTGAAGCATGACGTAATGGGGGAGTGTTATCGCTTTTGTCAAAAATCAGCCGTTTTTGCTTGAACATTAAATGCCTCCAAATGGCATTTAATTCACTTCCCGGGGTGAAGAAACACTTTTTGAGACGTCAGAGTGAGTAAATTGGCCATTTTCATGCACTTTTAACCATTCCACAAATGTTGTGTTTAGGGCCCCTGGAAGCATGAAAATCACTTTAAACATGCTAATTTTAGCTCTAAAACTGATGATCTACCTACAAATGTGAACTGACAATCAAAAATAAAACATTTAAAAATGGACCATTTTTAACCTTTCTGAAGCAAGATGTAATGGGGGGGTGTTATCTCTTTCATCAAAAATCAGCCGTTTTTGCTTGAACATTAAATGCCTCCAAATGGTATTTAATTCACTTCCCGGTGTGAAGAAGCACTTTTTGAGACCTCAGAGTGAGTAAATTGGTCATTTTCATGCACTGTTAACCATTTCACAAATGTTGTGTTTAGGGCCCCTGGAAGCATGAAAATCTCTTTAACCGCATGCGTGCGTGCGAAATTCTGCTCCGGCGGTGAGATTTTTTAAATCGCACTTTACATGACGAGCTGGGCTCGTCATGAGCGTGCGAGGAGGCTACCTCATGACGAGCCCAGCTCGTCATGAGCGTCGAAGGGGTTAAACATGCTAATTTTAGCTCTAAAACTGATGATCTACCTACAAATGTGAACTGACATTCAAAAATAAAACATTTAAAAATGGACCATTTTTCACCTTTCTGAAGCAAGATGTAATGGGGGGGTGTTATCTCTTTCATCAAAAATCAGCCGTTTTTGCTTGAACATTAAATGCCTCCAAATGGTATTTAATTCACTTCCCGGTGTGAAGAAACACTTTTTGAGACCTCAGAGTGAGTAAATTGGCCATTTTCATGCACTTTTAACCATTACACAAATGTTGTATTTAGGGCCCCTGGAAGCATGAAAATCACTTTAAACATGCTAATTTTAGCTCTAAAACTGATGATCTACCTACAAATGTGAACTGACGTGCAAAAATAAAACATTTGAAAACGGACCATTTTGCACCTTTCTGAAGCATGACGTAATGGGGGGGGTGTTATCTCTTTTGTCAAAAATCGGCTGGTTTTGCTTGAATATTAAATGCCTCCAAATGGTTTTTAATTCACTTCACGGGCCCCTGGAAGCATGAAAATCCCTTTAAACATGCTAATTTTAGCTCTAAAACTGATGATTTTCCTACAAATGTGAACTGACGTGCAAAAATAAAACATTTGAAAACGGACCATTTTTCACCTTTCTGAAGCATGACGTAATGGGGGAGTGTTATCGCTTTTGTCAAAAATCAGCCGTTTTTGCTTGAACATTAACTGCCTCCAAATGGCATTTAATTCACTTGCCGGGGTGAAGAAACACTTTTTGAGACCTCAGAGTGAGTAAATTGGCCATTTTCATGCACTTTTAACCATTCCACAAATGTTGTGTTTAGGGCCCCTGGAAGCATGAAAATCACTTTAAACAAGCTAATTTTAGCTCTAAAACTGATGATCCACCTACAAATGTGAACTGACGTTCAAAAATAAAACATTTGAAAACGGACCATTTTTCACCTTTCTGAAGCATGACGTAATGGGGGGGTGTTATCTCTTTTGTCAAAAATCAGCTGTTTTTGCTTGAACATTAAATGCCTCCAAATGGTTTTTAATTCACTTCCCGGGCCCCTGGAAGCCTTAAAATGACTTTAAACATGCTAATTTTAGCTCTAAAACTGATGATTTTCCTACAAATGTGAACTGACGTGCAAAAATAAAACATTTGAAAACAGACCATTTTTCACCTTTCTGAAGCATGACGTAATGGGGGAGTGTTATCGCTTTTGTCAAAAATCAGCCGTTTTTGCTTGAACATTAAATGCCTCCAAATGGCATTTAATTCACTTCCCGGGGTGAAGAAACACTTTTTGAGACGTCAGAGTGAGTAAATTGGCCATTTTCATGCACTTTTAACCATTCCACAAATGTTGTGTTTAGGGCCCCTGGAAGCATGAAAATCACTTTAAACATGCTAATTTTAGCTCTAAAACTGATGATCTACCTACAAATGTGAACTGACAATCAAAAATAAAACATTTAAAAATGGACCATTTTTAACCTTTCTGAAGCAAGATGTAATGGGGGGGTGTTATCTCTTTCATCAAAAATCAGCCGTTTTTGCTTGAACATTAAATGCCTCCAAATGGTATTTAATTCACTTCCCGGTGTGAAGAAGCACTTTTTGAGACCTCAGAGTGAGTAAATTGGTCATTTTCATGCACTGTTAACCATTTCACAAATGTTGTGTTTAGGGCCCCTGGAAGCATGAAAATCTCTTTAACCGCATGCGTGCGTGCGAAATTCTGCTCCGGCGGTGAGATTTTTTAAATCGCACTTTACATGACGAGCTGGGCTCGTCATGAGCGTGCGAGGAGGCTACCTCATGACGAGCCCAGCTCGTCATGAGCGTCGAAGGGGTTAAACATGCTAATTTTAGCTCTAAAACTGATGATCTACCTACAAATGTGAACTGACATTCAAAAATAAAACATTTAAAAATGGACCATTTTTCACCTTTCTGAAGCAAGATGTAATGGGGGGGTGTTATCTCTTTCATCAAAAATCAGCCGTTTTTGCTTGAACATTAAATGCCTCCAAATGGTATTTAATTCACTTCCCGGTGTGAAGAAACACTTTTTGAGACCTCAGAGTGAGTAAATTGGCCATTTTCATGCACTTTTAACCATTACACAAATGTTGTATTTAGGGCCCCTGGAAGCATGAAAATCACTTTAAACATGCTAATTTTAGCTCTAAAACTGATGATCTACCTACAAATGTGAACTGACGTGCAAAAATAAAACATTTGAAAACGGACCATTTTGCACCTTTCTGAAGCATGACGTAATGGGGGGGGTGTTATCTCTTTTGTCAAAAATCGGCTGGTTTTGCTTGAATATTAAATGCCTCCAAATGGTTTTTAATTCACTTCACGGGCCCCTGGAAGCATGAAAATCCCTTTAAACATGCTAATTTTAGCTCGAAAACTGATGATCTACCTACAAATGTGAACTGACGTTAAAAAATAAAACATTTGAAAACGGGCCATTTTTCACCTTTGTAAAGCATGACGTAATAGGGGTGTTATCTCTTTTGTCAAAAATCAGCCGTTTTTGCTTGAACATTAAATGCCTCCAAATGGTATTTAATTCACTTCCCGGGTTGAAGAAACACTTTTTGAGACCTCAGAGTGAGTAAATTGGCCATTTTCATGCACTTTTAACCATTTCACAAAGGTTGTGTTTAGGGCCCCTGGAAGCATGAAAATCACTTTAAACATGCAAATTTTAGCTCTAAAACTGATGATCTACCTACAAATGTGAACTGACATTCAAAAATAAAACATTTGAAAATGGACCATTTTTCACCTTTCTGAAGCAAGACGTAATGGGGGGTGTTATCTCTTTTGTCAAAAATCAGCCGTTTTTGCTTGAACATTAAATGCCTCTAAATGGTATTTAATTCACTTCCCGGGGTGAAGAAACAGTTTTTGAGACCTCAGAGTGAGTAAATTGGCCATTTTCATGCACTTTTAACCATTCCACAAATGTTGTGTTTAGGGCCCCTGGAAGCATGAAAATCACTTTAAACATGCTAATTTTAGCTCTAAAACTGATGATCCACCTACAAATGTGAACTGACGTTCAAAAATAAAACATTTGAAAACGGACCATATTTCACCTTTCTGAAGCATGACGTAATGGGGGAGTGTTATCGCTTTTGTCAAAAATCAGCCGTTTTTGCTTGAACATTAAATGCCTCCAAATGGCATTTAATTCACTTCCCGGGGTGAAGAAACACTTTTTGAGACGTCAGAGTGAGTAAATTGGCCATTTTCATGCACTTTTAACCATTCCACAAATGTTGTGTTTAGGGGCCCTGGAAGCATGAAAATCACTTTAAACATGCTAATTTTAGCTCTAAAACTGATGATCCACCTACAAATGTGAACTGACGTTCAAAAATAAAATATTTGAAACTGGACCATTTTGCACCTTTCTGAAGCATGACGTAATGGGGGGTGTTATCTCTTTTGTCAAAAATCTGCTGTTTTTGCTTGAACATTAAATGCCTCCAAATGGTTTTTAATTCACTTCACGGGCCCCTGGAAGCATGAAAATCACTTTAAACATGCTAATTTTAGCTCTAAAACTGATGATCTACCTACAAATGTGAACTGACATTCAAAAATAAAACATTTAAAAATGGACCATTTTTCACCTTTCTGAAGCAAGATGTAATGGGGGGGTGTTATCTCTTTCATCAAAAATCAGCCGTTTTTGCTTGAACATTAAATGCCTCCAAATGGTATTTAATTCACTTCCCGGTGTGAAGAAGCACTTTTTGAGACCTCAGAGTGAGTAAATTGGTCATTTTCATGCACTGTTAACCATTTCACAAATGTTGTGTTTAGGGCCCCTGGAAGCATGAAAATCACTTTAAACATGCTAATTTTAGCTCTAAAACTGATGATCTACCTACAAATGTGAACTGACATTCAAAAATAAAACATTTAAAAATGGACCATTTTTCACCTTTCTGAAGCAAGACGTAATGGGGGGGTGTTATCTCTTTAGTCAAAAATCAGCCGTTTTTGCTTGAACATTAAATGCCTCCAAATGGTATTTAATTCACTTCCCGGTGTGAAGAAACACTTTTTGAGACCTCAGAGTGAGTAAATTGGCCATTTTCATGCACTTTTAACCATTACACAAATGTTGTATTTAGGGCCCCTAGAAGCATGAAAATCACTTTAAACATGCTAATTTTAGCTCTAAAACTGATGATCTACCTACAAATGTGAACTGACGTGCAAAAATAAAACATTTGAAAACGGACCATTTTGCACCTTTCTGAAGCATGACGTAATGGGGGGGTGTTATCTCTTTTGTCAAAAATCGGCTGGTTTTGCTTGAATATTAAATGCCTCCAAATGGTTTTTAATTCACTTCACGGGCCCCTGGAAGCATGAAAATCCCTTTAAACATGCTAATTTTAGCTCTAAAACTGATGATCTACCTACAAATGTGAACTGACGTTAAAAAATAAAACATTTGAAAACGCGCCATTTTTCACCTTTCTGAAGCATGACGTAATAGGGGTGTTATCTCTTTTGTCAAAAATCAGCCGTTTTTGCTTGAACATTAAATGCCTCCAAATGGTATTTAATTCACTTCCCGGGTTGAAGAAACACTTTTTGAGACCTCAGAGTGAGTAAATTGGCCATTTTCATGCACTTTTAACCATTCCACAAAGGTTGTGTTTAGGGCCCCTGGAAGCATGAAAATCACTTTAAACAAGCTAATTTTAGCTCTAAAACTGATGATCCACCTACAAATGTGAACTGACGTTCAAAAATAAAACATTTGAAAACGGACCATTTTTCACCTTTCTGAAGCATGACGTAATGGGGGGGTGTTATCTCTTTTGTCAAAAATCAGCCGTTTTTGCTTGAACATTAAATGCCTCCAAATGGTATTTAATTCACTTCCCGGTGTGAAGAAGCACTTTTTGAGACCTCAGAGTGAGTAAATTGGTCATTTTCATGCACTGTTAACCATTTCACAAATGTTGTGTTTAGGGCCCCTGGAAGCATGAAAATCACTTTAAACATGCTAATTTTAGCTCTAAAACTGATGATTTTCCTACAAATGTGAACTGACGTGCAAAAATAAAACATTTGAAAACGGACCATTTTTCACCTTTCTGAAGCATGACGTAATGGGGGAGTGTTATCGCTTTTGTCAAAAATCAGCCGTTTTTGCTTGAACATTAAATGCCTCCAAATGGCATTCAATTCACTTCCCGGGGTGAAGAAACACTTTTTGAGACGTCAGAGTGAGTAAATTGGCCATTTTCATGCACTTTTAACCATTCCACAAATGTTGTGTTTAGGGCCCCTGGAAGCATGAAAATCACTTTAAACATGCTAATTTTAGCTCTAAAACTGATGATCCACCTACAAATGTGAACTGACGTTCAAAAATAAAATATTTGAAACTGGACCATTTTGCACCTTTCTGAAGCATGACGTAATGGGGGGGTGTTATCTCTTTTGTCAAAAATCTGCTGTTTTTGCTTGAACATTAAATGCCTCCAAATGGTTTTTAATTCACTTCACGGGCCCCTGGAAGCATGAAAATCACTTTAAACATGCTAATTTTAGCTCTAAACCTGATGATCTACCTACAAATGTGAATTGACATTCAAAAATAAAACATTTAAAAATGGACCATTTTTCACCTTTCTGAAGCAAGATGTAATGGGGGGGGTGTTATCTCTTTCATCAAAAATCAGCCGTTTTTGCTTGAACATTAAATGCCTCCAAATGGTATTTAATTCACTTCCCGGTGTGAAGAAGCACTTTTTGAGACCTCAGAGTGAGTAAATTGGTCATTTTCATGCACTGTTAACCATTTCACAAATGTTGTGTTTAGGGCCCCTGGAAGCATGAAAATCATTTTAAACATGCTAATTTTAGCTCTAAAACTGATGATCTACCTACAAATGTGAACTGACATTCAAAAATAAAACATTTAAAAATGGACCATTTTTCACCTTTCTGAAGCAAGACGTAATGGGGGGGTGTTATCTCTTTAGTCAAAAATCAGCCGTTTTTGCTTGAACATTAAATGCCTCCAAATGGTATTTAATTCACTTCCCGGTGTGAAGAAACACTTTTTGAGACCTCAGAGTGAGTAAATTGGCCATTTTCATGCACTTTTAACCATTACACAAATGTTGTATTTAGGGCCCCTGGAAGCATGAAAATCACTTTAAACATGCTAATTTTAGCTCTTAAACTGATGATCTACCTACAAATGTGAACTGACGTGCAAAAATAAAACATTTGAAAACGGACCATTTTTCACCTTTCTGAAGCATGACGTAATGGGGGGGGGTGTTATCTCTTTTGTCAAAAATCACCCGTTTTTCCTTGAACATTAAATGCCTCCAAATGGTATTTCATTTACTTCCCGGGATAAAGAAACACTTTTTGAGACCTCAGAGTGAGTAAATTGGCCATTTTAATGCACTTTTAACCATTCCATAAATGTTGTGTTTAGGGCCCCTAGAAGCACGAAATTCACTTTAAACATGCTAATTTTAGCTCTAAAACTGATGATCCACCTACAAATGTGAACTGACGTTCAAAAATAAAACATTTGAAAACGGACCATATTTCACCTTTCTGAAGCATGACGTAATGGGGGGGTGTTATCTCTTTTGTCAAAAATCAGCTGTTTTTGCTTGAACATTAAATGCCTCCAAATGGTTTTTAATTCACTTCCCGGGCCCCTGGAAGCCTTAAAATCACTTTAAACATGCTAATTTTAGCTCTAAAACTGATGATTTTCCTACAAATGTGAACTGACGTGCAAAAATAAAACATTTGAAAATGGACCATTTTTCACCTTTCTGAAGCATGACGTAATGGGGGAGTGTTATCGCTTTTGTCAAAAATCAGCCGTTTTTGCTTGAACATTAACTGCCTCCAAATGGCATTTAATTCACTTCCCGGGGTGAAGAAACACTTTTTGAGACCTCAGAGTGAGTAAATTGGCCATTTTCATGCACTTTTAACCATTCCACAAATGTTGTGTTTAGGGCCCCTGGAAGCATGAAAATCACTTTAAACAAGCTAATTTTAGCTCTAAAACTGATGATTTTCCTACAAATGTGAACTGACGTGCAAAAATAAAACATTTGAAAACGGACCATTTTTCACCTTTCTGAAGCATGACGTAATGGGGGGGTGTTATCTCTTTTGTCAAAAATCAGCCGTTTTTGCTTGAACATTAAATGCCTCCAAATGGTATTTAATTCACTTCCCGGGGTGAAGAAACACTTTTTGAGACCTCAGAGTGAGTAAATTGGCCATTTTCATGCACTTTTAACCATTCCACAAATGTTGTGTTTAGGGCCCCTGGAAGCATGAAAATCACTTTAAACATGCTAATTTTAGCTCTAAAACTGATGAACTACCTACAAATGTGAACTGACGTTCAAAAATAAAACATTTCAAAGTGGACCATTTTTCACCTTTCTGAAGCATGACGTAATGGGGGGGTGTTATCTCTTTTGTCAAAAATCAGCTGTTTTTGCTTGAACATTAAATGCCTCCAAATGGTTTTTAATTCACTTCCCGGGCCCCTGGAAGCCTTAAAATCACTTTAAACATGCTAATTTTAGCTCTAAAACTGATGATTTTCCTACAAATGTGAACTGACGTGCAAAAATAAAACATTTGGAAACGGACCATTTTTCACCTTTCTGAAGCATGACGTAATGGGGGAGTGTTATCGCTTTTGTCAAAAATCAGCCGTTTTTGCTTGAACATTAAATGCCTCCAAATGGCATTTAATTCACTTCCCGGGGTGAAGAAACACTTTTTGAGACGTCAGAGTGACTAAATTGCCCATTTTCATGCACTTTTAACCATTCCACAAATGTTGTGTTTAGGGCCCCTGGAAGCATGAAAATCACTTTAAACATGCTAATTTTAGCTCTAAAACTGATGATCCACCTACAAATGTGAACTGACGTTCAAAAATAAAATATTTGAAACTGGACCATTTTGCACCTTTCTGAAGCATGACGTAATGGGGGGGTGTTATCTCTTTTGTCAAAAATCTGCTGTTTTTGCTTGAACATTAAAT
The DNA here is from genome assembly GCF_964261635.1 of Lissotriton helveticus. NCBI lineage: Eukaryota > Metazoa > Chordata > Amphibia > Caudata > Salamandridae > Lissotriton > Lissotriton helveticus. The sequence goes on from NW_027611768.1 coordinate 50,388, forward strand.
GCCTCCAAATGGTTTTTAATTCACTTCACGGGCCCCTGGAAGCATGAAAATCACTTTAAACATGCTAATTTTAGCTCTAAAACTGATGATCTACCTACAAATGTGAACTGACATTCAAAAATAAAACATTTAAAAATGGACCATTTTACACCTTTCTGAAGCAAGATGTAATGGGGGGGGTTATCTCTTTCATCAAAAATCAGCCGTTTTTGCTTGAACATTAAATGCCTCCAAATGGTATTTAATTCACTTCCCGGTGTGAAGAAGCACTTTTTGAGACCTCAGAGTGAGTAAATTGGTCATTTTCATGCACTGTTAACCATTTCACAAATGTTGTGTTTAGGCCCCCTGGAAGCATGAAAATCACTTTAAACATGCTAATTTTAGCTCTAAAACTGATGATCTACCTACAAATGTGAACTGACATTCAAAAATAAAACATTTAAAAATGGACCATTTTTCACCTTTCTGAAGCAAGACGTAATGGGGGGGTGTTATCTCTTTAGTCAAAAATCAGCCGTTTTTGCTTGAACATTAAATGCCTCCAAATGGTATTTAATTCACTTCCCGGTGTCAAGAAACACTTTTTGAGACCTCAGAGTGAGTAAATTGGCCATTTTCATGCACTTTTAACCATTACACAAATGTTGTATTTAGGGCCCCTGGAAGCATGAAAATCACTTTAAACATGCTAATTTTAGCTCTAAAACTGATGATCTACCTACAAATGTGAACTGACGTGCAAAAATAAAACATTTGAAAACGGACCATTTTGCACCTTTCTGAAGCATGACGTAATGGGGGGGTGTTATCTCTTTTGTCAAAAATCGGCTGGTTTTGCTTGAATATTAAATGCCTCCAAATGGTTTTTAATTCACTTCACGGGCCCCTGGAAGCATGAAAATCCCTTTAATCATGCTAATTTTAGCTCTAAATCTGATGATCTACCTACAAATGTGAACTGACGTTAAAAAATAAAACATTTGAAAACGGGCCATTTTTCACCTTTCTGAAGCATGACGTAATAGGGGTGTTATCTCTTTTGTCAAAAATCAGCCGTTTTTGCTTGAACATTAAATGCCTCCAAATGGTATTTAATTCACTTCCCGGGTTGAAGAAACACTTTTTGAGACCTCAGAGTGAGTAAATTGGCCATTTTCATGCACTTTTAACCATTCCACAAAGGTTGTGTTTAGGGCCCGTGGAAGCATGAAAATCACTTTAAACATGCAAATTTTAGCTCTAAAACTGATGATCTACCTACAAATGTGAACTGACATTCAAAAATAAAACATTTGAAAATGGACAATTTTTCACCTTTCTGAAGCAAGACGTAATGGGGGGTGTTATCTCTTTTGTCAAAAATCAGCCGTTTTTGCTTGAACATTAAATGCCTCTAAATGGTATTTAATTCACTTCCCGGGGTGAAGAAACACTTTTTGAGACCTCAGAGTGAGTAAATTGGTCATTTTCATGCACTTTTAACCATTCCACAAATGTTGTGTTCAGGGCCCCTGGAAGCATGAAAATCACTTTAAACAAGCTAATTTTAGCTCTAAAACTGATGATCCACCTACAAATGTGAACTGACGTTCAAAAATAAAACATTTGAAAACGGACCATTTTTCACCTTTCTGAAGCATGACGTAATGGGGGGGGGTGTTATCTCTTTTGTCAAAAATCACCCGTTTTTCCTTGAACATTAAATGCCTCCAAATGGTATTTCATTTACTTCCCGGGATAAAGAAACACTTTTTGAGACCTCAGAGTGAGTAAATTGGCCATTTTAATGCACTTTTAACCATTCCATAAATGTTGTGTTTAGGGCCCCTAGAAGCACGAAATTCACTTTAAACATGCTAATTTTAGCTCTAAAACTGATGATCCACCTACAAATGTGAACTGACGTTCAAAAATAAAACATTTGAAAACGGACCATATTTCACCTTTCTGAAGCATGACGTAATGGGGGGGTGTTATCTCTTTTGTCAAAAATCTGCTGTTTTTGCTTGAACATTAAATGCCTCCAAATGGTTTTTAATTCACTTCCCGGGCCCCTGGAAGCCTTAAAATCACTTTAAACATGCTAATTTTAGCTCTAAAACTGATGATTTTCCTACAAATGTGAACTGACGTGCAAAAATAAAACATTTGAAAATGGACCATTTTTCACCTTTCTGAAGCATGACGTAATGGGGGAGTGTTATCGCTTTTGTCAAAAATCAGCCGTTTTTGCTTGAACATTAACTGCCTCCAAATGGCATTTAATTCACTTCCCGGGGTGAAGAAACACCTTTTGAGACCTCAGAGTGAGTAAATTGGCCATTTTCATGCACTTTTAACCATTCCACAAATGTTGTGTTTAGGGCCCCTGGAAGCATGAAAATCACTTTAAACAAGCTAATTTTAGCTCTAAAACTGATGATTTTCCTACAAATGTGAACTGACGTGCAAAAATAAAACATTTGAAAACGGACCATTTTTCACCTTTCTGAAGCATGACGTAATGGGGGGGTGTTATCTCTTTTGTCAAAAATCAGCCGTTTTTGCTTGAACATTAAATGCCTCCAAATGGTATTTAATTCACTTCCCGGGGTGAAGAAACACTTTTTGAGACCTCAGAGTGAGTAAATTGGCCATTTTCATGCACTTTTAACCATTCCACAAATGTTGTGTTTAGGGCCCCTGGAAGCATGAAAATCACTTTAAACATGCTAATTTTAGCTCTAAAACTGATGAACTACCTACAAATGTGAACTGACGTTCAAAAATAAAACATTTCAAAGTGGACCATTTTTCACCTTTCTGAAGCATGACGTAATGGGGGGGTGTTATCTCTTTTGTCAAAAATCAGCTGTTTTTGCTTGAACATTAAATGCCTCCAAATGGTTTTTAATTCACTTCCCGGGCCCCTGGAAGCCTTAAAATCACTTTAAACATGCTAATTTTAGCTCTAAAACTGATGATTTTCCTACAAATGTGAACTGACGTGCAAAAATAAAACATTTGGAAACGGACCATTTTTCACCTTTCTGAAGCATGACGTAATGGGGGAGTGTTATCGCTTTTGTCAAAAATCAGCCGTTTTTGCTTGAACATTAAATGCCTCCAAATGGCATTTAATTCACTTCCCGGGGTGAAGAAACACTTTTTGAGACGTCAGAGTGACTAAATTGCCCATTTTCATGCACTTTTAACCATTCCACAAATGTTGTGTTTAGGGCCCCTGGAAGCATGAAAATCACTTTAAACATGCTAATTTTAGCTCTAAAACTGATGATCCACCTACAAATGTGAACTGACGTTCAAAAATAAAATATTTGAAACTGGACCATTTTGCACCTTTCTGAAGCATGACGTAATGGGGGGGTGTTATCTCTTTTGTCAAAAATCTGCTGTTTTTGCTTGAACATTAAATGCCTCCAAATGGTTTTTAATTCACTTCACGGGCCCCTGGAAGCATGAAAATCACTTTAAACATGCTAATTTTAGCTCTAAAACTGATGATCTACCTACAAATGTGAACTGACATTCAAAAATAAAACATTTAAAAATGGACCATTTTACACCTTTCTGAAGCAAGATGTAATGGGGGGGGTTATCTCTTTCATCAAAAATCAGCCGTTTTTGCTTGAACATTAAATGCCTCCAAATGGTATTTAATTCACTTCCCGGTGTGAAGAAGCACTTTTTGAGACCTCAGAGTGAGTAAATTGGTCATTTTCATGCACTGTTAACCATTTCACAAATGTTGTGTTTAGGCCCCCTGGAAGCATGAAAATCACTTTAAACATGCTAATTTTAGCTCTAAAACTGATGATCTACCTACAAATGTGAACTGACATTCAAAAATAAAACATTTAAAAATGGACCATTTTTCACCTTTCTGAAGCAAGACGTAATGGGGGGGTGTTATCTCTTTAGTCAAAAATCAGCCGTTTTTGCTTGAACATTAAATGCCTCCAAATGGTATTTAATTCACTTCCCGGTGTCAAGAAACACTTTTTGAGACCTCAGAGTGAGTAAATTGGCCATTTTCATGCACTTTTAACCATTACACAAATGTTGTATTTAGGGCCCCTGGAAGCATGAAAATCACTTTAAACATGCTAATTTTAGCTCTAAAACTGATGATCTACCTACAAATGTGAACTGACGTGCAAAAATAAAACATTTGAAAACGGACCATTTTGCACCTTTCTGAAGCATGACGTAATGGGGGGGTGTTATCTCTTTTGTCAAAAATCGGCTGGTTTTGCTTGAATATTAAATGCCTCCAAATGGTTTTTAATTCACTTCACGGGCCCCTGGAAGCATGAAAATCCCTTTAATCATGCTAATTTTAGCTCTAAATCTGATGATCTACCTACAAATGTGAACTGACGTTAAAAAATAAAACATTTGAAAACGGGCCATTTTTCACCTTTCTGAAGCATGACGTAATAGGGGTGTTATCTCTTTTGTCAAAAATCAGCCGTTTTTGCTTGAACATTAAATGCCTCCAAATGGTATTTAATTCACTTCCCGGGTTGAAGAAACACTTTTTGAGACCTCAGAGTGAGTAAATTGGCCATTTTCATGCACTTTTAACCATTCCACAAAGGTTGTGTTTAGGGCCCGTGGAAGCATGAAAATCACTTTAAACATGCAAATTTTAGCTCTAAAACTGATGATCTACCTACAAATGTGAACTGACATTCAAAAATAAAACATTTGAAAATGGACAATTTTTCACCTTTCTGAAGCAAGACGTAATGGGGGGTGTTATCTCTTTTGTCAAAAATCAGCCGTTTTTGCTTGAACATTAAATGCCTCTAAATGGTATTTAATTCACTTCCCGGGGTGAAGAAACACTTTTTGAGACCTCAGAGTGAGTAAATTGGTCATTTTCATGCACTTTTAACCATTCCACAAATGTTGTGTTCAGGGCCCCTGGAAGCATGAAAATCACTTTAAACAAGCTAATTTTAGCTCTAAAACTGATGATCCACCTACAAATGTGAACTGACGTTCAAAAATAAAACATTTGAAAACGGACCATTTTTCACCTTTCTGAAGCATGACGTAATGGGGGGGTGTTATCTCTTTAGTCAAAAATCAGCCGTTTTTGCTTGAACATTAAATGCCTCCAAATGGTATTTAATTCACTTCCCGGTGTGAAGAAACACTTTTTGAGACCTCAGAGTGAGTAAATTGGCCATTTTCATGCACTTTTAACCATTACACAAATGTTGTATTTAGGGGCCCTGGAAGCATGAAAATCACTTTAAACATGCTAATTTTAGCTCTAAAACTGATGATCTACCTACAAATGTGAACTGACGTGCAAAAATAAAACATTTGAAAACGGACCATTTTGCACCTTTCTGAAGCATGACGTAATGGGGGGGTGTTATCTCTTTTGTCAAAAATCGGCTGGTTTTGCTTGAATATTAAATGCCTCCAAATGGTTTTTAATTCACTTCACGGGCCCCTGGAAGCATGAAAATCCCTTTAATCATGCTAATTTTAGCTCTAAATCTGATGATCTACCTACAAATGTGAACTGACGTTAAAAAATAAAACATTTGAAAACGGGCCATTTTTCACCTTTCTGAAGCATGACGTAATAGGGGTGTTATCTCTTTTGTCAAAAATCAGCCGTTTTTGCTTGAACATTAAATGCCTCCAAATGGTATTTAATTCACTTCCCGGGTTGAAGAAACAGAGTGAGTAAATTGGCCATTTTCATGCACTTTTAACCATTCCACAAAGGTTGTGTTTAGGGCCCGTGGAAGCATGAAAATCACTTTAAACATGCAAATTTTAGCTCTAAAACTGATGATCTACCTACAAATGTGAACTGACATTCAAAAATAAAACATTTGAAAATGGACCATTTTTCACCTTTCTGAAACAAGACGTAATGGGGGTGTTATCTCTTTTGTCAAAAATCAGCCGTTTTTGCTTGAACATTAAATGCCTCTAAATGGTATTTAATTCACTTCCCGGGGTGAAGAAACACTTTTTGAGACCTCAGAGTGAGTAAATTGGTCATTTTCATGCACTTTTAACCATTCCACAAATGTTGTGTTTAGGGCCCCTGGAAGCATGAAAATCACTTTAAACATGCTAATTTTAACTCTAAAACTGATGATCTACCTACAAATGTGAACTGACGTGCAAAAATAAAACATTTGAAAACGGACCATTTTGCACCTTTCTGAAGCATGACGTAATGGGGGGGTGTTATCTCTTTTGTCAAAAATCGGCTGGTTTTGCTTGAATATTAAATGCCTCCAAATGGTTTTTAATTCACTTCACGGGCCCCTGGAAGCATGAAAATCCCTTTAAACATGCTAATTTTAGCTCTAAAACTGATGATCTACCTACAAATGTGAACTGACGTTAAAAAATAAAACATTTGAAAACGGGCCATTTTTCACCTTTCTGAAGCATGACGTAATAGGGGTGTTATCTCTTTTGTCAAAAATTCAGCCGTTTTTGCTTGAACATTAAATGCCTCCAAATTGTATTTAATTCACTTCCCGGGTTGAAGAAACACTTTTTGAGACCTCAGAGTGAGTAAATTGGCCATTTTCATGCACTTTTAACCATTCCACAAAGGTTGTGTTTAGGGCCCCTGGAAGCATGAAAATCACTTTAAACATGCAAATTTTAGCTCTAAAACTGATCTACCTACAAATGTGAACTGACATTCAAAAATAAAACATTTGAAAATGGACCATTTTTCACCTTTCTGAAGCAAGACGTAATGGGGGGTGTTATCTCTTTTGCCAAAAATCAGCCGTTTTTGCTTGAACATTAAATGCCTCTAAATGGTATTTAATTCACTTCCCGGGGTGAAGAAACACTTTTTGAGACCTCAGAGTGAGTAAATTGGTCATTTTCATGCACTTTTAACCATTCCACAAATGTTGTGTTTAGGGCCCCTGGAAGCATGAAAATCACTTTAAACAAGCTAATTTTAGCTCTAAAACTGACCATCCACCTACAAATGTGAACTGACGTTCAAAAATAAAACATTTGAAAATGGACCATTTTTCACCTTTCTGAAGCATGACGTAATGGGAGGGTGTTATCTCTTTTGTCAAAAATCAGCCGTTTTTGCTTGAACATTAAATGCCTCCAAATGGTGTTTAATTCACTTCCCGGGGTGAAGAAACACTTTTTGAGACCTCAGAGTGAGTAAATTGGCCATTTCATGCACTTTTAACCATTCCACAAATGTTGTGTTTAGGGCCCCTGGAAGCATGAAAATCACTTTAAACATGCTAATTTTAGCTCTAAAACTGATGAACTACCTACAAATGTGAACTGACGTTCAAAAATAAAACATTTGAAAGCGGACCATTTTTCACCTTTCTGAAGCATGACGTAATGGGGGGGTGTTATCTCTTTTGTCAAAAATCAGCTGTTTTTGCTTGAACATTAAATGCCTCCAAATGGTTTTTAATTCACTTCCCGGGCCCCTGGAAGCCTTAAAATCACTTTAAACATGCTCATTTTAGCTCTAAAACTGATGATTTTCCTACAAATGTGAACTGACGTGCAAAAATAAAACATTTGAAAATGGACCATTTTTCACCTTTCTGAAGCATGACGTAATGGGGGAGTGTTATCGCTTTTGTCAAAAATCAGCCGTTTTTGCTTGAACATTAACTGCCTCCAAATGGCATTTAATTCACTTCCCGGGGTGAAGAAACACTTTTTGAGACCTCAGAGTGAGTAAATTGGCCATTTTCATGCACTTTTAACCATTCCACAAATGTTGTGTTTAGGGCCCCTGGAAGCATGAAAATCACTTTAAACAAGCTAATTTTAGCTCTAAAACTGATGATTTTCCTACAAATGTGAACTGACGTGCAAAAATAAAACATTTGAAAACGGACCATTTTTCACCTTTCTGAAGCATGACGTAATGGGGGGGTGTTATCTCTTTTGTCAAAAATCAGCCGTTTTTGCTTGAACATTAAATGCCTCCAAATGGTATTTAATTCACTTCCCGGGGTGAAGAAACACTTTTTGAGACCTCAGAGTGAGTAAATTGGCCATTTTCATGCACTTTTAACCATTCCACAAATGTTGTGTTTAGGGCCCCTGGAAGCATGAAAATCACTTTAAACATGCTAATTTTAGCTCTAAAACTGATGAACTACCTACAAATGTGAACTGACGTTCAAAAATAAAACATTTCAAAGTGGACCATTTTTCACCTTTCTGAAGCATGACGTAATGGGGGGGTGTTATCTCTTTTGTCAAAAATCAGCTGTTTTTGCTTGAACATTAAATGCCTCCAAATGGTTTTTAATTCACTTCCCGGGCCCCTGGAAGCCTTAAAATCACTTTAAACATGCTAATTTTAGCTCTAAAACTGATGATTTTCCTACAAATGTGAACTGACGTGCAAAAATAAAACATTTGGAAACGGACCATTTTTCACCTTTCTGAAGCATGACGTAATGGGGGAGTGTTATCGCTTTTGTCAAAAATCAGCCGTTTTTGCTTGAACATTAAATGCCTCCAAATGGCATTTAATTCACTTCCCGGGGTGAAGAAACACTTTTTGAGACGTCAGAGTGACTAAATTGCCCATTTTCATGCACTTGTAACCATTCCACAAATGTTGTGTTTAGGGCCCCTGGAAGCATGAAAATCACTTTAAACATGCTAATTTTAGCTCTAAAACTGATGATCCACCTACAAATGTGAACTGACGTTCAAAAATAAAATATTTGAAACTGGACCATTTTGCACCTTTCTGAAGCATGACGTAATGGGGGGGTGTTATCTCTTTTGTCAAAAATCTGCTGTTTTTGCTTGAACATTAAATGCCTCCAAATGGTTTTTAATTCACTTCACGGGCCCCTGGAAGCATGAAAATCACTTTAAACATGCTAATTTTAGCTCTAAAACTGATGATCTACCTACAAATGTGAACTGACATTCAAAAATAAAACATTTAAAAATGGACCATTTTACACCTTTCTGAAGCAAGATGTAATGGGGGGGGTTATCTCTTTCATCAAAAATCAGCCGTTTTTGCTTGAACATTAAATGCCTCCAAATGGTATTTAATTCACTTCCCGGTGTGAAGAAGCACTTTTTGAGACCTCAGAGTGAGTAAATTGGTCATTTTCATGCACTGTTAACCATTTCACAAATGTTGTGTTTAGGCCCCCTGGAAGCATGAAAATCACTTTAAACATGCTAATTTTAGCTCTAAAACTGATGATCTACCTACAAATGTGAACTGACATTCAAAAATAAAACATTTAAAAATGGACCATTTTTCACCTTTCTGAAGCAAGACGTAATGGGGGGGTGTTATCTCTTTAGTCAAAAATCAGCCGTTTTTGCTTGAACATTAAATGCCTCCAAATGGTATTTAATTCACTTCCCGGTGTCAAGAAACACTTTTTGAGACCTCAGAGTGAGTAAATTGGCCATTTTCATGCACTTTTAACCATTACACAAATGTTGTATTTAGGGCCCCTGGAAGCATGAAAATCACTTTAAACATGCTAATTTTAGCTCTAAAACTGATGATCTACCTACAAATGTGAACTGACGTGCAAAAATAAAACATTTGAAAACGGACCATTTTGCACCTTTCTGAAGCATGACGTAATGGGGGGGTGTTATCTCTTTTGTCAAAAATCGGCTGGTTTTGCTTGAATATTAAATGCCTCCAAATGGTTTTTAATTCACTTCACGGGCCCCTGGAAGCATGAAAATCCCTTTAATCATGCTAATTTTAGCTCTAAATCTGATGATCTACCTACAAATGTGAACTGACGTTAAAAAATAAAACATTTGAAAACGGGCCATTTTTCACCTTTCTGAAGCATGACGTAATAGGGGTGTTATCTCTTTTGTCAAAAATCAGCCGTTTTTGCTTGAACATTAAATGCCTCCAAATGGTATTTAATTCACTTCCCGGGTTGAAGAAACACTTTTTGAGACCTCAGAGTGAGTAAATTGGCCATTTTCATGCACTTTTAACCATTCCACAAAGGTTGTGTTTAGGGCCCGTGGAAGCATGAAAATCACTTTAAACATGCAAATTTTAGCTCTAAAACTGATGATCTACCTACAAATGTGAACTGACATTCAAAAATAAAACATTTGAAAATGGACCATTTTTCACCTTTCTGAAGCAAGACGTAATGGGGGGTGTTATCTCTTTTGTCAAAAATCAGCCGTTTTTGCTTGAACATTAAATGCCTCTAAATGGTATTTAATTCACTTCCCGGGGTGAAGAAACACTTTTTGAGACCTCAGAGTGAGTAAATTGGTCATTTTCATGCACTTTTAACCATTCCACAAATGTTGTGTTCAGGGCCCCTGGAAGCATGAAAATCACTTTAAACAAGCTAATTTTAGCTCTAAAACTGATGATCCACCTACAAATGTGAACTGACGTTCAAAAATAAAACATTTGAAAACGGACCATTTTTCACCTTTCTGAAGCATGACGTAATGGGGGAGTGTTATCTCTTTAGTCAAAAATCAGCCGTTTTTGCTTGAACATTAAATGCCTCCAAATGGTATTTAATTCACTTCCCGGTGTGAAGAAACACTTTTTGAGACCTCAGAGTGAGTAAATTGGCCATTTTCATGCACTTTTAACCATTACACAAATGTTGTATTTAGGGCCCCTGGAAGCATGAAAATCACTTTAAACATGCTAATTTTAGCTCTAAAACTGATGATCTACCTACAAATGTGAACTGACGTGCAAAAATAAAACATTTGAAAACGGACCATTTTGCACCTTTCTGAAGCATGACGTAATGGGGGGGTGTTATCTCTTTTGTCAAAAATCGGCTGGTTTTGCTTGAATATTAAATGCCTCCAAATGGTTTTTAATTCACTTCACGGGCCCCTGGAAGCATGAAAATCCCTTTAATCATGCTAATTTTAGCTCTAAATCTGATGATCTACCTACAAATGTGAACTGACGTTAAAAAATAAAACATTTGAAAACGGGCCATTTTTCACCTTTCTGAAGCATGACGTAATAGGGGTGTTATCTCTTTTGTCAAAAATCAGCCGTTTTTGCTTGAACATTAAATGCCTCCAAATGGTATTTAATTCACTTCCCGGGTTGAAGAAACACTTTTTGAGACCTCAGAGTGAGTAAATTGGCCATTTTCATGCACTTTTAACCATTCCACAAAGGTTGTGTTTAGGGCCCGTGGAAGCATGAAAATCACTTTAAACATGCAAATTTTAGCTCTAAAACTGATGATCTACCTACAAATGTGAACTGACATTCAAAAATAAAACATTTGAAAATGGACCATTTTTCACCTTTCTGAAACAAGACGTAATGGGGGTGTTATCTCTTTTGTCAAATATCAGCCGTTTTTGCTTGAACATTAAATGCCTCTAAATGGTATTTAATTCACTTCCCGGGGTGAAGAAACACTTTTTGAGACCTCAGAGTGAGTAAATTGGTCATTTTCATGCACTTTTAACCATTCCACAAATGTTGTGTTTAGGGCCCCTGGAAGCATGAAAATCACTTTAAACATGCTAATTTTAACTCTAAAACTGATGATCTACCTACAAATGTGAACTGACGTGCAAAAATAAAACATTTGAAAACGGACCATTTTGCACCTTTCTGAAGCATGACGTAATGGGGGGGTGTTATCTCTTTTGTCAAAAATCGGCTGGTTTTGCTTGAATATTAAATGCCTCCAAATGGTTTTTAATTCACTTCACGGGCCCCTGGAAGCATGAAAATCCCTTTAAACATGCTAATTTTAGCTCTAAAACTGATGATCTACCTACAAATGTGAACTGACGTTAAAAAATAAAACATTTGAAAACGGGCCATTTTTCACCTTTCTGAAGCATGACGTAATAGGGGTGTTATCTCTTTTGTCAAAAATTCAGCCGTTTTTGCTTGAACATTAAATGCCTCCAAATTGTATTTAATTCACTTCCCGGGTTGAAGAAACACTTTTTGAGACCTCAGAGTGAGTAAATTGGCCATTTTCATGCACTTTTAACCATTCCACAAAGGTTGTGTTTAGGGCCCCTGGAAGCATGAAAATCACTTTAAACATGCAAATTTTAGCTCTAAAACTGATCTACCTACAAATGTGAACTGACATTCAAAAATAAAACATTTGAAAATGGACCATTTTTCACCTTTCTGAAGCAAGACGTAATGGGGGGTGTTATCTCTTTTGCCAAAAATCAGCCGTTTTTGCTTGAACATTAAATGCCTCTAAATGGTATTTAATTCACTTCCCGGGGTGAAGAAACACTTTTTGAGACCTCAGAGTGAGTAAATTGGTCATTTTCATGCACTTTTAACCATTCCACAAATGTTGTGTTTAGGGCCCCTGGAAGCATGAAAATCACTTTAAACAAGCTAATTTTAGCTCTAAAACTGACCATCCACCTACAAATGTGAACTGACGTTCAAAAATAAAACATTTGAAAATGGACCATTTTTCACCTTTCTGAAGCATGACGTAATGGGAGGGTGTTATCTCTTTTGTCAAAAATCAGCCGTTTTTGCTTGAACATTAAATGCCTCCAAATGGTGTTTAATTCACTTCCCGGGGTGAAGAAACACTTTTTGAGACCTCAGAGTGAGTAAATTGGCCATTTCATGCACTTTTAACCATTCCACAAATGTTGTGTTTAGGGCCCCTGGAAGCATGAAAATCACTTTAAACATGCTAATTTTAGCTCTAAAACTGATGAACTACCTACAAATGTGAACTGACGTTCAAAAATAAAACATTTGAAAGCGGACCATTTTTCACCTTTCTGAAGCATGACGTAATGGGGGGGTGTTATCTCTTTTGTCAAAAATCAGCTGTTTTTGCTTGAACATTAAATGCCTCCAAATGGTTTTTAATTCACTTCCCGGGCCCCTGGAAGCCTTAAAATAGCTTTAAACATGCTAATTTTAGCTCTAAAACTGATGATTTTCCTACAAATGTGAACTGACGTGCAAAAATAAAACATTTGAAAACGGACCATTTTTCACCTTTCTGAAGCATGACGTAATGGGGGGGTGTTATCTCTTTTGTCAAAAATCTGCTGTTTTTGCTTGAACATTAAATGCCTCCAAATGGTTTTTAATTCACTTCACGGGCCCCTGGAAGCAAGAAAATCACTTTAAACATGCTAATTTTAGCTCTAAAACTGATGATCTACCTACAAATGTGAACTGACATTCAAAAATAAAACATTTAAAAATGGACCATTTTTCACCTTTCTGAAGCAAGATGTAATGGGGGGGTGTTATCTCTTTCATCAAAAATCAGCCGTTTTTGCTTGAACATTAAATGCCTCTAAATGGTATTTAATTCACTTCCCGGGGTGAAGAAACACTTTTTGAGACCTCAGAGTGAGTAAATTGGTCATTTTCATGCACTTTTAACCATTCCACAAATGTTGTGTTTAGGGCCCCTGGAAGCATGAAAATCACTTTAAACATGCTAATTTTAGCTCTAAAACTGATGATCTACCTACAAATGTGAACTGACGTGCAAAAATAAAACATTTGAAAACGGACCATTTTGCACCTTTCTGAAGCATGACGTAATGGGGGGGTGTTATCTCTTTTGTCAAAAATCGGCTGGTTTTGTTTGAATATTAAATGCCTCCAAATGGTTTTTAATTCACTTCACGGGCCCCTGGAAGCATGAAAATCCCTTTAAACATGCTAATTTTAGCTCTAAAACTGATGATCTACCTACAAATGTGAACTGACGTTAAAAAATAAAACATTTGAAAACGGGCCATTTTTCACCTTTCTGAAGCATGACGTAATAGGGGTGTTATCTCTTTTGTCAAAAATTCAGCAGTTTTTGCTTGAACATTAAATGCCTCCAAATGGTATTTAATTCACTTCCCGGGTTGAAGAAACACTTTTTGAGACCTCAGAGTGAGTAAATTGGCCATTTTCATGCACTTTTAACCATTCCACAAAGGTTGTGTTTAGGGCCCCTGGAAGCATGAAAATCACTTTAAACATGCAAATTTTAGCTCTAAAACTGATGATCTACCTACAAATGTGAACTGACATTCAAAAATAAAACATTTGAAAATTGACCATTTTTCACCTTTCTGAAGCAAGACGTAATGGGGGGTGTTATCTCTTTTGCCAAAAATCAGCCGTTTTTGCTTGAACATTAAATGCCTCTAAATGGTATTTAATTCACTTCCCGGGGTGAAGAAACACTTTTTGAGACCTCAGAGTGAGTAAATTGGCCATTTTCATGCACTTTTAACCATTCCACAAAGGTTGTGTTTAGGGCCCGTGGAAGCATGAAAATCACTTTAAACATGCAAATTTTAGCTCTAAAACTGATGATCTACCTACAAATGTGAACTGACATTCAAAAATAAAACATTTGAAAATGGACCATTTTTCACCTTTCTGAAGCAAGACGTAATGGGGGGTGTTATCTCTTTTGCCAAAAATCAGCCGTTTTTGCTTGAACATTAAATGCCTCTAAATGGTATTTAATTCACTTCCCGGGGTGAAGAAACACTTTTTGAGACCTCAGAGTGAGTAAATTGGTCATTTTCATGCACTTTTAACCATTCCACAAATGTTGTGTTTAGGGCCCCTGGAAGCATGAAAATCACTTTAAACAAGCTAATTTTAGCTCTAAAACTGACCATCCACCTACAAATGTGAACTGACGTTCAAAAATAAAACATTTGAAAACGGACCATTTTTCACCTTTCTGAAGCATGACGTAATGGGAGGGTGTTATCTCTTTTGTCAAAAATCAGCCGTTTTTGCTTGAACATTAAATGCCTCCAAATGGTATTTAATTCACTTCCCGGGGTGAAGAAACACTTTTTGAGACCTCAGAGTGAGTAAATTGGCCATTTTCATGCACTTTTAACCATTCCACAAATGTTGTGTTTAGGGCCCCTGGAAGCATGAAAATCACTTTAAACATGCTAATTTTAGCTCTAAAACTGATGAAATACCTACAAATGTGAACTGACGTTCAAAAATAAAACATTTGAAAGCGGACCATTTTTCACCTTTCTGAAGCATGACGTAATGGGGGGGTGTTATCTCTTTTGTCAAAAATCAGCTGTTTTTGCTTGAACATTAAATGCCTCCAAATGGTTTTTAATTCACTTCCCGGGCCCCTGGAAGCCTTAAAATCACTTTAAACATGCTAATTTTAGCTCTAAAACTGATGATTTTCCTACAAATGTGAACTGACGTGCAAAAATAAAACATTTGAAAACGGACCATTTTTCACCTTTCTGAAGCATGACGTAATGGGGGGGTGTTATCTCTTTTGTCAAAAATCTGCTGTTTTTGCTTGAACATTAAATGCCTCCAAATGGTTTTTAATTCACTTCACGGGCCCCTGGAAGCAAGAAAATCACTTTAAACATGCTAATTTTAGCTCTAAAACTGATGATCTACCTACAAATGTGAACTGACATTCAAAAATAAAACATTTAAAAATGGACCATTTTTCACCTTTCTGAAGCAAGATGTAATGGGGGGGTGTTATCTCTTTCATCAAAAATCAGCCGTTTTTGCTTGAACATTAAATGCCTCCAAATGGTATTTAATTCACTTCCCGGTGTGAAGAAGCACTTTTTGAGACCTCAGAGTGAGTAAATTGGTCATTTTCATGCACTGTTAACCATTTCACAAATGTTGTGTTTAGGGCCCCTGGAAGCATGAAAATCACTTTAAACATGCTAATTTTAGCTCTAAAACTGATGATCTACCTACAAATGTGAACTGACATTCAAAAATAAAACATTTAAAAATGGACCATTTTTCACCTTTCTGAAGCAAGACGTAATGGGGGGGTGTTATCTCTTTATTCAAAAATCTGCCATTTTTGCTTGAACATTAAATGCCTCCAAATGGTATTTAATTCACTTCCCGGGATAAAGAAACACTTTTTGAGACCTCAGAGTGAGTAAATTGGCCATTTTCATGCACTTTTAACCATTCCATAAATGTTGTCTTTAGGGCCCCTAGAAGCACTAAATTCACTTTAAACATGCTAATTTTAGCTCTAAAACTGATGATCCACCTACAAATGTGAACTGACGTTCAAAAATAAAACATTTGAAAACGGACCATATTTCACCTTTCTGAAGCATGACGTAATGGGGGGTGTTATCTCTTTTGTCAAAAATCAGCTGTTTTTGCTTGAACATTAAATGCCTCCAAATGGTTTTTAATTCACTTCCCGGGCCCCTGGAAGCCTTAAAATCACTTTAAACATGCTAATTTTAGCTCTAAAACTGATGATTTTCCTACAAATGTGAACTGACGTGCAAAAATAAAACATTTGAAAACGGACCATTTTTCACCTTTCTGAAGCATGACGTAATGGGGGGGTGTTATCTCTTTTGTCAAAAATCAGCCGTTTTTGCTTGAACGTTAAATGCCTCCAAATGGTATTTAATTCACTTCCCGGGGTGAAGAAACACTTTTTGAGACCTCAGAGTGAGTGAATTGGCCATTTTCATGCACTTTTAACCATTCCACAAATGTTGTGTTTAGGGCCCCTGGAAGCATGAAAATCACTTTAAACATGCTAATTTTAGCTCTAAAACTGATGAACTACCTACAAATGTGAACTGACGTTCAAAAATAAAACATTTGAAAGCGGACCATTTTTCACCTTTCTGAAGCAAGATGTAATGGGGGGGTGTTATCTCTTTCATCAAAAATCAGCCGTTTTTGCTTGAACATTAAATGCCTCCAAATGGTATTTAATTCACTTCCCGGTGTGAAGAAGCACTTTTTGAGACCTCAGAGTGAGTAAATTGGTCATTTTCATGCACTGTTAACCATTTCACAAATGTTGTGTTTAGGGCCCCTGGAAGCATGAAAATCACTTTAAACATGCTAATTTTAGCTCTAAAACTGATGATCTACCTACAAATGTGAACTGACATTCAAAAATAAAACATTTAAAAATGGACCATTTTGCACCTTTCTGAAGCATGACGTAATGGGGGGTGTTATCTCTTTTGTCAAAAATCTGCTGTTTTTGCTTGAACATTAAATGCCTCCAAATGGTTTTTAATTCACTTCACGGGCCCCTGGAAGCATGAAAATCACTTTAAACATGCAAATTTTAGCTCTAAAACTGATGATCTACCTACAAATGTGAACTGACATTCAAAAATAAAACATTTAAAAATGGACCATTTTACACCTTTCTGAAGCAAGATGTAATGGGGGGGGGTTATCTCTTTCATCAAAAATCAGCCGTTTTTGCTTGAACATTAAATGCCTCCAAATGGTATTTAATTCACTTCCCGGTGTGAAGAAGCACTTTTTGAGACCTCAGAGTGAGTAAATTGGTCATTTTCATGCACTGTTAACCATTTCACAAATGTTGTGTTTAGGCCCCCTGGAAGCATGAAAATCACTTTAAACATGCTAATTTTAGCTCTAAAACTGATGATCTACCTACAAATGTGAACTGACATTCAAAAATAAAACATTTAAAAATGGACCATTTTTCACCTTTCTGAAGCAAGACGTAATGGGGGGGTGTTATCTCTTTAGTCAAAAATCAGCCGTTTTTGCTTGAACATTAAATGCCTCCAAATGGTATTTAATTCACTTCCCGGTGTCAAGAAACACTTTTTGAGACCTCAGAGTGAGTAAATTGGCCATTTTCATGCACTTTTAACCATTACACAAATGTTGTATTTAGGGCCCCTGGAAGCATGAAAATCACTTTAAACATGCTAATTTTAGCTCTAAAACTGATGATCTACCTACAATTGTGAACTGACGTGCAAAAATAAAACATTTGAAAACGGACCATTTTGCACCTTTCTGAAGCATGACGTAATGGGGGGGTGTTATCTCTTTTGTCAAAAATCGGCTGGTTTTGCTTGAATATTAAATGCCTCCAAATGGTTTTTAATTCACTTCACGGGCCCCTGGAAGCATGAAAATCCCTTTAATCATGCTAATTTTAGCTCTAAATCTGATGATCTACCTACAAATGTGAACTGACGTTAAAAAATAAAACATTTGAAAACGGGCCATTTTTCACCTTTCTGAAGCATGACGTAATAGGGGTGTTATCTCTTTTGTCAAAAATCAGCCGTTTTTGCTTGAACATTAAATGCCTCCAAATGGTATTTAATTCACTTCCCGGGTTGAAGAAACACTTTTTGAGACCTCAGAGTGAGTAAATTGGCCATTTTCATGCACTTTTAACCATTCCACAAAGGTTGTGTTTAGGGCCCGTGGAAGCATGAAAATCACTTTAAACATGCAAATTTTAGCTCTAAAACTGATGATCTACCTACAAATGTGAACTGACATTCAAAAATAAAACATTTGAAAATTGACCATTTTTCACCTTTCTGAAGCAAGACGTAATGGGGGGTGTTATCTCTTTTGCCAAAAATCAGCCGTTTTTGCTTGAACATTAAATGCCTCTAAATGGTATTTAATTCACTTCCCGGGGTGAAGAAACACTTTTTGAGACCTCAGAGTGAGTAAATTGGCCATTTTCATGCACTTTTAACCATTCCACAAAGGTTGTGTTTAGGGCCCGTGGAAGCATGAAAATCACTTTAAACATGCAAATTTTAGCTCTAAAACTGATGATCTACCTACAAATGTGAACTGACATTCAAAAATAAAACATTTGAAAATGGACCATTTTTCACCTTTCTGAAGCAAGACGTAATGGGGGGTGTTATCTCTTTTGCCAAAAATCAGCCGTTTTTGCTTGAACATTAAATGCCTCTAAATGGTATTTAATTCACTTCCCGGGGTGAAGAAACACTTTTTGAGACCTCAGAGTGAGTAAATTGGTCATTTTCATGCACTTTTAACCATTCCACAAATGTTGTGTTTAGGGCCCCTGGAAGCATGAAAATCACTTTAAACAAGCTAATTTTAGCTCTAAAACTGACCATCCACCTACAAATGTGAACTGACGTTCAAAAATAAAACATTTGAAAACGGACCATTTTTCACCTTTCTGAAGCATGACGTAATGGGAGGGTGTTATCTCTTTTGTCAAAAATCAGCCGTTTTTGCTTGAACATTAAATGCCTCCAAATGGTATTTAATTCACTTCCCGGGGTGAAGAAACACTTTTTGAGACCTCAGAGTGAGTAAATTGGCCATTTTCATGCACTTTTAACCATTCCACAAATGTTGTGTTTAGGGCCCCTGGAAGCATGAAAATCACTTTAAACATGCTAATTTTAGCTCTAAAACTGATGAAATACCTACAAATGTGAACTGACGTTCAAAAATAAAACATTTGAAAGCGGACCATTTTTCACCTTTCTGAAGCATGACGTAATGGGGGGGTGTTATCTCTTTTGTCAAAAATCAGCTGTTTTTGCTTGAACATTAAATGCCTCCAAATGGTTTTTAATTCACTTCCCGGGCCCCTGGAAGCCTTAAAATCACTTTAAACATGCTAATTTTAGCTCTAAAACTGATGATTTTCCTACAAATGTGAACTGACGTGCAAAAATAAAACATTTGAAAACGGACCATTTTTCACCTTTCTGAAGCATGACGTAATGGGGGGGTGTTATCTCTTTTGTCAAAAATCTGCTGTTTTTGCTTGAACATTAAATGCCTCCAAATGGTTTTTAATTCACTTCACGGGCCCCTGGAAGCAAGAAAATCACTTTAAACATGCTAATTTTAGCTCTAAAACTGATGATCTACCTACAAATGTGAACTGACATTCAAAAATAAAACATTTAAAAATGGACCATTTTTCACCTTTCTGAAGCAAGATGTAATGGGGGGGTGTTATCTCTTTCATCAAAAATCAGCCGTTTTTGCTTGAACATTAAATGCCTCCAAATGGTATTTAATTCACTTCCCGGTGTGAAGAAGCACTTTTTGAGACCTCAGAGTGAGTAAATTGGTCATTTTCATGCACTGTTAACCATTTCACAAATGTTGTGTTTAGGGCCCCTGGAAGCATGAAAATCACTTTAAACATGCTAATTTTAGCTCTAAAACTGATGATCTACCTACAAATGTGAACTGACATTCAAAAATAAAACATTTAAAAATGGACCATTTTTCACCTTTCTGAAGCAAGACGTAATGGGGGGGTGTTATCTCTTTATTCAAAAATCTGCCATTTTTGCTTGAACATTAAATGCCTCCAAATGGTATTTAATTCACTTCCCGGGATAAAGAAACACTTTTTGAGACCTCAGAGTGAGTAAATTGGCCATTTTCATGCACTTTTAACCATTCCATAAATGTTGTCTTTAGGGCCCCTAGAAGCACTAAATTCACTTTAAACATGCTAATTTTAGCTCTAAAACTGATGATCCACCTACAAATGTGAACTGACGTTCAAAAATAAAACATTTGAAAACGGACCATATTTCACCTTTCTGAAGCATGACGTAATGGGGGGTGTTATCTCTTTTGTCAAAAATCAGCTGTTTTTGCTTGAACATTAAATGCCTCCAAATGGTTTTTAATTCACTTCCCGGGCCCCTGGAAGCCTTAAAATCACTTTAAACATGCTAATTTTAGCTCTAAAACTGATGATTTTCCTACAAATGTGAACTGACGTGCAAAAATAAAACATTTGAAAACGGACCATTTTTCACCTTTCTGAAGCATGACGTAATGGGGGGGTGTTATCTCTTTTGTCAAAAATCAGCCGTTTTTGCTTGAACATTAAATGCCTCCAAATGGTATTTAATTCACTTCCCGGGGTGAAGAAACACTTTTTGAGACCTCAGAGTGAGTGAATTGGCCATTTTCATGCACTTTTAACCATTCCACAAATGTTGTGTTTAGGGCCCCTGGAAGCATGAAAATCACTTTAAACATGCTAATTTTAGCTCTAAAACTGATGAACTACCTACAAATGTGAACTGACGTTCAAAAATAAAACATTTGAAAGCGGACCATTTTTCACCTTTCTGAAGCAAGATGTAATGGGGGGGTGTTATCTCTTTCATCAAAAATCAGCCGTTTTTGCTTGAACATTAAATGCCTCCAAATGGTATTTAATTCACTTCCCGGTGTGAAGAAGCACTTTTTGAGACCTCAGAGTGAGTAAATTGGTCATTTTCATGCACTGTTAACCATTTCACAAATGTTGTGTTTAGGGCCCCTGGAAGCATGAAAATCACTTTAAACATGCTAATTTTAGCTCTAAAACTGATGATCTACCTACAAATGTGAACTGACATTCAAAAATAAAACATTTAAAAATGGACCATTTTGCACCTTTCTGAAGCATGACGTAATGGGGGGTGTTATCTCTTTTGTCAAAAATCTGCTGTTTTTGCTTGAACATTAAATGCCTCCAAATGGTTTTTAATTCACTTCACGGGCCCCTGGAAGCATGAAAATCACTTTAAACATGCAAATTTTAGCTCTAAAACTGATGATCTACCTACAAATGTGAACTGACATTCAAAAATAAAACATTTAAAAATGGACCATTTTACACCTTTCTGAAGCAAGATGTAATGGGGGGGGGTTATCTCTTTCATCAAAAATCAGCCGTTTTTGCTTGAACATTAAATGCCTCCAAATGGTATTTAATTCACTTCCCGGTGTGAAGAAGCACTTTTTGAGACCTCAGAGTGAGTAAATTGGTCATTTTCATGCACTGTTAACCATTTCACAAATGTTGTGTTTAGGCCCCCTGGAAGCATGAAAATCACTTTAAACATGCTAATTTTAGCTCTAAAACTGATGATCTACCTACAAATGTGAACTGACATTCAAAAATAAAACATTTAAAAATGGACCATTTTTCACCTTTCTGAAGCAAGACGTAATGGGGGGGTGTTATCTCTTTAGTCAAAAATCAGCCGTTTTTGCTTGAACATTAAATGCCTCCAAATGGTATTTAATTCACTTCCCGGTGTCAAGAAACACTTTTTGAGACCTCAGAGTGAGTAAATTGGCCATTTTCATGCACTTTTAACCATTACACAAATGTTGTATTTAGGGCCCCTGGAAGCATGAAAATCACTTTAAACATGCTAATTTTAGCTCTAAAACTGATGATCTACCTACAATTGTGAACTGACGTGCAAAAATAAAACATTTGAAAACGGACCATTTTGCACCTTTCTGAAGCATGACGTAATGGGGGGGTGTTATCTCTTTTGTCAAAAATCGGCTGGTTTTGCTTGAATATTAAATGCCTCCAAATGGTTTTTAATTCACTTCACGGGCCCCTGGAAGCATGAAAATCCCTTTAATCATGCTAATTTTAGCTCTAAATCTGATGATCTACCTACAAATGTGAACTGACGTTAAAAAATAAAACATTTGAAAACGGGCCATTTTTCACCTTTCTGAAGCATGACGTAATAGGGGTGTTATCTCTTTTGTCAAAAATCAGCCGTTTTTGCTTGAACATTAAATGCCTCCAAATGGTATTTAATTCACTTCCCGGGTTGAAGAAACACTTTTTGAGACCTCAGAGTGAGTAAATTGGCCATTTTCATGCACTTTTAACCATTCCACAAAGGTTGTGTTTAGGGCCCGTGGAAGCATGAAAATCACTTTAAACATGCAAATTTTAGCTCTAAAACTGATGATCTACCTACAAATGTGAACTGACATTCAAAAATAAAACATTTGAAAATGGACCATTTTTCACCTTTCTGAAGCAAGACGTAATGGGGGGTGTTATCTCTTTTGTCAAAAATCAGCCGTTTTTGCTTGAACATTAAATGCCTCTAAATGGTATTTAATTCACTTCCCGGGGTGAAGAAACACTTTTTGAGACCTCAGAGTGAGTAAATTGGTCATTTTCATGCACTTTTAACCATTCCACAAATGTTGTGTTCAGGGCCCCTGGAAGCATGAAAATCACTTTAAACAAGCTAATTTTAGCTCTAAAACTGATGATCCACCTACAAATGTGAACTGACGTTCAAAAATAAAACATTTGAAAACGGACCATTTTTCACCTTTCTGAAGCATGACGTAATGGGGGGGTGTTATCTCTTTAGTCAAAAATCAGCCGTTTTTGCTTGAACATTAAATGCCTCCAAATGGTATTTAATTCACTTCCCGGTGTGAAGAAACACTTTTTGAGACCTCAGAGTGAGTAAATTGGCCATTTTCATGCACTTTTAACCATTACACAAATGTTGTATTTAGGGCCCCTGGAAGCATGAAAATCACTTTAAACATGCTAATTTTAGCTCTAAAACTGATGATCTACCTACAAATGTGAACTGACGTGCAAAAATAAAACATTTGAAAACGGACCATTTTGCACCTTTCTGAAGCATGACGTAATGGGGGGGTGTTATCTCTTTTGTCAAAAATCGGCTGGTTTTGCTTGAATATTAAATGCCTCCAAATGGTTTTTAATTCACTTCACGGGCCCCTGGAAGCATGAAAATCCCTTTAATCATGCTAATTTTAGCTCTAAATCTGATGATCTACCTACAAATGTGAACTGACGTTAAAAAATAAAACATTTGAAAACGGGCCATTTTTCACCTTTCTGAAGCATGACGTAATAGGGGTGTTATCTCTTTTGTCAAAAATCAGCCGTTTTTGCTTGAACATTAAATGCCTCCAAATGGTATTTAATTCACTTCCCGGGTTGAAGAAACACTTTTTGAGACCTCAGAGTGAGTAAATTGGCCATTTTCATGCACTTTTAACTATTCCACAAAGGTTGTGTTTAGGGCCCGTGGAAGCATGAAAATCACTTTAAACATGCAAATTTTAGCTCTAAAACTGATGATCTACCTACAAATGTGAACTGACATTCAAAAATAAAACATTTGAAAATGGACCATTTTTCACCTTTCTGAAACAAGACGTAATGGGGGTGTTATCTCTTTTGTCAAAAATCAGCCGTTTTTGCTTGAACATTAAATGCCTCTAAATGGTATTTAATTCACTTCCCGGGGTGAAGAAACACTTTTTGAGACCTCAGAGTGAGTAAATTGGTCATTTTCATGCACTTTTAACCATTCCACAAATGTTGTGTTTAGGGCCCCTGGAAGCATGAAAATCACTTTAAACATGCTAATTTTAACTCTAAAACTGATGATCTACCTACAAATGTGAACTGACGTGCAAAAATAAAACATTTGAAAACGGACCATTTTGCACCTTTCTGAAGCATGACGTAATGGGGGGGTGTTTTCTCTTTTGTCAAAAATCGGCTGGTTTTGCTTGAATATTAAATGCCTCCAAATGGTTTTTAATTCACTTCACGGGCCCCTGGAAGCATGAAAATCCCTTTAAACATGCTAATTTTAGCTCTAAAACTGATGATCTACCTACAAATGTGAACTGACGTTAAAAAATAAAACATTTGAAAACGGGCCATTTTTCACCTTTCTGAAGCATGACGTAATAGGGGTGTTATCTCTTTTGTCAAAAATTTAGCCGTTTTTGCTTGAACATTAAATGCCTCCAAATTGTATTTAATTCACTTCCCGGGTTGAAGAAACACTTTTTGAGACCTCAGAGTGAGTAAATTGGCCATTTTCATGCACTTTTAACCATTCCACAAAGGTTGTGTTTAGGGCCCCTGGAAGCATGAAAATCACTTTAAACATGCAAATTTTAGCTCTAAAACTGATCTACCTACAAATGTGAACTGACATTCAAAAATAAAACATTTGAAAATGGACAATTTTTCACCTTTCTGAAGCAAGACGTAATGGGGGGTGTTATCTCTTTTGCCAAAAATCAGCCGTTTTTGCTTGAACATTAAATGCCTCTAAATGGTATTTAATTCACTTCCCAGGGTGAAGAAACACTTTTTGAGACCTCAGAGTGAGTAAATTGGTCATTTTCATGCACTTTTAACCATTCCACAAATGTTGTGTTTAGGGCCCCTGGAAGCATGAAAATCACTTTAAACAAGCTAATTTTAGCTCTAAAACTGACCATCCACCTACAAATGTGAACTGACGTTCAAAAATAAAACATTTGAAAATGGACCATTTTTCACCTTTCTGAAGCATGACGTAATGGGAGGGTGTTATCTCTTTTGTCAAAAATCAGCCGTTTTTGCTTGAACATTAAATGCCTCCAAATGGTATTTAATTCACTTCCCGGGGTGAAGAAACACTTTTTGAGACCTCAGAGTGAGTAAATTGGCCATTTCATGCACTTTTAACCATTCCACAAATGTTGTGTTTAGGGCCCCTGGAAGCATGAAAATCACTTTAAACATGCTAATTTTAGCTCTACAACTGATGAACTACCTACAAATGTGAACTGACGTTCAAAAATAAAACATTTGAAAGCAGACAATTTTTCACCTTTCTGAAGCATGACGTAATGGGGGGGTGTTATCTCTTTTGTCAAAAATCAGCTGTTTTTGCTTGAACATTAAATGCCTCCAAATGGTTTTTAATTCACTTCCCGGGCCCCTGGAAGCCTTAAAATCACTTTAAACATGCTAATTTTAGCTCTAAAACTGATGATTTTCCTACAAATGTGAACTGACGTGCAAAAATAAAACATTTGAAAACGGACCATTTTTCACCTTTCTGAAGCATGACGTAATGGGGGGGTGTTATCTCTTTTGTCAAAAATCTGCTGTTTTTGCTTGAACATTAAATGCCTCCAAATGGTTTTTAATTCACTTCACGGGCCCCTGGAAGCAAGAAAATCACTGTAAACATGCTAATTTTAGCTCTAAAACTGATGATCTACCTACAAATGTGAACTGACATTCAAAAATAAAACATTTAAAAATGGACCATTTTTCACCTTTCTGAAGCAAGATGTAATGGGGGGGTGTTATCTCTTTCATCAAAAATCAGCCGTTTTTGCTTGAACATTAAATGCCTCTAAATGGTATTTAATTCACTTCCCGGGGTGAAGAAACACTTTTTGAGACCTCAGAGTGAGTAAATTGGTCATTTTCATGCACTTTTAACCATTCCACAAATGTTGTGTTTAGGGCCCCTGGAAGCATGAAAATCACTTTAAACATGCTAATTTTAGCTCTAAAACTGATGATCTACCTACAAATGTGAACTGACGTGCAAAAATAAAACATTTGAAAACGGACCATTTTGCACCTTTCTGAAGCATGACGTAATGGGGGGGTGTTATCTCTTTTGTCAAAAATCGGCTGGTTTTGTTTGAATATTAAATGCCTCCAAATGGTTTTTAATTCACTTCACGGGCCCCTGGAAGCATGAAAATCCCTTTAAACATGCTAATTTTAGCTCTAAAACTGATGATCTACCTACAAATGTGAACTGACGTTAA
This sequence comes from Lissotriton helveticus, assembly GCF_964261635.1. Lineage (NCBI taxonomy): Eukaryota > Metazoa > Chordata > Amphibia > Caudata > Salamandridae > Lissotriton > Lissotriton helveticus. Next base: position 76,627 of record NW_027611768.1, read on the forward strand.
AAAATAAAACATTTGAAAACGGGCCATTTTTCACCTTTCTGAAGCATGACGTAATAGGGGTGTTATCTCTTTTGTCAAAAATTCAGCCGTTTTTGCTTGAACATTAAATGCCTCCAAATGGTATTTAATTCACTTCCCGGGTTGAAGAAACACTTTTTGAGACCTCAGAGTGAGTAAATTGGCCATTTTCATGCACTTTTAACCATTCCACAAAGGTTGTGTTTAGGGCCCCTGGAAGCATGAAAATCACTTTAAACATGCAAATTTTAGCTCTAAAACTGATGATCTACCTACAAATGTGAACTGACATTCAAAAATAAAACATTTGAAAATTGACCATTTTTCACCTTTCTGAAGCAAGACGTAATGGGGGGTGTTATCTCTTTTGCCAAAAATCAGCCGTTTTTGCTTGAACATTAAATGCCTCTAAATGGTATTTAATTCACTTCCCGGGGTGAAGAAACACTTTTTGAGACCTCAGAGTGAGTAAATTGGTCATTTTCATGCACTTTTAACCATTCCACAAATGTTGTGTTTAGGGCCCCTGGAAGCATGAAAATCACTTTAAACAAGCTAATTTTAGCTCTAAAACTGACCATCCACCTACAAATGTGAACTGACGTTCAAAAATAAAACATTTTCACCTTTCTGAAGCATGACGTAATGGGAGGGTGTTATCTCTTTTGTCAAAAATCAGCCGTTTTTGCTTGAACATTAAATGCCTCCAAATGGTATTTAATTCACTTCCCGGGGTGAAGAAACACTTTTTGAGACCTCAGAGTGAGTAAATTGGCCATTTTCATGCACTTTTAACCATTCCACAAATGTTGTGTTTAGGGCCCCTGGAAGCATGAAAATCACTTTAAACATGCTAATTTTAGCTCTAAAACTGATGAACTACCTACAAATGTGAACTGACGTTCAAAAATAAAACATTTGAAAGCGGACCATTTTTCACCTTTCTGAAGCATGACGTAATGGGGGGGTGTTATCTCTTTTGTCAAAAATCAGCTGTTTTTGCTTGAACATTAAATGCCTCCAAATGGTTTTTAATTCACTTCCCGGGCCCCTGGAAGCCTTAAAATCACTTTAAACATGCTAATTTTAGCTCTAAAACTGATGATTTTCCTACAAATGTGAACTGACGTGCAAAAATAAAACATTTGAAAACGGACCATTTTTCACCTTTCTGAAGCATGACGTAATGGGGGGGTGTTATCTCTTTTGTCAAAAATCTGCTGTTTTTGCTTGAACATTAAATGCCTCCAAATGGTTTTTAATTCACTTCACGGGCCCCTGGAAGCAAGAAAATCACTTTAAACATGCTAATTTTAGCTCTAAAACTGATGATCTACCTACAAATGTGAACTGACATTCAAAAATAAAACATTTAAAAATGGACCATTTTTCACCTTTCTGAAGCAAGATGTAATGGGGGGGTGTTATCTCTTTCATCAAAAATCAGCCGTTTTTGCTTGAACATTAAATGCCTCCAAATGGTATTTAATTCACTTCCCGGTGTGAAGAAGCACTTTTTGAGACCTCAGAGTGAGTAAATTGGTCATTTTCATGCACTGTTAACCATTTCACAAATGTTGTGTTTAGGGCCCCTGGAAGCATGAAAATCACTTTAAACATGCTAATTTTAGCTCTAAAACTGATGATCTACCTACAAATGTGAACTGACATTCAAAAATAAAACATTTAAAAATGGACCATTTTTCACCTTTCTGAAGCAAGACGTAATGGGGGGGGTGTTATCTCTTTATTCAAAAATCTGCCATTTTTGCTTGAACATTAAATGCCTCCAAATGGTATTTAATTCACTTCCCGGGATAAAGAAACACTTTTTGAGACCTCAGAGTGAGTAAATTGGCCATTTTCATGCACTTTTAACCATTCCATAAATGTTGTCTTTAGGGCCCCTAGAAGCACTAAATTCACTTTAAACATGCTAATTTTAGCTCTAAAACTGATGATCCACCTACAAATGTGAACTGACGTTCAAAAATAAAACATTTGAAAACGGACCATATTTCACCTTTCTGAAGCATGACGTAATGGGGGGTGTTATCTCTTTTGTCAAAAATCAGCTGTTTTTGCTCGAACATTAAATGCCTCCAAATGGTTTTTAATTCACTTCCCGGGCCCCTGGAAGCCTTAAAATCACTTTAAACATGCTAATTTTAGCTCTAAAACTGATGATTTTCCTACAAATGTGAACTGACGTGCAAAAATAAAACATTTGAAAACGGACCATTTTTCACCTTTCTGAAGCATGACGTAATGGGGGGGTGTTATCTCTTTTGTCAAAAATCAGCCGTTTTTGCTTGAACGTTAAATGCCTCCAAATGGTATTTAATTCACTTCCCGGGGTGAAGAAACACTTTTTGAGACCTCAGAGTGAGTGAATTGGCCATTTTCATGCACTTTTAACCATTCCACAAATGTTGTGTTTAGGGCCCCTGGAAGCATGAAAATCACTTTAAACATGCTAATTTTAGCTCTAAAACTGATGAACTACCTACAAATGTGAACTGACGTTCAAAAATAAAACATTTGAAAGCGGACCATTTTTCACCTTTCTGAAGCATGACGTAATGGGGGGGTGTTATCTCTTTTGTCAAAAATCAGCTGTTTTTGCTTGAACATTAAATGCCTCCAAATGGTTTTTAATTCACTTCCCGGGCCCCTGGAAGCCTTAAAATCACTTTAAACATGCTAATTTTAGCTTTAAAACTGATGATTTTCCTACAAATGTGAACTGACGTGCAAAAATAAAACATTTGAAAACAGACCATTTTTCACCTTTCTGAAGCATGACGTAATGGGGGAGTGTTATCGCTTTTGTCAAAAATCAGCCGTTTTTGCTTGAACATTAAATGCCTCCAAATGGCATTTAATTCACTTCCCGGGGTGAAGAAACACTTTTTGAGACGTCAGAGTGAGTAAATTGGCCATTTTCATGCACTTTTAACCATTCCACAAATGTTGTGTTTAGGGCCCCTGGAAGCATGAAAATCACTTTAAACATGCTAATTTTAGCTCTAAAACTGATGATCTACCTACAAATGTGAACTGACATTCAAAAATAAAACATTTAAAAATGGACCATTTTTCACCTTTCTGAAGCAAGATGTAATGGGGGGGTGTTATCTCTTTCATCAAAAATCAGCCGTTTTTGCTTGAACATTAAATGCCTCCAAATGGTATTTAATTCACTTCCCGGTGTGAAGAAGCACTTTTTGAGACCTCAGAGTGAGTAAATTGGTCATTTTCATGCACTGTTAACCATTTCACAAATGTTGTGTTTAGGGCCCCTGGAAGCATGAAAATCACTTTAAACATGCTAATTTTAGCTCTAAAACTGATGATCTACCTACAAATGTGAACTGACATTCAAAAATAAAACATTTAAAAATGGACCATTTTTCACCTTTCTGAAGCAAGACGTAATGGGGGGGTGTTATCTCTTTATTCAAAAATCAGCCGTTTTTGCTTGAACATTAAATGCCTCCAAATGGTATTTAATTCACTTCCCGGTGTGAAGAAACACTTTTTGAGACCTCAGAGTAAGTAAATTGGCCATTTTCATGCACTTTTAACCATTACACAAATGTTGTATTTAGGGCCCCTGGAAGCATGAAAATCACTTTAAACATGCTAATTTTAGCTCTAAAACTGATGATCTACCTACAAATGTGAACTGACGTGCAAAAATAAAACATTTGAAAACGGACCATTTTTCACCTTTCTGAAGCATGACGTAATGGGGGGGGGGGTGTTATCTCTTTTGTCAAAAATCACCCGTTTTTCCTTGAACATTAAATGCCTCCAAATGGTATTTCATTTACTTCCCGGGATAAAGAAACACTTTTTGAGACCTCAGAGTGAGTAAATTGGCCATTTTCATGCACTTTTAACCATTCCATAAATGTTGTCTTTAGGGCCCCTAGAAGCACGAAATTCACTTTAAACATGCTAATTTTAGCTCTAAAACTGATGATCCACCTACAAATGTGAACTGACGTTCAAAAATAAAACATTTGAAAATGGACCATATTTCACCTTTCTGAAGCATGACGTAATGGGGGGTGTTATCTCTTTTGTCAAAAATCAGCTGTTTTTGCTTGAACATTAAATGCCTCCAAATGGTTTTTAATTCACTTCCCGGGCCCCTGGAAGCCTTAAAATCACTTTAAACATGCTTATTTTAGCTCTAAAACTGATGATTTTCCTACAAATGTGAACTGACGTGCAAAAATAAAACATTTGAAAACGGACCATTTTTCCCCTTTCTGAAGCATGACGTAATGGGGGAGTGTTATCGCTTTTGTCAAAAATCAGCCGTTTTTGCTTGAACATTAAATGCCTCCAAATGGCATTTAATTTACTTCCCTGGGTGAAGAAACACTTTTTGAGACCTCAGAGTGAGTAAATTGGCCATTTTCATGCACTTTTAATCATTCCACAAATGTTGTGTTTAGGGCCCCTGGAAGCATGAAAATCACTTTAAACAAGCTAATTTTAGCTCTAAAACTGATGATCCACCTACAAATGTGAACTGACGTTCAAAAATAAAACATTTCAAAACGGACCATTTTTCACCTTTCTGAAGCATGACGTAATGGGGGGGTGTTATCTCTTTTGTCAAAAATCAGCCGTTTTTGCTTGAACATTAAATGCCTCCAAATGGTATTTAATTCACTTCCCGGGGTGAAGAAACACTTTTTGAGACCTCAGAGTGAGTGAATTGGCCATTTTCATGCACTTTTAACCATTCCACAAATGTTGTGTTTAGGGCCCCTGGAAGCATGAAAATCACTTTAAACATGCTAATTTTAGCTCTAAAACTGATGAACTACCTACAAATGTGAACTGACGCTCAAAAATAAAACATTTGAAAGCGGACCATTTTTCACCTTTCTGAAGCATGACGTAATGGGGGGGTGTTATCTCTTTTGTCAAAAATCAGCTGTTTTTGCTTGAACATTAAATGCCTCCAAATGGTTTTTAATTCACTTCCCGGGCCCCTGGAAGCCTTAAAATCACTTTAAACATGCTAATTTTAGCTCTAAAACTGATGATTTTCCTACAAATGTGAACTGACGTGCAAAAATAAAACATTTGCAAACGGACCATTTTTCACCTTTCTGAAGCATGACGTAATGGGGGAGTGTTATCGCTTTTGTCAAAAATCAGCCGTTTTTGCTTGAACATTAAATGCCTCCAAATGGCATTTAATTCACTTCCCGGGGTGAAGAAACACTTTTTGAGACGTCAGAGTGAGTAAATTGACATTTTCATGCACTTTTAACCATTCCACAAATGTTGTGTTTAGGGCCCCTGGAAGCATGAAAATCACTTTAAACATGCTAATTTTAGCTCTAAAACTGATGATCTACCTACAAATGTGAACTGACATTCAAAAATAAAACATTTAAAAATGGACCATTTTTCACCTTTCTGAAGCAAGATGTAATGGGGGGGGTGTTATCTCTTTCATCAAAAATCAGCCGTTTTTGGTGGAACATTAAATGCCTCCAAATGGTATTTAATTCACTTCCCGGTGTGAAGAAGCACTTTTTGAGACCTCAGAGTGAGTAAATTGGTCATTTTCATGCACTGTTAACCATTTCACAAATGTTGTGTTTAGGGCCCCTGGAAGCATGAAAATCACTTTAAACATGCTAATTTTAGCTCTAAAACTGATGATCTACCTACAAATGTGAACTGACATTCAAAAATAAAACATTTAAAAATGGACCATTTTTCACCTTTCTGAAGCAAGACGTAATGGGGGGTGTTATCTCTTTAGTCAAAAATCAGCCGTTTTTGCTTGAACATTAAATGCCTCCAAATGGTATTTAATTCACTTCCCGGTGTGAAGAAACACTTTTTGAGACCTCAGAGTGAGTAAATTGGCCATTTTCATGCACTTTTAACCATTACACAAATGTTGTATTTAGGGCCCCTGGAAGCATGAAAATCAATTTAAACATGCTAATTTTAGCTCTAAAACTGAAGATCTACCTACAAATGTGAACTGACGTGCAAAAATAAAACATTTGAAAACGGACCATTTTGCACCTTTCTGAAGCATGACGTAATGGGGGGGTGTTATCTCTTTTGTCAAAAATCGGCTGGTTTTGCTTGAATATTAAATGCCTCCAAATGGTTTTTAATTCACTTCACGGGCCCCTGGAAGCATGAAAATCCCTTTAAACATGCTAATTTTAGCTCTAAAACTGATGATCTACCTACAAATGTGAACTGACGTTAAAAAATAAAACATTTGAAAACGGGCCATTTTTCACCTTTCTGAAGCATGACGTAATAGGGGTGTTATCTCTTTTGTCAAAAATCAGCCGTTTTTGCTTGAACATTAAATGCCTCCAAATGGTATTTAATTCACTTCCCGGGTTGAAGAAACACTTTTTGAGACCTCAGAGTGAGTAAATTGGCCATTTTCATGCACTTTTAACCATTCCACAAAGGTTGTTTTTAGGGCCCCTGGAAGCATGAAAATCACTTTAAACATGCAAATTTTAGCTCTAAAACTGATGATCTACCCACAAATGTGAACTGACATTCAAAAATAAAACATTTGAAAATGGACCATTTTTCACCTTTCTGAAGCAAGACGTAATGGGGGGTGTTATCTCTTTTGTCAAAAATCAGCCGTTTTTGCTTGAACATTAAATGCCTCTAAATGGTATTTAATTCACTTCCCGGGGTGAAGAAACACTTTTTGAGACCTCAGAGTGAGTAAATTGGCCATTTTCATGCACTTTTAACCATTCCACAAATGTTGTGTTTAGGGCCCCTGGAAGCATGAAAATCACTTTAAACAAGCTAATTTTAGCTCTAAAACTGATGATCCACCTACAAATGTGAACTGACGTTCAAAAATAAAACATTTGAAAACGGACCATTTTTCACCTTTCTGAAGCATGACGTAATGGGGGGGTGTTATCTCTTTTGTCAAAAATCAGCCGTTTTTGCTTGAACATTAAATGCCTCCAAATGGTATTTAATTCACTTCCCGGGGTGAAGAAACACTTTTTGAGACCTCAGAGTGAGTAAATTGGCCATTTTCATGCACTTTTAACCATTCCACAAATGTTGTGTTTAGGGCCCCTGGAAGCATGAAAATCACTTTAAACATGCTAATTTTAGCTCTAAAACTGATGAACTACCTACAAATGTGAACTGACGTTCAAAAATAAAACATTTGAAAGCGGACCATTTTTCACCTTTCTGAAGCATGACGTAATGGGGGAGTGTTATCTCTTTTGTCAAAAATCAGCTGTTTTTGCTTGAACATTAAATGCCTCCAAATGGTTTTTAATTCACTTCCCGGGCCCCTGGAAGCCTTAAAATCACTTTAAACATGCTAATTTTAGCTCTAAAACTGATGATTTTCCTACAAATGTGAACTGACGTGCAAAAATAAAACATTTGAAAACGGACCATTTTTCACCTTTCTGAAGCATGACGTAATGGGGGAGTGTTATCGCTTTTGTCAAAAATCAGCCGTTTTTGCTTGAACATTAAATGCCTCCAAATGGCATTTAATTCACTTCCCGGGGTGAAGAAACACTTTTTGAGACGTCAGAGTGAGTAAATTGGCCATTTTCATGCACTTTTAACCATTCCACAAATGTTGTGTTTAGGGCCCCTGGAAGCATGAAAATCACTTTAAACATGCTAATTTTAGCTCTAAAACTGATGATCCACCTACAAATGTGAACTGACGTTCAAAAATAAAATATTTGAAACTGGACCATTTTGCACCTTTCTGAAGCATGACGTAATGGGGGGGTGTTATCTCTTTTGTCAAAAATCTGCTGTTTTTGCTTGAACATTAAATGCCTCCAAATGGTTTTTAATTCACTTCACGGGCCCCTGGAAGCATGAAAATCACTTTAAACATGCTAATTTTAGCTCTAAAACTGATGATCTACCTACAAATGTGAACTGACATTCAAAAATAAAACATTTAAAAATGGACCATTTTTCACCTTTCTGAAGCAAGACGTAATGGGGGGGTGTTATCTCTTTAGTCAAAAATCAGCCGTTTTTGCTTGAACATTAAATGCCTCCAAATGGTATTTAATTCACTTCCCGGTGTGAAGAAACACTTTTTGAGACCTCAGAGTGAGTAAATTGGCCATTTTCATGCACTTTTAACCATTACACAAATGTTGTATTTTGGGCCCCTGGAAGCATGAAAATCACTTTAAACATGCTAATTTTAGCTCTAAAACTGATGATCTACCTACAAATGTGAACTGACGTTCAAAAATAAAACATTTGAAAACGGACCATATTTCACCTTTCTGAAGCAAGATGTAATGGGGGGTGTTATCTCTTTCATCAAAAATCAGCCGTTTTTGCTTGAACATTAAATGCCTCCAAATGGTATTTAATTCACTTCCCGGTGTGAAGAAGCACTTTTTGAGACCTCAGAGTGAGTAAATTGGTCATTTTCATGCACTGTTAACCATTTCACAAATGTTGTGTTTAGGGCCCCTGGAAGCATGAAAATCACTTTAAACATGCTAATTTTAGCTCTAAAACTGATGATCTACCTACAAATGTGAACTGACATTCAAAAATAAAACATTTGAAAACGGACCATATTTCACCTTTCTGAAGCATGACGTAATGGGGGGGTGTTATCTCTTTTGTCAAAAATCAGCTGTTTTTGCTTGAACATTAAATGCCTCCAAATGGTTTTTAATTCACTTCCCGGGCCCCTGGAAGCCTTAAAATCACTTTAAACATGCTAATTTTAGCTCTAAAACTGATGATTTTCCTACAAATGTGAACTGACGTGCAAAAATAAAACATTTGAAAACGGACCATTTTTCACCTTTCTGAAGCATGACGTAATGGGGGAGTGTTATCGCTTTTGTCAAAAATCAGCCGTTTTTGCTTGAACATTAAATGCCTCCAAATGGCATTTAATTCACTTCCCGGGGTGAAGAAACACTTTTTGAGACCTCAGAGTGAGTAAATTGGCCATTTTCATGCACTTTTAACCATTCCACAAATGTTGTGTTTAGGGCCCCTGGAAGCATGAAAATCACTTTAAACATGCTAATTTTAGCTCTAAAACTGATGAACTACCTACAAATGTGAACTGACGTTCAAAAATAAAACATTTGAAAGCGGACCATTTTTCACCTTTCTGAAGCATGACGTAATGGGGGGTGTTATCTCTTTTGTCAAAAATCAGCTGTTTTTGCTTGAACATTAAATGCCTCCAAATGGTTTTTAATTCACTTCACGGGCCCCTGGAAGCATGAAAATCACTTTAAACATGCTAATTTTAGCTCTAAAACTGATGAACTACCTACAAATGTGAACTGACGTTAAAAAATAAAACATTTGAAAACGGGCCATTTTTCACCTTTCTGAAGCATGACGTAATAGGGGTGTTATCTCTTTTGTCAAAAATCAGCCGTTTTTGCTTGAACATTAAATGCCTCCAAATGGCATTTAATTCACTTCCCGGGGTGAAGAAACACTTTTTGAGACGTCAGAGTGAGTAAATTGGCCATTTTCATGCACTTTTAACAATTCCACAAATGTTGTGTTTAGGGCCCCTGGAAGCATGAAAATCACTTTAAACATGCTAATTTTAGCTCTAAAACTGATGATCCACCTACAAATGTGAACTGACGTTCAAAAATAAAATATTTGAAACTGGACCATTTTGCACCTTTCTGAAGCACGACGTAATGGGGGGGTGTTATCTCTTTTGTCAAAAATCTGCTGTTTTTGCTTGAACATTAAATGCCTCCAAATGGTTTTTAATTCACTTCACGGGCCCCTGGAAGCATGAAAATCACTTTAAACATGCTAATTTTAGCTCTAAAACTGATGATCTACCTACAAATGTGAACTGACATTCAAAAATAAAACATTTAAAAATGGACCATTTTTCACCTTTCTGAAGCAAGATGTAATGGGGGGGGTGTTATCTCTTTCATCAAAAATCAGCCGTTTTTTCTTGAACATTAAATGCCTCCAAATGGTATTTAATTCACTTCCCGGTGTGAAGAAGCACTTTTTGAGACCTCAGAGTGAGTAAATTGGTCATTTTCATGCACTGTTAACCATTTCACAAATGTTGTGTTTAGGGCCCCTGGAAGCATGAAAATCACTTTAAACATGCTAATTTTAGCTCTAAAACTGATGATCTACCTACAAATGTGAACTGACATTCAAAAATAAAACATTTAAAAATGGACCATTTTTGACCTTTCTGAAGCAAGACGTAATGGGGGGGTGTTATCTCTTTAGTCAAAAATCAGCCGTTTTTGCTTGAACATTAAATGCCTCCAAATGGTATTTAATTCACTTCCCGGTGTGAAGAAACACTTTTTGAGACCTCAGAGTGAGTAAACTGGCCATTTCCATGCACTTTTAACCATTCCACAAATGTTGTGTTTAGGGCCCCTGGAAGCATGAAAATCACTTTAAACAAGCTAATTTTAGCTCTAAAACTGATGAACCACCTACAAATGTGAACTGACGTTCAAAAATAAAACATTTGAAAACGGACCATTTTTCACCTTTCTGAAGCATGACGTAATGGGGGGGTGTTATCTCTTTTGTCAAAAATCTGCCGTTTTTGCTTGAACATTAAATGCCTCCAAATGGTTTTTAATTCACTTCACGGGCCCCTGGAAGCATGAAAATCACTTTAAACATGCTAATTTTAGCTCTAAAACTGATGATCTACCTACAAATGTGAACTGACATTCAAAAATAAAACATTTAAAAATGGACCATTTTTCACCTTTCTGAAGCAAGACGTAATGGGGGGGTGTTATCTCTTTAGTCACAAATCAGCCGTTTTTGCTTGAACATTAAATGCCTCCAAATGGTATTTAATTCACTTCCCGGTGTGAAGAAACACTTTTTGAGACCTCAGAGTGAGTAAATTGGCCATTTTCATGCACTTTTAACCATTACACAAATGTTGTATTTAGGGCCCCTGGAAGCATGAAAATCACTTTAAACATGCTAATTTTAGCTCTAAAACTGATGATCTACCTACAAATGTGAACTGACGTGCAAAAATAAAACATTTGAAAACGGACCATTTTGCACCTTTCTGAAGCATGACGTAATGGGGGGGTGTTATCTCTTTTGTCAAAAATCGGCTGGTTTTGCTTGAATATTAAATGCCTCCAAATGGTTTTTAATTCACTTCACGGGCCCCTGGAAGCATGAAAATCCCTTTAAACATGCTAATTTTAGCTCTAAAACTGATGATCTACCTACAAATGTGAACTGACGTTAAAAAATAAAACATTTGAAAACGGGCCATTTTTCACCTTTCTGAAGCATGACGTAATAGGGGTGTTATCTCTTTTGTCAAAAATCAGCCGTTTTTGCTTGAACATTAAATGCCTCCAAATGGTATTTAATTCACTTCCCGGGTTGAAGAAACACTTTTTGAGACCTCAGAGTGAGTAAATTGGCCATTTTCATGCACTTTTAACCATTCCACAAAGGTTGTTTTTAGGGCCCCTGGAAGCATGAAAATCACTTTAAACATGCAAATTTTAGCTCTAAAACTGATGATCTACCCACAAATGTGAACTGACATTCAAAAATAAAACATTTGAAAATGGACCATTTTTCACCTTTCTGAAGCAAGACGTAATGGGGGGTGTTATCTCTTTTGTCAAAAATCAGCCGTTTTTGCTTGAACATTAAATGCCTCTAAATGGTATTTAATTCACTTCCCGGGGTGAAGAAACACTTTTTGAGACCTCAGAGTGAGTAAATTGGCCATTTTCATGCACTTTTAACCATTCCACAAATGTTGTGTTTAGGGCCCCTGGAAGCATGAAAATCACTTTAAACAAGCTAATTTTAGCTCTAAAACTGATGATCCACCTACAAATGTGAACTGACGTTCAAAAATAAAACATTTGAAAACGGACCATTTTTCACCTTTCTGAAGCATGACGTAATGGGGGGGTGTTATCTCTTTTGTCAAAAATCAGCCGTTTTTGCTTGAACATTAAATGCCTCCAAATGGTATTTAATTCACTTCCCGGGGTGAAGAAACACTTTTTGAGACCTCAGAGTGAGTAAATTGGCCATTTTCATGCACTTTTAACCATTCCACAAATGTTGTGTTTAGGGCCCCTGGAAGCATGAAAATCACTTTAAACATGCTAATTTTAGCTCTAAAACTGATGAACTACCTACAAATGTGAACTGACGTTCAAAAATAAAACATTTGAAAGCGGACCATTTTTCACCTTTCTGAAGCATGACGTAATGGGGGAGTGTTATCTCTTTTGTCAAAAATCAGCTGTTTTTGCTTGAACATTAAATGCCTCCAAATGGTTTTTAATTCACTTCCCGGGCCCCTGGAAGCCTTAAAATCACTTTAAACATGCTAATTTTAGCTCTAAAACTGATGATTTTCCTACAAATGTGAACTGACGTGCAAAAATAAAACATTTGAAAACGGACCATTTTTCACCTTTCTGAAGCATGACGTAATGGGGGAGTGTTATCGCTTTTGTCAAAAATCAGCCGTTTTTGCTTGAACATTAAATGCCTCCAAATGGCATTTAATTCACTTCCCGGGGTGAAGAAACACTTTTTGAGACGTCAGAGTGAGTAAATTGGCCATTTTCATGCACTTTTAACCATTCCACAAATGTTGTGTTTAGGGCCCCTGGAAGCATGAAAATCACTTTAAACATGCTAATTTTAGCTCTAAAACTGATGATCCACCTACAAATGTGAACTGACGTTCAAAAATAAAATATTTGAAACTGGACCATTTTGCACCTTTCTGAAGCATGACGTAATGGGGGGGTGTTATCTCTTTTGTCAAAAATCTGCTGTTTTTGCTTGAACATTAAATGCCTCCAAATGGTTTTTAATTCACTTCACGGGCCCCTGGAAGCATGAAAATCACTTTAAACATGCTAATTTTAGCTCTAAAACTGATGATCTACCTACAAATGTGAACTGACATTCAAAAATAAAACATTTAAAAATGGACCATTTTTCACCTTTCTGAAGCAAGACGTAATGGGGGGGTGTTATCTCTTTAGTCAAAAATCAGCCGTTTTTGCTTGAACATTAAATGCCTCCAAATGGTATTTAATTCACTTCCCGGTGTGAAGAAACACTTTTTGAGACCTCAGAGTGAGTAAATTGGCCATTTTCATGCACTTTTAACCATTACACAAATGTTGTATTTTGGGCCCCTGGAAGCATGAAAATCACTTTAAACATGCTAATTTTAGCTCTAAAACTGATGATCTACCTACAAATGTGAACTGACGTTCAAAAATAAAACATTTGAAAACGGACCATATTTCACCTTTCTGAAGCAAGATGTAATGGGGGGTGTTATCTCTTTCATCAAAAATCAGCCGTTTTTGCTTGAACATTAAATGCCTCCAAATGGTATTTAATTCACTTCCCGGTGTGAAGAAGCACTTTTTGAGACCTCAGAGTGAGTAAATTGGTCATTTTCATGCACTGTTAACCATTTCACAAATGTTGTGTTTAGGGCCCCTGGAAGCATGAAAATCACTTTAAACATGCTAATTTTAGCTCTAAAACTGATGATCTACCTACAAATGTGAACTGACATTCAAAAATAAAACATTTGAAAACGGACCATATTTCACCTTTCTGAAGCATGACGTAATGGGGGGGTGTTATCTCTTTTGTCAAAAATCAGCTGTTTTTGCTTGAACATTAAATGCCTCCAAATGGTTTTTAATTCACTTCCCGGGCCCCTGGAAGCCTTAAAATCACTTTAAACATGCTAATTTTAGCTCTAAAACTGATGATTTTCCTACAAATGTGAACTGACGTGCAAAAATAAAACATTTGAAAACGGACCATTTTTCACCTTTCTGAAGCATGACGTAATGGGGGAGTGTTATCGCTTTTGTCAAAAATCAGCCGTTTTTGCTTGAACATTAAATGCCTCCAAATGGCATTTAATTCACTTCCCGGGGTGAAGAAACACTTTTTGAGACCTCAGAGTGAGTAAATTGGCCATTTTCATGCACTTTTAACCATTCCACAAATGTTGTGTTTAGGGCCCCTGGAAGCATGAAAATCACTTTAAACATGCTAATTTTAGCTCTAAAACTGATGAACTACCTACAAATGTGAACTGACGTTCAAAAATAAAACATTTGAAAGCGGACCATTTTTCACCTTTCTGAAGCATGACGTAATGGGGGGTGTTATCTCTTTTGTCAAAAATCAGCTGTTTTTGCTTGAACATTAAATGCCTCCAAATGGTTTTTAATTCACTTCACGGGCCCCTGGAAGCATGAAAATCACTTTAAACATGCTAATTTTAGCTCTAAAACTGATGAACTACCTACAAATGTGAACTGACGTTAAAAAATAAAACATTTGAAAACGGGCCATTTTTCACCTTTCTGAAGCATGACGTAATAGGGGTGTTATCTCTTTTGTCAAAAATCAGCCGTTTTTGCTTGAACATTAAATGCCTCCAAATGGCATTTAATTCACTTCCCGGGGTGAAGAAACACTTTTTGAGACGTCAGAGTGAGTAAATTGGCCATTTTCATGCACTTTTAACAATTCCACAAATGTTGTGTTTAGGGCCCCTGGAAGCATGAAAATCACTTTAAACATGCTAATTTTAGCTCTAAAACTGATGATCCACCTACAAATGTGAACTGACGTTCAAAAATAAAATATTTGAAACTGGACCATTTTGCACCTTTCTGAAGCACGACGTAATGGGGGGGTGTTATCTCTTTTGTCAAAAATCTGCTGTTTTTGCTTGAACATTAAATGCCTCCAAATGGTTTTTAATTCACTTCACGGGCCCCTGGAAGCATGAAAATCACTTTAAACATGCTAATTTTAGCTCTAAAACTGATGATCTACCTACAAATGTGAACTGACATTCAAAAATAAAACATTTAAAAATGGACCATTTTTCACCTTTCTGAAGCAAGATGTAATGGGGGGGGTGTTATCTCTTTCATCAAAAATCAGCCGTTTTTTCTTGAACATTAAATGCCTCCAAATGGTATTTAATTCACTTCCCGGTGTGAAGAAGCACTTTTTGAGACCTCAGAGTGAGTAAATTGGTCATTTTCATGCACTGTTAACCATTTCACAAATGTTGTGTTTAGGGCCCCTGGAAGCATGAAAATCACTTTAAACATGCTAATTTTAGCTCTAAAACTGATGATCTACCTACAAATGTGAACTGACATTCAAAAATAAAACATTTAAAAATGGACCATTTTTCACCTTTCTGAAGCAAGACGTAATGGGGGGGTGTTATCTCTTTAGTCAAAAATCAGCCGTTTTTGCTTGAACATTAAATGCCTCCAAATGGTATTTAATTCACTTCCCGGTGTGAAGAAACACTTTTTGAGACCTCAGAGTGAGTAAATTGGCCATTTCCATGCACTTTTAACCATTCCACAAATGTTGTGTTTAGGGCCCCTGGAAGCATGAAAATCACTTTAAACAAGCTAATTTTAGCTCTAAAACTGATGAACCACCTACAAATGTGAACTGACGTTCAAAAATAAAACATTTGAAAACGGACCATTTTTCACCTTTCTGAAGCATGACGTAATGGGGGGGTGTTATCTCTTTTGTCAAAAATCTGCCGTTTTTGCTTGAACATTAAATGCCTCCAAATGGTTTTTAATTCACTTCACGGGCCCCTGGAAGCATGAAAATCACTTTAAACATGCTAATTTTAGCTCTAAAACTGATGATCTACCTACAAATGTGAACTGACATTCAAAAATAAAACATTTAAAAATGGACCATTTTTCACCTTTCTGAAGCAAGACGTAATGGGGGGGTGTTATCTCTTTAGTCACAAATCAGCCGTTTTTGCTTGAACATTAAATGCCTCCAAATGGTATTTAATTCACTTCCCGGTGTGAAGAAACACTTTTTGAGACCTCAGAGTGAGTAAATTGGCCATTTTCATGCACTTTTAACCATTACACAAATGTTGTATTTAGGGCCCCTGGAAGCATGAAAATCACTTTAAACATGCTAATTTTAGCTCTAAAACTGATGATCTACCTACAAATGCGAACTGACGTTCAAAAATAAAACATTTGAAAACGGACCATATTTCACCTTTCTGAAGCATGACGTAATGGGGGGTGTTATCTCTTTTGTCAAAAATCAGCTGTTTTTGCTTGAACATTAAATGCCTCCAAATGGTTTTTAATTCACTTCCCGGGCCCTTGGAAGCCTTAAAATCACTTTAAACATGCTAATTTTAGCTCTAAAACTGATGATTTTCCTACAAATGTGAACTGACGTGCAAAAATAAAACATTTGAAAACGGACCATTTTTCACCTTTCTGAAGCATGACGTAATGGGGGAGTGTTATCGCTTTTGTCAAAAATCAGCCGTTTTTGCTTGAACATTAAATGCCTCCAAATGGCATTTAATTCACTTCCCGGGGTGAAGAAACACTTTTTGAGACCTCAGAGTGAGTAAATTGGCCATTTTCATGCACTTTTAACCATTCCACAAATGTTGTGTTTAGAGCCCCTGCAAGCATGAAAATCACTTTAAACAAGCTAATTTTAGCTCTGAAACTGATGATCCACCTACAAATGTGAACTGACGTTCAAAAATAAAACATTTGAAAACGGACCATTTTTCACCTTTCTGAAGCATGACGTAATGGGGGGGTGTTATCTCTTTTGTCAAAAATCAGCCGTTTTTGCTTGAACATTAAATGCCTCCAAATGGTATTTAATTCACTTCCCGGGGTGAAGAAACACTTTTTGAGACCTCAGAGTGAGTAAATTGGCCATTTTCATGCACTTTTAACCATTCCACAAATGTTGTGTTTAGGGCCCCTGGAAGCATGAAAATCACTTTAAACATGCTAATTTTAGCTCTAAAACTGATGAACTACCTACAAATGTGAACTGACGTTCAAAAATAAAACATTTGAAAGCGGACCATTATTCACCTTTCTGAAGCATGACGTAATGGGGGGGTGTTATCTCTTTTGTCAAAAATCAGCTGTTTTTGCTTGAACATTAAATGCCTCCAAATGGTTTTTAATTCACTTCCCGGGCCCGTGGAAGCCTTAAAATCACTTTAAACATGCTAATTTTAGCTCTAAAACTGATGATTTTCCTACAAATGTGAACTGACGTGCAAAAATAAAACATTTGAAAACGGACCATTTTTCACCTTTCGTAAGCATGACGTAATGGGGGAGTGTTATGGCTTTTGTCAAAAATCAGCCGTTTTTGCTTGAACATTAAATGCCTCCAAATGGCATTTAATTCACTTCCCGGGGTGAAGAAACACTTTTTGAGACGTCAGAGTGAGTAAATTGGCCATTTTCATGCACTTTTAACAATTCCACAAATGTTGTGTTTAGGGCCCCTGGAAGCATGAAAATCACTTTAAACATGCTAATTTTAGCTCTAAAACTGATGATCCACCTACAAATGTGAACTGACGTTCAAAAATAAAATATTTGAAACTGGACCATTTTGCACCTTTCTGAAGCACGACGTAATGGGGGGTGTTATCTCTTTTGTCAAAAATCAGCTGTTTTTGCTTGAACATTAAATGCCTCCAAATGGTTTTTAATTCACTTCCCGGGCCCCTGGAAGCCTTAAAATCACTTTAAACATGCTAATTTTAGCTCTAAAACTGATGATTTTCCTACAAATGTGAACTGACGTGCAAAAATAAAACATTTGAAAACGGACCATTTTTCACCTTTCTGAAGCATGACGTAATGGGGGAGTGTTATCGCTTTTGTCAAAAATCAGCCGTTTTTGCTTGAACATTAAATGCCTCCAAATGGCATTTAATTCACTTCCCGGGGTGAAGAAACACTTTTTGAGACCTCAGAGTGAGTAAATTGGCCATTTTCATGCACTTTTAACCATTCCACAAATGTTGTGTTTAGGGCCCCTGGAAGCATGAAAATCACTTTAAACATGCTAATTTTAGCTCTAAAACTGATGAACTACCTACAAATGTGAACTGACGTTCAAAAATAAAACATTTGAAAGCGGACCATTTTTCACCTTTCTGAAGCATGACGTAATGGGGGGTGTTATCTCTTTTGTCAAAAATCAGCTGTTTTTGCTTGAACATTAAATGCCTCCAAATGGTTTTTAATTCACTTCACGGGCCCCTGGAAGCATGAAAATCACTTTAAACATGCTAATTTTAGCTCTAAAACTGATGAACTACCTACAAATGTGAACTGACGTTAAAAAATAAAACATTTGAAAACGGGCCATTTTTCACCTTTCTGAAGCATGACGTAATAGGGGTGTTATCTCTTTTGTCAAAAATCAGCCGTTTTTGCTTGAACATTAAATGCCTCCAAATGGCATTTAATTCACTTCCCGGGATGAAGAAACACTTTTTGAGACGTCAGAGTGAGTAAATTGGCCATTTTCATGCACTTTTAACAATTCCACAAATGTTGTGTTTAGGGCCCCTGGAAGCATGAAAATCACTTTAAACATGCTAATTTTAGCTCTAAAACTGATGATCCACCTACAAATGTGAACTGACGTTCAAAAATAAAATATTTGAAACTGGACCATTTTGCACCTTTCTGAAGCACGACGTAATGGGGGGGTGTTATCTCTTTTGTCAAAAATCTGCTGTTTTTGCTTGAACATTAAATGCCTCCAAATGGTTTTTAATTCACTTCACGGGCCCCTGGAAGCATGAAAATCACTTTAAACATGCTAATTTTAGCTCTAAAACTGATGATCTACCTACAAATGTGAACTGACATTCAAAAATAAAACATTTAAAAATGGACCATTTTTCACCTTTCTGAAGCAAGATGTAATGGGGGGGGTGTTATCTCTTTCATCAAAAATCAGCCGTTTTTTCTTGAACATTAAATGCCTCCAAATGGTATTTAATTCACTTCCCGGTGTGAAGAAGCACTTTTTGAGACCTCAGAGTGAGTAAATTGGTCATTTTCATGCACTGTTAACCATTTCACAAATGTTGTGTTTAGGGCCCCTGGAAGCATGAAAATCACTTTAAACATGCTAATTTTAGCTCTAAAACTGATGATCTACCTACAAATGTGAACTGACATTCAAAAATAAAACATTTAAAAATGGACCATTTTTCACCTTTCTGAAGCAAGACGTAATGGGGGGGTGTTATCTCTTTAGTCAAAAATCAGCCGTTTTTGCTTGAACATTAAATGCCTCCAAATGGTATTTAATTCACTTCCCGGTGTGAAGAAACACTTTTTGAGACCTCAGAGTGAGTAAATTGGCCATTTCCATGCACTTTTAACCATTCCACAAATGTTGTGTTTAGGGCCCCTGGAAGCATGAAAATCACTTTAAACAAGCTAATTTTAGCTCTAAAACTGATGAACCACCTACAAATGTGAACTGACGTTCAAAAATAAAACATTTGAAAACGGACCATTTTTCACCTTTCTGAAGCATGACGTAATGGGGGGGTGTTATCTCTTTTGTCAAAAATCTGCCGTTTTTGCTTGAACATTAAATGCCTCCAAATGGTTTTTAATTCACTTCACGGGCCCCTGGAAGCATGAAAATCACTTTAAACATGCTAATTTTAGCTCTAAAACTGATGATCTACCTACAAATGTGAACTGACATTCAAAAATAAAACATTTAAAAATGGACCATTTTTCACCTTTCTGAAGCAAGACGTAATGGGGGGGTGTTATCTCTTTAGTCACAAATCAGCCGTTTTTGCTTGAACATTAAATGCCTCCAAATGGTATTTAATTCACTTCCCGGTGTGAAGAAACACTTTTTGAGACCTCAGAGTGAGTAAATTGGCCATTTTCATGCACTTTTAACCATTCCACAAATGTTGTGTTTAGGGCCCCTGGAAGCATGAAAATCACTTTAAACATGCTAATTTTAGCTCTAAAACTGATGATCCACCTACAAATGTGAACTGACGTTCAAAAATAAAATATTTGAAACTGGACCATTTTGCACCTTTCTGAAGCATGACGTAATGGGGGGGTGTTATCTCTTTTGTCAAAAATCTGCTGTTTTTGCTTGAACATTAAATGCCTCCAAATGGTTTTTAATTCACTTCACGGGCCCCTGGAAGCATGAAAATCACTTTAAACATGCTAATTTTAGCTCTAAAACTGATGATCTACCTACAAATGTGAACTGACATTCAAAAATAAAACATTTAAAAATGGACCATTTTTCACCTTTCTGAAGCAAGACGTAATGGGGGGGTGTTATCTCTTTAGTCAAAAATCAGCCGTTTTTGCTTGAACATTAAATGCCTCCAAATGGTATTTAATTCACTTCCCGGTGTGAAGAAACACTTTTTGAGACCTCAGAGTGAGTAAATTGGCCATTTTCATGCACTTTTAACCATTACACAAATGTTGTATTTTGGGCCCCTGGAAGCATGAAAATCACTTTAAACATGCTAATTTTAGCTCTAAAACTGATGATCTACCTACAAATGTGAACTGACGTTCAAAAATAAAACATTTGAAAACGGACCATATTTCACCTTTCTGAAGCAAGATGTAATGGGGGGTGTTATCTCTTTCATCAAAAATCAGCCGTTTTTGCTTGAACATTAAATGCCTCCAAATGGTATTTAATTCACTTCCCGGTGTGAAGAAGCACTTTTTGAGACCTCAGAGTGATTAAATTGGTCATTTTCATGCACTGTTAACCATTTCACAAATGTTGTGTTTAGGGCCCCTGGAAGCATGAAAATCACTTTAAACATGCTAATTTTAGCTCTAAAACTGATGATCTACCTACAAATGTGAACTGACATTCAAAAATAAAACATTTGAAAACGGACCATATTTCACCTTTCTGAAGCATGACGTAATGGGGGGGTGTTATCTCTTTTGTCAAAAATCAGCTGTTTTTGCTTGAACATTAAATGCCTCCAAATGGTTTTTAATTCACTTCCCGGGCCCCTGGAAGCCTTAAAATCAATTTAAACATGCTAATTTTAGCTCTAAAACTGATGATTTTCCTACAAATGTGAACTGACGTGCAAAAATAAAACATTTGAAAACGGACCATTTTTCACCTTTCTGAAGCATGACGTAATGGGGGAGTGTTATCGCTTTTGTCAAAAATCAGCCGTTTTTGCTTGAACATTAAATGCCTCCAAATGGCATTTAATTCACTTCCCGGGGTGAAGAAACACTTTTTGAGACCTCAGAGTGAGTAAATTGGCCATTTTCATGCACTTTTAACCATTCCACAAATGTTGTGTTTAGGGCCCCTGGAAGCATGAAAATCACTTTAAACATGCTAATTTTAGCTCTAAAACTGATGAACTACCTACAAATGTGAACTGACGTTCAAAAATAAAACATTTGAAAGCGGACCATTTTTCACCTTTCTGAAGCATGACGTAATGGGGGGTGTTATCTCTTTTGTCAAAAATCAGCTGTTTTTGCTTGAACATTAAATGCCTCCAAATGGTTTTTAATTCACTTCACGGGCCCCTGGAAGCATGAAAATCACTTTAAACATGCTAATTTTAGCTCTAAAACTGATGAACTACCTACAAATGTGAACTGACGTTAAAAAATAAAACATTTGAAAACGGGCCATTTTTCACCTTTCTGAAGCATGACGTAATAGGGGTGTTATCTCTTTTGTCAAAAATCAGCCGTTTTTGCTTGAACATTAAATGCCTCCAAATGGCATTTAATTCACTTCCCGGGGTGAAGAAACACTTTTTGAGACGTCAGAGTGAGTAAATTGGCCATTTTCATGCACTTTTAACAATTCCACAAATGTTGTGTTTAGGGCCCCTGGAAGCATGAAAATCACTTTAAACATGCTAATTTTAGCTCTAAAACTGATGATCCACCTACAAATGTGAACTGACGTTCAAAAATAAAATATTTGAAACTGGACCATTTTGCACCTTTCTGAAGCACGACGTAATGGGGGGGTGTTATCTCTTTTGTCAAAAATCTGCTGTTTTTGCTTGAACATTAAATGCCTCCAAATGGTTTTTAATTCACTTCACGGGCCCCTGGAAGCATGAAAATCACTTTAAACATGCTAATTTTAGCTCTAAAACTGATGATCTACCTACAAATGTGAACTGACATTCAAAAATAAAACATTTAAAAATGGACCATTTTTCACCTTTCTGAAGCAAGATGTAATGGGGGGGTGTTATCTCTTTCATCAAAAATCAGCCGTTTTTTCTTGAACATTAAATGCCTCCAAATGGTATTTAATTCACTTCCCGGTGTGAAGAAGCACTTTTTGAGACCTCAGAGTGAGTAAATTGGTCATTTTCATGCACTGTTAACCATTTCACAAATGTTGTGTTTAGGGCCCCTGGAAGCATGAAAATCACTTTAAACATGCTAATTTTAGCTCTAAAACTGATGATCTACCTACAAATGTGAACTGACATTCAAAAATAAAACATTTAAAAATGGACCATTTTTCACCTTTCTGAAGCAAGACGTAATGGGGGGGTGTTATCTCTTTAGTCAAAAATCAGCCGTTTTTGCTTGAACATTAAATGCCTCCAAATGGTATTTAATTCACTTCCCGGTGTGAAGAAACACTTTTTGAGACCTCAGAGTGAGTAAATTGGCCATTTCCATGCACTTTTAACCATTCCACAAATGTTGTGTTTAGGGCCCCTGGAAGCATGAAAATCACTTTAAACAAGCTAATTTTAGCTCTAAAACTGATGAACCACCTACAAATGTGAACTGACGTTCAAAAATAAAACATTTGAAAACGGACCATTTTTCACCTTTCTGAAGCATGACGTAATGGGGGGGTGTTATCTCTTTTGTCAAAAATCTGCCGTTTTTGCTTGAACATTAAATGCCTCCAAATGGTTTTTAATTCACTTCACGGGCCCCTGGAAGCATGAAAATCACTTTAAACATGCTAATTTTAGCTCTAAAACTGATGATCTACCTACAAATGTGAACTGACATTCAAAAATAAAACATTTAAAAATGGACCATTTTTCACCTTTCTGAAGCAAGACGTAATGGGGGGGTGTTATCTCTTTAGTCACAAATCAGCCGTTTTTGCTTGAACATTAAATGCCTCCAAATGGTATTTAATTCACTTCCCGGTGTGAAGAAACACTTTTTGAGACCTCAGAGTGAGTAAATTGGCCATTTTCATGCACTTTTAACCATTACACAAATGTTGTATTTAGGGCCCCTGGAAGCATGAAATCACTTTAAACATGCTAATTTTAGCTCTAAAACTGATGATCTACCTACAAATGTGAACTGACGTTCAAAAATAAAACATTTGAAAACGGACCATATTTCACCTTTCTGAAGCATGACGTAATTGGGGGTGTTATCTCTTTTGTCAAAAATCAGCTGTTTTTGCTTGAACATTAAATGCCTCCAAATGGTTTTTTAATTCACTTCCCGGGCCCTTGGAAGCCTTAAAATCACTTTAAACATGCTAATTTTAGCTCTAAAACTGATGATTTTCCTACAAATGTGAACTGACGTGCAAAAAATAAAACATTTGAAAACGGACCATTTTTCACCTTTCTGAAGCATGACGTTAATGGGGGAGTGTTATCGCTTTTGTCAAAAATCAGCCGTTTTTTGCTTGAACATTAAATGCCTCCAAATGGCATTTAATTCACTTCCGGGGTGAAGAAACACTTTTGAGACCTCAGAGTGAGTAAATTGGCCATTTTCATGCACTTTTAACCATTCCACAAATGTTGTGTTTAGAGCCCCTGCAAGCATGAAAATCACTTTAAACAAGCTAATTTTAGCTCTGAAACTGATGATCCAACTACAAATGTGAACTGACGTTCAAAAATAAAACATTTGAAAACGGACCATTTTTCACCTTTCTGAAGCATGACGTAATGGGGGGGTGTTATCTCTTTTGTCAAAAATCAGCCGTTTTTGCTTGAACATTAAATGCCTCCAAATGGTATTTAATTCACTTCCCGGGTGAAGAAACACTTTTTGAGACCTCAGAGTGAGTAAATTGGCCATTTTCATGCACTTTTAACCATTCCACAAATGTTGTGTTTAGGGCCCCTGGAAGCATGAAAATCACTTTAAACATGCTAATTTTAGCTCTAAAACTGATGAACTACCTACAAATGTGAACTGACGTTCAAAAATAAAACATTTGAAAGCGGACCATTATTCACCTTTCTGAAGCATGACGTAATGGGGGGGTGTTATCTCTTTTGTCAAAAATCAGCTGTTTTTGCTTGAACATTAAATGCCTCCAAATGGTTTTTAATTCACTTCCCGGGCCCGTGGAAGCCTTAAAATCACTTTAAACATGCTAATTTTAGCTCTAAAACTGATGATTTTCCTACAAATGTGAACTGACGTGCAAAAATAAAACATTTGAAAACGGACCATTTTTCACCTTTCGTAAGCATGACGTAATGGGGGAGTGTTATGGCTTTTGTCAAAAATCAGCCGTTTTTGCTTGAACATTAAATGCCTCCAAATGGCATTTAATTCACTTCCCGGGGTGAAGAAACACTTTTTGAGACGTCAGAGTGAGTAAATTGGCCATTTTCATGCACTTTTAACAATTCCACAAATGTTGTGTTTAGGGCCCCTGGAAGCATGAAAATCACTTTAAACATGCTAATTTTAGCTCTAAACTGATGATCCACCTACAAATGTGAACTGACGTTCAAAAATAAAATATTTGAAACTGGACCATTTTGCACCTTTCTGAAGCACGACGTAATGGGGGGTGTTATCTCTTTTGTCAAAAATCAGCTGTTTTGCTTGAACATTAAATGCCTCCAAATGGTTTTTAATTCACTTCCCGGGCCCCTGGAAGCCTTAAAATCACTTTAAACATGCTAATTTTAGCTCTAAAACTGATGATTTTCCTACAAATGTGAACTGACGTGCAAAAATAAAACATTTGAAAACGGACATTTTTCACCTTTCTGAAGCATGACGTAATGGGGGAGTGTTATCGCTTTTGTCAAAAATCAGCCGTTTTTGCTTGAACATTAAATGCCTCCAAATGGCATTTAATTCACTTCCCGGGGTGAAGAAACACTTTTTGAGACCTCAGAGTGAGTAAATTGGCCATTTTCATGCACTTTAACCATTCCACAAATGTTGTGTTTAGGGCCCCTGGAAGCATGAAAATCACTTTAAACATGCTAATTTTAGCTCTAAAACTGATGAACTACCTACAAATGTGAACTGACGTTCAAAAATAAAACATTTGAAAGCGGACCATTTTTCACCTTTCTGAAGCATGACGTAATGGGGGTGTTATCTCTTTTGTCAAAAATCAGCTGTTTTTGCTTGAACATTAAATGCCTCCAAATGGTTTTTAATTCACTTCACGGGCCCTGGAAGCATGAAAATCACTTTAAACATGCTAATTTTAGCTCTAAAACTGATGAACTACCTACAAATGTGAACTGACGTTAAAAAATAAAACATTTGAAAACGGGCCATTTTTCACCTTTCTGAAGCATGACGTAATAGGGGTGTTATCTCTTTTGTCAAAATCAGCCGTTTTTGCTTGAACAGTAATGCCTCCAAATGGCATTTAATTCACTTCCCGGGGGTGAAGAAACACTTTTTGAGACGTCAGAGTGAGTAAATTGGCCATTTTCATGCACTTTTAACAATTCCACAAATGTTGTGTTTAGGGCCCCTGGAAGCATGAAAATCACTTTAAACATGACATGCTAATTTTAGCTCTAAAACTGATGATCCACCTACAAATGTGAACTGACGTTCAAAAATAAAATATTTGAAACTGGACCATTTTGCACCTTTCTGAAGCACGACGTAATGGGGGGTGTTATCTCTTTTGTCAAAAATCTGCTGTTTTTGCTTGAACATTAAATGCCTCCAAATGGTTTTTAATTCACTTCACGGGCCCCTGGAAGCATGAAAATCACTTTAAACATGCTAATTTTAGCTCTAAAACTGATGATCTACCTACAAATGTGAACTGACATTCAAAAATAAACATAAAACATTTTAAAAATGGACCATTTTTCACCTTTCTGAAGCAAGATGTAATGGGGGGGGTGTTATCTCTTTCATCAAAAATCAGCCGTTTTTTCTTGAACATTAAATGCCTCCAAATGGTATTTAATTCACTTCCCGGTGTGAAGAAGCACTTTTTGAGACCTCAGAGTGAGTAAATTGGTCATTTTCATGCACTGTTAACCATTTCACAAATGTTGTGTTTAGGGCCCCTGGAAGCATGAAAATCACTTTAAACATGCTAATTTTAGCTCTAAAACTGATGATCTACCTACAAATGTGAACTGACATTCAAAAATAAAACATATGGACCATTTTTCACCTTTCTGAAGCAAGACGTAATGGGGGGGTGTTATCTCTTTAGTCAAAAATCAGCCGTTTTTGCTTGAACATTAAATGCCTCCAAATGGTATTTAATTCACTTCCCGGTGTGAAGAAACACTTTTTGAGACCTCAGAGTGAGTAAATTGGCCATTTCCATGCACTTTTAACCATTCCACAAATGTTGTGTTTAGGGCCCCTGGAAGCATGAAAATCACTTTAAACAAGCTAATTTTAGCTCTAAAACTGATGAACCACCTACAAATGTGAACTGACGTTCAAAAATAAAACATTTGAAAACGGACCATTTTTCACCTTTCTGAAGCATGACGTAATGGGGGGGTGTTATCTCTTTTGTCAAAAATCTGCCGTTTTTGCTTGAACATTAAATGCCTCCAAATGGTTTTTAATTCACTTCACGGGCCCCTGGAAGCATGAAAATCACTTTAAACATGCTAATTTTAGCTCTAAAACTGATGATCTACCTACAAATGTGAACTGACATTCAAAAATAAAACATTTAAAAATGGACCATTTTTCACCTTTCTGAAGCAAGACGTAATGGGGGGGTGTTATCTCTTTAGTCACAAATCAGCCGTTTTTGCTTGAACATTAAATGCCTCCAAATGGTATTTAATTCACTTCCCGGTGTGAAGAAACACTTTTTGAGACCTCAGAGTGAGTAAATTGGCCATTTTCATGCACTTTTAACCATTACACAAATGTTGTATTTAGGGCCCCTGGAAGCATGAAAATCACTTTAAACATGCTAATTTTAGCTCTAAAACTGATGATCTACCTACAAATGTGAACTGACGTTCAAAAATAAAACATTTGAAAACGGACCATATTTCACCTTTCTGAAGCATGACGTAATGGGGGGTGTTATCTCTTTTGTCAAAAATCAGCTGTTTTTGCTTGAACATTAAATGCCTCCAAATGGTTTTTAATTCACTTCCCGGGCCCTTGGAAGCCTTAAAATCACTTTAAACATGCTAATTTTAGCTCTAAAACTGATGATTTTCCTACAAATGTGAACTGACGTGCAAAAATAAAACATTTGAAAACGGACCATTTTTCACCTTTCTGAAGCATGACGTAATGGGGGAGTGTTATCGCTTTTGTCAAAAATCAGCCGTTTTTGCTTGAACATTAAATGCCTCCAAATGGCATTTAATTCACTTCCCGGGGTGAAGAAACACTTTTTGAGACCTCAGAGTGAGTAAATTGGCCATTTTCATGCACTTTTAACCATTCCACAAATGTTGTGTTTAGAGCCCCTGCAAGCATGAAAATCACTTTAAACAAGCTAATTTTAGCTCTGAAACTGATGATCCACCTACAAATGTGAACTGACGTTCAAAAATAAAACATTTGAAAACGGACCATTTTTCACCTTTCTGAAGCATGACGTAATGGGGGGGTGTTATCTCTTTTGTCAAAAATCAGCCGTTTTTGCTTGAACATTAAATGCCTCCAAATGGTATTTAATTCACTTCCCGGGGTGAAGAAACACTTTTTGAGACCTCAGAGTGAGTAAATTGGCCATTTTCATGCACTTTTAACCATTCCACAAATGTTGTGTTTAGGGCCCCTGGAAGCATGAAAATCACTTTAAACATGCTAATTTTAGCTCTAAAACTGATGAACTACCTACAAATGTGAACTGACGTTCAAAAATAAAACATTTGAAAGCGGACCATTATTCACCTTTCTGAAGCATGACGTAATGGGGGGGTGTTATCTCTTTTGTCAAAAATCAGCTGTTTTTGCTTGAACATTAAATGCCTCCAAATGGTTTTTAATTCACTTCCCGGGCCCGTGGAAGCCTTAAAATCACTTTAAACATGCTAATTTTAGCTCTAAAACTGATGATTTTCCTACAAATGTGAACTGACGTGCAAAAATAAAACATTTGAAAACGGACCATTTTTCACCTTTCGTAAGCATGACGTAATGGGGGAGTGTTATGGCTTTTGTCAAAAATCAGCCGTTTTTGCTTGAACATTAAATGCCTCCAAATGGCATTTAATTCACTTCCCGGGGTGAAGAAACACTTTTTGAGACGTCAGAGTGAGTAAATTGGCCATTTTCATGCACTTTTAACAATTCCACAAATGTTGTGTTTAGGGCCCCTGGAAGCATGAAAATCACTTTAAACATGCTAATTTTAGCTCTAAAACTGATGATCCACCTACAAATGTGAACTGACGTTCAAAAATAAAATATTTGAAACTGGACCATTTTGCACCTTTCTGAAGCACGACGTAATGGGGGGGTGTTATCTCTTTTGTCAAAAATCTGCTGTTTTTGCTTGAACATTAAATGCCTCCAAATGGTTTTTAATTCACTTCACGGGCCCCTGGAAGCATGAAAATCACTTTAAACATACTAATTTTAGCTCTAAAACTGATGATCTACCTACAAATGTGAACTGACATTCAAAAATAAAACATTTAAAAATGGACCATTTTTCACCTTTCTGAAGCAAGATGTAATGGGGGGGGTGTTATCTCTTTCATCAAAAATCAGCCGTTTTTTCTTGAACATTAAATGCCTCCAAATGGTATTTAATATACTTCCCGGTGTGAAGAAGCACTTTTTTAGACCTCAGAGTGAGTAAATTGGTCATTTTCATGCACTGTTAACCATTTCACAAATGTTGTGTTTAGGGCCCCTGGAAGCATGAAAATCACTTTAAACATGCTAATTTTAGCTCTAAAACTGATGATCTACCTACAAATGTGAACTGACATTCAAAAATAAAACATTTAAAAATGGACCATTTTTCACCTTTCTGAAGCAAGACGTAATGGGGGGGTGTTATCTCTTTAGTCAAAAATCAGCCGTTTTTGCTTGAACATTAAATGCCTCCAAATGGTATTTAATTCACTTCCCGGTGTGAAGAAACACTTTTTGAGACCTCAGAGTGAGTAAATTGGCCATTTTCATGCACTTTTAACCATTACACAAATGTTGTATTTAGGGCCCCTGGAAGCATGAAAATCACTTTAAACATGCTAATTTTAGCTCTAAAACTGATGATCTACCTACAAATGTGAACTGACGTGCAAAAATAAAACATTTGAAAACGGACCATTTTGCACCTTTCTGAAGCATGACGTAATGGGGGGGTGTTATCTCTTTTGTCAAAAATCGGCTGGTTTTGCTTGAATATTAAATGCCTCCAAATGGTTTTTAATTCACTTCACGGGCCCCTGGAAGCATGAAAATCCCTTTAAACATGCTAATTTTAGCTCTAAAACTGATGATCTACCTACAAATGTGAACTGACGTTAAAAAATAAAACATTTGAAAACGGGCCATTTTTCACCTTTCTGAAGCATGACGTAATAGGGGTGTTATCTCTTTTGTCAAAAATCAGCCGTTTTTGCTTGAACATTAAATGCCTCCAAATGGTATTTAATTCACTTCCCGGGTTGAAGAAACACTTTTTGAGACCTCAGAGTGAGTAAATTGGCCATTTTCATGCACTTTTAACCATTCCACAAATGTTGTGTTTAGGGCCCCTGGAAGCATGAAAATCACTTTAAACATGCTAATTTTAGCTCTAAAACTGATGAACTACCTACAAATGTGAACTGACGTTCAAAAATAAAACATTTGAAAGCGGACCATTTTTCACCTTTCTGAAGCATGACGTAATGGGGGGGTGTTATCTCTTTTGTCAAAAAGCAGCTGTTTTTGCTTGAACATTAAATGCCTCCAAATGGTTTTTAATTCACTTCACGGGCCCCTGTAAGCATGAAAATCACTTTAAACATGCTAATTTTAGCTCTAAAACTGATGATCTACCTACAAATGTGAACTGACGTGCAAAAATAAAACATTTGAAAACGGACAATTTTGCACCTTTCTGAAGCATGACGTAATGGGGGGGTGTTATCTCTTTTGTCAAAAATCGGCTGGTTTTGCTTGAATATTAAATGCCTCCAAATGGTTTTTAATTCACTTCACGGGCCCCTGGAAGCATGAAAATCACTTTAAACATGCTAATTTTAGCTCTAAAACTGATGATCTACCTAAAAATGTGAACTGACATTCAAAAATAAAACATTTAAAAATGGACCATTTTTCACCTTTCTGAAGCAAGATGTAATGGGGGGGTGTTATCTCTTTAGTCAAAAATCAGCCATTTTTGCTTGAATATTAAATGCCTCCAAATGGTTTTTAATTCACTTCACGGGCCCCTGGAAGCATGAAAATCCCTTTAAACATGCTAATTTTAGCTCTAAAACTGATGAACTACCTACAAATGTGAACTGACGTTCAAAAATAAAACATTTGAAAGCGGACCATTTTTCACCTTTCTGAAGCATGACGTAATGGGGGGTGTTATCTCTTTTGTCAAAAATCTGCTGTTTTTGCTTGAACATTAAATGCCTCCAAATGGTTTTTAATTCACTTCACGGGCCCCTGGAAGCATGAAAATCACTTTAAACATGCTAATTTTAGCTCTAAAACTGATGAACTACCTACAAATGTGAACTGACGTTAAAAAATAAAACATTCGAAAACGGGCCATTTTTCACCTTTCTGAAGCATGACGTAATAGGGGTGTTATCTCTTTTGTCAAAAATCAGCCGTTTTTGCTTGAACATTAAATGCCTCCAAATGGCATTTAATTCACTTCCCGGGGTGAAGAAACACTTTTTGAGACGTCAGAGTGAGTAAATTGGCCATTTTCATGCACTTTTAACCATTCCACAAATGTTGTGTTTAGGGCCCCTGGAAGCATGAAAATCACTTTAAACATGCTAATTTTAGCTCTAAAACTGATGATCCACCTACAAATGTGAACTGATGTTCAAAAATAAAATATTTGAAACTGGACCATTTTGCACCTTTCTGAAGCATGACGTAATGGGGGGGTGTTATCTCTTTTGTCAAAAATCTGCTGTTTTTGCTTGAACATTAAATGCCTCCAAATGGTTTTTAATTCACTTCACGGGCCCCTGGAAGCATGAAAATCACTTTAAACATGCTAATTTTAGCTCTAAAACTGATGATCTACCTACAAATGTGAACTGACATTCAAAAATGAAACATTTAAAAATGGACCATTTTTCACCTTTCTGAAGCATGACGTAATGGGGGAGTGTTATCGCTTTTGTCAAAAATCAGCCGTTTTTGCTTGAACATTAAATGCCTCCAAATGGCATTTAATTTACTTCCCGGGGTGAAGAAACACTTTTTGAGACCTCAGAGTGAGTAAATTGGCCATTTTCATGCACTTTTAACCATTCCACAAATGTTGTGTTTAGGGCCCCTGGAAGCATGAAAATCACTTTAAACAAGCTAATTTTAGCTCTAAAACTGATGATCCACCTACAAATGTGAACTGACGTTCAAAAATAAAACATTTGAAAACGGACCATTTTTCACCTTTCTGAAGCATGACGTAATGGGGGGGTGTTATCTCTTTTGTCAAAAATCAGCCGTTTTTGCTTGAATATTAAATGCCTCCAAATGGCATTTAATTCACTTCCCGGGGTGAAGAAACACTTTTTGAGACCTCAGAGTGAGTAAATTGGCCATTTTCATGCACTTTTAACCATTCCACAAATGTTGTGTTTAGGGCCCCTGGAAGCATGAAAATCACTTTAAACAAGCTAATTTTAGCTCTAAAACTGATGATCCACCTACAAATGTGAACTGACGTTCAAAAATAAAACATTTGAAAACGGACCATTTTTCACCTTTCTGAAGCATGACGTAATGGGGGGGTGTTATCTCTTTTGTCAAAAATCTGCTGTTTTTGCTTGAACATTAAATGCCTCCAAATGGTTTTTAATTCACTTCACGGGCCCCTGGAAGCATGAAAATCACTTTAAACATGCTAATTTTAGCTCTAAAACTGATGATCTACCTACAAATGTGAACTGACATTCAAAAATAAAACATTTAAAATGGACCATTTTTCACCTTTCTGAAGCAAGATGTAATGGGGGGGGTGTTAGCTCTTTCATCAAAAATCAGCCGTTTTTGCTTGAACATTAAATGCCTCCAAATGGTATTTAATTCACTTCCCGGTGTGAAGAAGCACTTTTTGAGACCTCAGAGTGAGTAAATTGGTCATTTTCATGCACTGTTAACCATTTCACAAATGTTGTGTTTAGGGCCCCTGGAAGCATGAAAATCACTTTAAACATGCTAATTTTAGCTCTAAAACTGATGATCTACCTACAAATGTGAACTGACATTCAAAAATAAAACATTTAAAAATGGACCATTTTTCACCTTTCTGAAGCAAGACGTAATGGGGGGGTGTTATCTCTTTAGTCAAAAATCAGCCGTTTTTGCTTGAACATTAAATGCCTCCAAATGGTATTTAATTCACTTCCCGGTGTGAAGAAACACTTTTTGAGACCTCAGAGTGAGTAAATTGGCCATTTTCATGCACTTTTAACCATTACACAAATGTTGTATTTAGGGCCCCTGGAAGCATGAAAATCACTTTAAAGATGCTAATTTTAGCTCTAAAACTGATGATCTACCTACAAATGTGAACTGACGTGCAAAAATAAAACATTTGAAAACGGACCATTTTGCACCTTTCTGAAGCATGACGTAATGGGGGGGTGTTATCTCTTTTGTCAAAAATCGGCTGGTTTTGCTTGAATATTAAATGCCTCCAAATGGTTTTCAATTCACTTCACGGGCCCCTGGAAGCATGAAAATCCCTTTAAACATGCTAATTTTAGCTCTAAAACTGATGATCTACCTACAAATGTGAACTGACGTTAAAAAATAAAACATTTGAAAACGGGCCATTTTTCACCTTTCTGAAGCATGACGTAATAGGGGTGTTATCTCTTTTGTCAAAAATCAGCCGTTTTTGCTTGAACATTAAATGCCTCCAAATGGTATTTAATTCACTTCCCGGGTTGAAGAAACACTTTTTGAGACCTCAGAGTGAGTAAATTGGCCATTTTCATGCACTTTTAACCATTCCACAAAGGTTGTGTTTAGGGCCCCTGGAAGCATGAAAATCACTTTAAACATGCAAATTTTAGCTCTAAAACTGATGATCTACCAACAAATGTGAACTGACGTTCAAAAATAAAACATTTGAAAACGGATCATTTTTCACCTTTCTGAAGCATGACGTAATGGGGGGGTGTTATCTCTTTTGTCAAAAATCAGACGTTTTTGCTTTAACATTAAATGCCTCCAAATGGTATTTAATTCACTTCCCGGGGTGAAGAAACACTTTTTGAGACCTCAGAGTGAGTAAATTGGCCATTTTCATGCACTTTTAACCATTCCACAAATGTTGTGTTTAGGGCCCCTGGAAGCATGAAAATCACTTTAAACATGCTAATTTTAGCTCTAAAACTGATGAACTACCTACAAATGTGAACTGACGTTCAAAAATAAAACATTTGAAAGCGGACCATTTTTCACCTTTCTGAAGCATGACGTAATGGGGGGGTGTTATCTCTTTTGTCAAAAATCAGCTGTTTTTGCTTGAACATTAAATGCCTCCAAATGTTTTTTAATTCACTTCACGGGACCCTGGAAGCATGAAAATCACTTTAAACATGCTAATTTTAGCTCTAAAACTGATGATCTACCTACAAATGTGAACTGACGTGCAAAAATAAAACATTTGAAAACGGACAATTTTGCACCTTTCTGAAGCATGACGTAATGGGGGGGTGTTATCTCTTTTGTCAAAAATCGGCTGGTTTTGCTTGAATATTAAATGCCTCCAAATGGTTTTTAATTCACTTCACGGGCCCCTGGAAGCATGAAAATCACTTTAAACATGCTAATTTTAGCTCTAAAACTGATGATCTACCTAAAAATGTGAACTGACATTCAAAAATAAAACATTTAAAAATGGACCATTTTTCACCTTTCTGAAGCAAGATGTAATGGGGGGGTGTTATCTCTTTAGTCAAAAATCAGCCATTTTTGCTTGAATATTAAATGCCTCCAAATGGTTTTTAATTCACTTCACGGGCCCCTGGAAGCATGAAAATCCCTTTAAACATGCTAATTTTAGCTCTAAAACTGATGAACTACCTACAAATGTGAACTGACGTTCAAAAATAAAACATTTGAAAGCGGACCATTTTTCACCTTTCTGAAGCATGACGTAATAGGGGTGTTATCTCTTTTGTCAAAAATCAGCCGTTTTTGCTTGAACATTAAATGCCTCCAAATGGCATTTAATTCACTTCCCGGGGTGAAGAAACACTTTTTGAGACGTCAGAGTGAGTAAATTGGCCATTTTCATGCACTTTTAACAATTCCACAAATGTTGTGTTTAGGGCCCCTGGAAGCATGAAAATCACTTTAAACATGCTAATTTTAGCTCTAAAACTGATGATCCACCTACAAATGTGAACTGACGTTCAAAAATAAAATATTTGAAACTGGACCATTTTGCACCTTTCTGAAGCACGACGTAATGGGGGGGTGTTATCACTTTTGTCAAAAATCTGCTGTTTTTGCTTGAACATTAAATGCCTCCAAATGGTTTTTAATTCACTTCACGGGCCCCTGGAAGCATGAAAATCACTTTAAACATGCTAATTTTAGCTCTAAAACTGATGATCTACCTACAAATGTGAACTGACATTCAAAAATAAAACATTTAAAAATGGACCATTTTTCACCTTTCTGAAGCAAGATGTAATGGGGGGGGTGTTATCTCTTTCATCAAAAATCAGCCGTTTTTTCTTGAACATTAAATGCCTCCAAATGGTATTTAATTCACTTCCCGGTGTGAAGAAGCACTTTTTGAGACCTCAGAGTGAGTAAATTGGTCATTTTCATGCACTGTTAACCATTTCACAAATGTTGTGTTTAGGGCCCCTGGAAGCATGAAAATCACTTTAAACATGCTAATTTTAGCTCTAAAACTGATGATCTACCTACAAATGTGAACTGACATTCAAAAATAAAACATTTAAAAATGGACCATTTTTCACCTTTCTGAAGCAAGACGTAATGGGGGGGTGTTATCTCTTTAGTCAAAAATCAGCCGTTTTTGCTTGAACATTAAATGCCTCCAAATGGTATTTAATTCACTTCCCGGTGTGAAGAAACACTTTTTGAGACCTCAGAGTGAGTACATTGGCCATTTTCATGCACTTTTAACCATTACACAAATGTTGTATTTAGGGCCCCTGGAAGCATGAAAATCACTTTAAACATGCTAATTTTAGCTCTAAAACTGATGATCTACCTACAAATGTGAACTGACGTGCAAAAATAAAACATTTGAAAACGGACCATTTTGCACCTTTCTGAAGCATGACGTAATAGGGGTGTTATCTCTTTTGTCAAAAATCAGCCGTTTTTGCTTGAACATTAAATGCCTCCAAATGGTATTTAATTCACTTCCCGGGTTGAAGAAACACTTTTTGAGACCTCAGAGTGAGTAAATTGGCCATTTTCATGCACTTTTAACCATTCCACAAAGGTTGTGTTTAGGGCCCCTGGAAGCATGAAAATCACTTTAAACATGCAAATTTTAGCTCTAAAACTGATGATCTACCTAGAAATGTGAACTGACGTTCAAAAATAAAACATTTGAAAACGGATCATTTTTCA
Source organism: Lissotriton helveticus (assembly GCF_964261635.1). Taxonomy (NCBI): domain Eukaryota; kingdom Metazoa; phylum Chordata; class Amphibia; order Caudata; family Salamandridae; genus Lissotriton; species Lissotriton helveticus. The sequence continues at coordinate 112,590 of NW_027611768.1, forward strand.
CCTTTCTGAAGCATGATGTAATGGGGGGTGTTATCTCTTTTGTCAAAAATCAGCAGTTTTAGCTTGAACATTAAATGCCTCCAAATGGCATTTAATTCACTTCCCGGGGTGAAGAAACACTTTTTGAGACCTCAGAGTGAGTAAATTGGCCATTTTCATGCACTTTTAACCATTCCACAAATGTTGTGTTTAGGGCCCCTGGAAGCATGAAAATCACTTTAAACAAGCTAATTTTAGCTCTAAAACTGATGATCCACCTACAAATGTGAACTGACGTTCAAAAATAAAACATTTGAAAACGGACCATTTTTCACCTTTCTGAAGCATGACGTAATGGGGGGGTGTTATCTCTTTTGTCAAAAATCTGCTGTTTTTGCTTGAACATTAAATGTCTCCAAATGGTTTTTAATTCACTTCACGGGCCCCTGTAAGCATGAAAATCACTTTAAACATGCTAATTTTAGCTCTAAAACTGATGATCTACCTACAAATGTGAACTGACATTCAAAAATAAAACATTTAAAATGGACCATTTTTCACCTTTCTGAAGCAAGATGTAATGGGGGGGTGTTATCTCTTTCATCAAAAATCAGCCGTTTTTGCTTGAACATTAAATGCCTCCAAATGGTATTTAATTCACTTCCCGGTGTGAAGAAGCACTTTTTGAGACCTCAGAGTGAGTAAATTGGTCATTTTCATGCACTGTTAACCATTTCACAAATGTTGTGTTTAGGGCCCCTGGAAGCATGAAAATCACTTTAAACATGCTAATTTTAGCTCTAAAACTGATCTACCTACAAATGTGAACTGACATTCAAAAATAAAACATTTAAAAATGGACCATTTTTCACCTTTCTGAAGCAAGACGTAATGGGGGGGTGTTATCTCTTTAGTCAAAAATCAGCCGTTTTTGCTTGAACATTAAATGCCTCCAAATGGTATTTAATTCACTTCCCGGTGTGAAGAAACACTTTTTGAGACCTCAGAGTGAGTAAATTGGCCATTTTCATGCACTTTTAACCATTACACAAATGTTGTATTTAGGGCCCCTGGAAGCATGAAAATCACTTTAAACATGCTAATTTTAGCTCTAAAACTGATGATCTACCTACAAATGTGAACTGACGTGCAAAAATAAAACATTTGAAAACGGACCATTTTGCACCTTTCTGAAGCATGACGTAATGGGGGGGTGTTATCTCTTTTGTCAAAAATCGGCTGGTTTTGCTTGAATATTAAATGCCTCCAAATGGTTTTTAATTCACTTCACGGGCCCCTGGAAGCATGAAAATCCCTTTAAACATGCTAATTTTAGCTCTAAAACTGATGATCTACCTACAAATGTGAACTGACGTTAAAAAATTAAAACATTTGAAAACGGGCCATTTTTCACCTTTCTGAAGCATGACGTAATAGGGGTGTTATCTCTTTTGTCAAAAATCAGCCGTTTTTGCTTGAACATTAAATGCCTCCAAATGGTATTTAATTCACTTCCCGGGTTGAAGAAACACTTTTTGAGACCTCAGAGTGAGTAAATTGGCCATTTTCATGCACTTTTAACCATTCCACAAAGGTTGTGTTTAGGGCCCCTGGAAGCATGAAAATCACTTTAAACATGCAAATTTTAGCTCTAAAACTGATGATCTACCTACAAATGTGAACTGACGTTCAAAAATAAAACATTTGAAAACGGATCATTTTTCACCTTTCTGAAGCATGACGTAATGGGGGGGTGTTATCTCTTTTGTCAAAAATCAGCCGTTTTTGCTTGAACATTAAATGCCTCCAAATGGTATTTAATTCACTTCCCGGGGTGAAGAAACACTTTTTGAGACCTCAGAGTGAGTAAATTGGCCATTTTCATGCACTTTTAACCATTCCACAAATGTTGTGTTTAGGGCCCCTGGAAGCATGAAAATCACTTTAAACATGCTAATTTTAGCTCTAAAACTGATGAACTACCTACAAATGTGAACTGACGTTCAAAAATAAAACATTTGAAAGCGGACCATTTTTCACCTTTCTGAAGCATGACGTAATGGGGGGGTGTTATCTCTTTTGTCAAAAATCAGCTGTTTTTGCTTGAACATTAAATGCCTCCAAATGGTTTTTAATTCACTTCCCGGGCCCCTGGAAGCCTTAAAATCACTTTAAACATGCTAATTTTAGCTCTAAAACTGATGATTTTCCTACAAATGTGAACTGACGTGCAAAAATAAAACATTTTAAAACGGACCATTTTTCACCTTTCTGAAGCATGACGTAATGGGGGAGTGTTATCGCTTTTGTCAAAAATCAGCCGTTTTTGCTTGAACATTAAATGCCTCCAAATGGCATTTAATTCACTTCCCGGGGTGAAGAAACACTTTTTGAGACGTCAGAGTGAGTAAATTGGCCATTTTCATGCACTTTTAACCATTCCACAAATGTTGTTTTTAGGGCCCCTGGAAGCATGAAAATCACTTTAAACATGCTAATTTTAGCTCTAAAACTGATGATCCACCTACAAATGTGAACTAATGTTCAAAAATAAAATATTTGAAACTGGACCATTTTGCACCTTTCTGAAGCATGACGTAATGGGGGGGTGTTATCTCTTTTGTCAAAAATCTGCTGTTTTTGCTTGAACATTAAATGCCTCCAAATGGTTTTTAATTCACTTCACGGGCCCCTGGAAGCATGAAAATCACTTTAAACCTGCTAATTTTAGCTCTAAAACTGATGATCTACCTACAAATGTGAACTGACATTCAAAAATAAAACATTTAAAAATGGACCATTTTTCACCTTTCTGAAGCAAGATGTAATGGGGGGGGGTGTTATCTCTTTCATCAAAAATCAGCCGTTTTTGCTTGAACATTAAATGCCTCCAAATGGTATTTAATTCACTTCCCGGTGTGAAGAAACACCTTTTGAGACCTCAGAGTGAGTAAATTGGCCATTTTCATGCACTTTTAACCATTCCACAAATGTTGTGTTTAGGGCCCCATGAAGCATGAAAATCACTTTAAACAAGCTAATTTTAGCTCTAAAACTGATGATCCACCTACAAATGTGAACTGACGTTCAAAAATAAAACATTTGAAAACGGACAATTTTTCACCTTTCTGAAGCATGACGTAATGGGGGGGTGTTATCTCTTTTGTCAAAAATCAGCCGTTTTTGCTTGAACATTAAATGCCTCCAAATGGTGTTTAATTCACTTCCCGGGGTGAAGAAACACTTTTTGAGACCTCAGAGTGAGTAAATTGGCCATTTTCATGCACTTTTAACCATTCCACAAATGTTGTGTTTAGGGCCCCTGGAAGCATGAAAATCACTTTAAACATGCTAATTTTAGCTCTAAAACTGATGAACTACCTACAAATGTGAACTGACATTCAAAAATAAAACATTTAAAAATGGACCATTTTTCACCTTTCTGAAGCAAGACGTAATGGGGGGGTGTTATCTCTTTAGTCAAAAATCAGCCGTTTTTGCTTGAACATTAAATGCCTCCAAATGGTATTTAATTCACTTCCCGGGTTGAAGAAACACTTTTTGAGACCTCAGAGTGAGTAAATTGGCCATTTTCATGCACTTTTAACCATTCCACAAAGGTTGTGTTTAGGGCCCCTGGAAGCATGAAAATCACTTTAAACATGCAAATTTTAGCTCTAAAACTGATGATCTACCTAGAAATGTGAACTGACGTTCAAAAATAAAACATTTGAAAACGGATCATTTTTCACCTTTCTGAAGCATGACGTAATGGGGGGTGTTATCTCTTTTGTCAAAAATCAGCCGTTTTTGCTTGAACATTAAATGCCTCCAAATGGTATTTAATTCACTTCCCGGGGTGAAGAAACACTTTTTGAGACCTCAGAGTGAGTAAATTGGCCATTTTCATGCACTTTTAACCATTCCACAAATGTTGTGTTTAGGGCCCCTGGAAGCATGAAAATCACTTTAAACATGCTAATTTTAGCTCTAAAACTGATGAACTACCTACAAATGTGAACTGACGTTCAAAAATAAAACATTTGAAAGCGGACCATTTTTCACCTTTCTGAAGCATGACGTAATGGGGGGGTGTTATCTCTTTTGTCAAAAATCTGCTGTTTTTGCTTGAACATTAAATGCCTCCAAATGGTTTTTAATTCACTTCCCGGGCCCCTGGAAGCCTTAAAATCACTTTAAACATGCTAATTTTAGCTCTAAAACTGATGATTTTCCTACAAATGTGAACTGACGTGCAAAAATAAAACATTTGAAAACGGACCATTTTTCACCTTTCTGAAGCATGACGTAATGGGGGAGTGTTATCGCTTTTGTCAAAAATCAGCCGTTTTTGCTTGAACATTAAATGCCTCCAAATGGCATTTAATTCACTACCCGGGGTGAAGAAACACTTTTTGAGACGTCAGAGTGAGTAAATTGGCCATTTTCATGCACTTTTAACCATTCCACAAATGTTGTGTTTAGGGCCCCTGGAAGCATGAAAATCACTTTAAACATGCTAATTTTAGCTCTAAAACTGATGATCCACCTACAAATGTGAACTGATGTTCAAAAATAAAATATTTGAAACTGGACCATTTTGCACCTTTCTGAAGCATGACGTAATGGGGGGGGTGTTATCTCTTTTGTCAAAAATCTGCTGTTTTTGCTTGAACATTAAATGCCTCCAAATGGTTTTTAATTCACTTCACGGGCCCCTGAAAGCATGAAAATCACTTTAAACATGCTAATTTTAGCTCTAAAACTGATGATCTACCTACAAATGTGAACTGACATTCAAAAATGAAACATTTAAAAATGGACCATTTTTCACCTTTCTGAAGCATGACGTAATGGGGGAGTGTTATCGCTTTTGTCAAAAATCAGCCGTTTTTGCTTGAACATTAAATGCCTCCAAATGGCATTTAATTCACTTCCCGGGGTGAAGAAACACTTTTTGAGACCTCAGAGTGAGTAAATTGGCCATTTTCATGCACTTTTAACCATTCCACAAATGTTGTGTTTAGGGCCCCTGGAAGCATGAAAATCACTTTAAACAAGCTAATTTTAGCTCTAAAACTGATGATCCACCTACAAATGTGAACTGATGTTCAAAAATAAAACATTTGAAAACGGTCCATTTTTCACCTTTCTGAAGCATGACGTAATGGGGGGGTATCTCTTTTGTCAAAAATCAGCCGTTTTTGCTTGAACATTAAATGCCTCCAAATGGCATTTAATTCACTTCCCGGGGTGAAGAAACACTTTTTGAGACGTCAGAGTGAGTAAATTGGCCATTTTCATGCACTTTTAACAATTCCACAAATGTTGTGTTTAGGGCCCCTGGAAGCATGAAAATCACTTTAAACATGCTAATTTTAGCTCTAAAACTGATGATCCACCTACAAATGTGAACTGACGTTCAAAAATAAAATATTTGAAACTGGACCATTTTGCACCTTTCTCAAGCATGACGTAATGGGGGGGGTGTTATCTCTTTTGTCAAAAATCTGCTGTTTTCGCTTGAACATTAAATGCCTCCAAATGGTTTTTAATTCACTTCACGGGCCCCTGGAAGCATGAAAATCACTGTAAACATGCTAATTTTAGCTCTAAAACTGATGATCTACCTACAAATGTGAACTGACATTCAAAAATAAAACATTTAAAATGGACAATTTTTCACCTTTCTGAAGCAAGATGTAATGGGGGGGGTGTTATCTCTTTCATCAAAAATCAGCCGTTTTTGCTTGAACATTAAATGCCTCCAAATGGTATTTAATTCACTTCCCGGTGTGAAGAAACACCTTTTGAGACCTCAGAGTGAGTAAATTGGCCATTTTCATGCACTTTTAACCATTCCACAAATGTTGTGTTTAGGGCCCCATGAAGCATGAAAATCACTTTAAACAAGCTAATTTTAGCTCTAAAACTGATGATCCACCTACAAATGTGAACTGACGTTCAAAAATAAAACATTTGAAAACGGACAATTTTTCACCTTTCTGAAGCATGACGTAATGGGGGGGGTGTTATCTCTTTTGTCAAAAATCAGCCGTTTTTGCTTGAACATTAAATGCCTCCAAATGGTGTTTAATTCACTTCCCGGGGTGAAGAAACACTTTTTGAGACCTCAGAGTGAGTAAATTGGCCATTTTCATGCACTTTTAACCATTCCACAAATGTTGTGTTTAGGGCCCCTGGAAGCATGAAAATCACTTTAAACATGCTAATTTTAGCTCTAAAACTGATGAACTACCTACAAATGTGAACTGACATTCAAAAATAAAACATTTAAAAATGGACCATTTTTCACCTTTCTGAAGCAAGACGTAATGGGGGGGTGTTATCTCTTTTGTCAAAAATCAGCCGTTTTTGCTTGAACATTAAATGCCTCCAAATGGTATTTAATTCACTTCCCGGGGTGAAGAAACACTTTTTGAGACCTCAGAGTGAGTAAATTGGCCATTTTCATGCACTTTTAACCATTCCACAAATGTTGTGTTTAGGGCCCCTGGAAGCATGAAAATCACTTTAAACATGCTAATTTTAGCTCTAAAACTGATGAACTACCTACAAATGTGAACTGACGTTCAAAAATAAAACATTTGAAAGCGGACCATTTTTCACCTTTCTGAAGCATGACGTAATGGGGGGGTGTTATCTCTTTTGTCAAAAATCTGCTGTTTTTGCTTGAACATTAAATGCCTCCAAATGGTTTTTAATTCACTTCCCGGGCCCCTGGAAGCCTTAAAATCACTTTAAACATGCTAATTTTAGCTCTAAAACTGATGATTTTCCTACAAATGTGAACTGACGTGCAAAAATAAAACATTTGAAAACGGACCATTTTTCACCTTTCTGAAGCATGACGTAATGGGGGAGTGTTATCGCTTTTGTCAAAAATCAGCCGTTTTTGCTTGAACATTAAATGCCTCCAAATGGCATTTAATTCACTACCCGGGGTGAAGAAACACTTTTTGAGACGTCAGAGTGAGTAAATTGGCCATTTTCATGCACTTTTAACCATTCCACAAATGTTGTGTTTAGGGCCCCTGGAAGCATGAAAATCACTTTAAACATGCTAATTTTAGCTCTAAAACTGATGATCCACCTACAAATGTGAACTGATGTTCAAAAATAAAATATTTGAAACTGGACCATTTTGCACCTTTCTGAAGCATGACGTAATGGGGGGGGTGTTATCTCTTTTGTCAAAAATCTGCTGTTTTTGCTTGAACATTAAATGCCTCCAAATGGTTTTTAATTCACTTCACGGGCCCCTGAAAGCATGAAAATCACTTTAAACATGCTAATTTTAGCTCTAAAACTGATGATCTACCTACAAATGTGAACTGACATTCAAAAATGAAACATTTAAAAATGGACCATTTTTCACCTTTCTGAAGCATGACGTAATGGGGGAGTGTTATCGCTTTTGTCAAAAATCAGCCGTTTTTGCTTGAACATTAAATGCCTCCAAATGGCATTTAATTCACTTCCCGGGGTGAAGAAACACTTTTTGAGACCTCAGAGTGAGTAAATTGGCCATTTTCATGCACTTTTAACCATTCCACAAATGTTGTGTTTAGGGCCCCTGGAAGCATGAAAATCACTTTAAACAAGCTAATTTTAGCTCTAAAACTGATGATCTACCTAGAAATGTGAACTGATGTTCAAAAATAAAACATTTGAAAACGGACCATTTTTCACCTTTCTGAAGCATGACGTAATGGGGGGTATCTCTTTTGTCAAAAATCTGCCGTTTTTGCTTGAACATTAAATGCCTCCAAATGGCATTTAATTCACTTCCCGGGGTGAAGAAACACTTTTTGAGACGTCAGAGTGAGTAAATTGGCCATTTTCATGCACTTTTAACAATTCCACAAATGTTGTGTTTAGGGCCCCTGGAAGCATGAAAATCACTTTAAACATGCTAATTTTAGCTCTAAAACTGATGATCCACCTACAAATGTGAACTGACGTTCAAAAATAAAATATTTGAAACTGGACCATTTTGCACCTTTCTCAAGCATGACGTAATGGGGGGGGGTGTTATCTCTTTTGTCAAAAATCTGCTGTTTTCGCTTGAACATTAAATGCCTCCAAATGGTTTTTAATTCACTTCACGGGCCCCTGGAAGCATGAAAATCACTGTAAACATGCTAATTTTAGCTCTAAAACTGATGATCTACCTACAAATGTGAACTGACATTCAAAAATAAAACATTTAAAATGGACAATTTTTCACCTTTCTGAAGCAAGATGTAATGGGGGGGGTGTTATCTCTTTCATCAAAAATCAGCCGTTTTTGCTTGAACATTAAATGCCTCCAAATGGTATTTAATTCACTTCCCGGTGTGAAGAAACACCTTTTGAGACCTCAGAGTGAGTAAATTGGCCATTTTCATGCACTTTTAACCATTCCACAAATGTTGTGTTTAGGGCCCCATGAAGCATGAAAATCACTTTAAACAAGCTAATTTTAGCTCTAAAACTGATGATCCACCTACAAATGTGAACTGACGTTCAAAAATAAAACATTTGAAAACGGACAATTTTTCACCTTTCTGAAGCATGACGTAATGGGGGGGTGTTATCTCTTTTGTCAAAAATCAGCCGTTTTTGCTTGAACATTAAATGCCTCCAAATGGTGTTTAATTCACTTCCCGGGGTGAAGAAACACTTTTTGAGACCTCAGAGTGAGTAAATTGGCCATTTTCATGCACTTTTAACCATTCCACAAATGTTGTGTTTAGGGCCCCTGGAAGCATGAAAATCACTTTAAACATGCTAATTTTAGCTCTAAAACTGATGAACTACCTACAAATGTGAACTGACATTCAAAAATAAAACATTTAAAAATGGACCATTTTTCACCTTTCTGAAGCAAGACGTAATGGGGGGGTGTTATCTCTTTAGTCAAAAATCAGCCGTTTTTGCTTGAACATTAAATGCCTCCAAATGGTATTTAATTCACTTCCCGGGTTGAAGAAACACTTTTTGAGACCTCAGAGTGAGTAAATTGGCCATTTTCATGCACTTTTAACCATTCCACAAAGGTTGTGTTTAGGGCCCCTGGAAGCATGAAAATCACTTTAAACATGCAAATTTTAGCTCTAAAACTGATGATCTACCTAGAAATGTGAACTGACGTTCAAAAATAAAACATTTGAAAACGGATCATTTTTCACCTTTCTGAAGCATGACGTAATGGGGGGTGTTATCTCTTTTGTCAAAAATCAGCCGTTTTTGCTTGAACATTAAATGCCTCCAAATGGTATTTAATTCACTTCCCGGGGTGAAGAAACACTTTTTGAGACCTCAGAGTGAGTAAATTGGCCATTTTCATGCACTTTTAACCATTCCACAAATGTTGTGTTTAGGGCCCCTGGAAGCATGAAAATCACTTTAAACATGCTAATTTTAGCTCTAAAACTGATGAACTACCTACAAATGTGAACTGACGTTCAAAAATAAAACATTTGAAAGCGGACCATTTTTCACCTTTCTGAAGCATGACGTAATGGGGGGGTGTTATCTCTTTTGTCAAAAATCTGCTGTTTTTGCTTGAACATTAAATGCCTCCAAATGGTTTTTAATTCACTTCCCGGGCCCCTGGAAGCCTTAAAATCACTTTAAACATGCTAATTTTAGCTCTAAAACTGATGATTTTCCTACAAATGTGAACTGACGTGCAAAAATAAAACATTTGAAAACGGACCATTTTTCACCTTTCTGAAGCATGACGTAATGGGGGAGTGTTATCGCTTTTGTCAAAAATCAGCCGTTTTTGCTTGAACATTAAATGCCTCCAAATGGCATTTAATTCACTACCCGGGGTGAAGAAACACTTTTTGAGACGTCAGAGTGAGTAAATTGGCCATTTTCATGCACTTTTAACCATTCCACAAATGTTGTGTTTAGGGCCCCTGGAAGCATGAAAATCACTTTAAACATGCTAATTTTAGCTCTAAAACTGATGATCCACCTACAAATGTGAACTGATGTTCAAAAATAAAATATTTGAAACTGGACCATTTTGCACCTTTCTGAAGCATGACGTAATGGGGGGGGTGTTATCTCTTTTGTCAAAAATCTGCTGTTTTTGCTTGAACATTAAATGCCTCCAAATGGTTTTTAATTCACTTCACGGGCCCCTGAAAGCATGAAAATCACTTTAAACATGCTAATTTTAGCTCTAAAACTGATGATCTACCTACAAATGTGAACTGACATTCAAAAATGAAACATTTAAAAATGGACCATTTTTCATCTTTCTGAAGCATGACGTAATGGGGGAGTGTTATCGCTTTTGTCAAAAATCAGCCGTTTTTGCTTGAACATTAAATGCCTCCAAATGGCATTTAATTCACTTCCCGGGGTGAAGAAACACTTTTTGAGACCTCAGAGTGAGTAAATTGGCCATTTTCATGCACTTTTAACCATTCCACAAATGTTGTGTTTAGGGCCCCTGGAAGCATGAAAATCACTTTAAACAAGCTAATTTTAGCTCTAAAACTGATGATCCACCTACAAATGTGAACTGATGTTCAAAAATAAAACATTTGAAAACGGACCATTTTTCACCTTTCTGAAGCATGACGTAATGGGGGGGTATCTCTTTTGTCAAAAATCAGCCGTTTTTGCTTGAACATTAAATGCCTCCAAATGGCATTTAATTCACTTCCCGGGGTGAAGAAACACTTTTTGAGACGTCAGAGTGAGTAAATTGGCCATTTTCATGCACTTTTAACAATTCCACAAATGTTGTGTTTAGGGCCCCTGGAAGCATGAAAATCACTTTAAACATGCTAATTTTAGCTCTAAAACTGATGATCCACCTACAAATGTGAACTGACGTTCAAAAATAAAATATTTGAAACTGGACCATTTTGCACCTTTCTCAAGCATGACGTAATGGGGGGGTTGTTATCTCTTTTGTCAAAAATCTGCTGTTTTCGCTTGAACATTAAATGCCTCCAAATGGTTTTTAATTCACTTCACGGGCCCCTGGAAGCATGAAAATCACTGTAAACATGCTAATTTTAGCTCTAAAACTGATGATCTACCTACAAATGTGAACTGACATTCAAAAATAAAACATTTAAAATGGACAATTTTTCACCTTTCTGAAGCAAGATGTAATGGGGGGGGGTGTTATCTCTTTCATCAAAAATCAGCCGTTTTTGCTTGAACATTAAATGCCTCCAAATGGTATTTAATTCACTTCCCGGTGTGAAGAAGCACTTTTTGAGACCTCAGAGTGAGTAAATTGGTCATTTTCATGCACTGTTAACCATTTCACAAATGTTGTGTTTAGGGCCCCTGGAAGCATGAAAATCACTTTAAACATGCTAATTTTAGCTCTAAAACTGATCTACCTACAAATGTGAACTGACATTCAAAAATAAAACATTTAAAAATGGACCATTTTTCACCTTTCTGAAGCAAGACGTAATGGGGGGGTGTTATCTCTTTAGTCAAAAATCTGCCGTTTTTGCTTGAACATTAAATGCCTCCAAATGGTATTTAATTCACTTCCCGGTGTGAAGAAACACTTTTTGAGACCTCAGAGTGAGTAAATTGGCCATTTTCATGCACTTTTAACCATTACACAAATGTTGTATTTAGGGCCCCTGGAAGCATGAAAATCACTTTAAACATGCTAATTTTAGCTCTAAAACTGATGATCTACCTACAAATGTGAACTGACGTGCAAAAATAAAACATTTGAAAACGGACCATTTTGCACCTTTCTGAAGCATGACGTAATGGGGGGGTGTTATCTCTTTTGTCAAAAATCGGCTGGTTTTGCTTGAATATTAAATGCCTCCAAATGTTTTTTAATTCACTTCACGGGCCCCTGGAAGCATGAAAATCCCTTTAAACATGCTAATTTTAGCTCTAAAACTGATGATCTACCTACAAATGTGAACTGACGTTAAAAAATAAAACATTTGAAAACGGGCCATTTTTCACCTTTCTGAAGCATGACGTAATAGGGGTGTTATCTCTTTTGTCAAAAATCAGCCGTTTTTGCTTGAACATTAAATGCCTCCAAATGGTATTTAATTCACTTCCCGGGTTGAAGAAACACTTTTTGAGACCTCAGAGTGAGTAAATTGGCCATTTTCATGCACTTTTAACCATTCCACAAAGGTTGTGTTTAGGGCCCCTGGAAGCATGAAAATCACTTTAAACATGCAAATTTTAGCTCTAAAACTGATGATCTACCTACAAATGTGAACTGACGTTCAAAAATAAAACATTTGAAAACGGATCATTTTTCACCTTTCTGAAGCATGACGTAATGGGGGGGTGTTATCTCTTTTGTCAAAAATCAGCCGTTTTTGCTTGAACATTAAATGCCTCCAAATGGTATTTAATTCACTTCCCGGGGTGAAGAAACACTTTTTGAGACCTCAGAGTGAGTAAATTGGCCATTTTCATGCACTTTTAACCATTCCACAAATGTTGTGTTTAGGGCCCCTGGAAGCATGAAAATCACTTTAAACATGCTAATTTTAGCTCTAAAACTGATGAACTACCTACAAATGTGAACTGACGTTCAAAAATAAAACATTTGAAAGCGGACCATTTTTCACCTTTCTGAAGCATGACGTAATGGGGGGGGTGTTATCTCTTTTGTCAAAAATCAGCTGTTTTTGCTTGAACATTAAATGCCTCCAAATGGTTTTTAATTCACTTCCCGGGCCCCTGGAAGCCTTAAAATCACTTTAAACATGCTAATTTTAGCTCTAAAACTGATGATTTTCCTACAAATGTGAACTGACGTGCAAAAATAAAACATTTGAAAACGGACCATTTTTCACCTTTCTGAAGCATGACGTAATGGGGGAGTGTTATCGCTTTTGTCAAAAATCAGCCGTTTTTGCTTGAACATTAAATGCCTCCAAATGGCATGTAATTCACTTCCCGGGGTGAAGAAACACTTTTTGAGACGTCAGAGTGAGTAAATTGGCCATTTTCATGCACTTTTAACCATTCCACAAATGTTGTGTTTAGGGCCCCTGGAAGCATGAAAATCACTTTAAACATGCTAATTTTAGCTCTAAAACTGATGATCCACCTACAAATGTGAACTAATGTTCAAAAATAAAATATTTGAAACTGGACCATTTTGCACCTTTCTGAAGCATGACGTAATGGGGGGGTGTTATCTCTTTTGTCAAAAATCTGCTGTTTTTGCTTGAACATTAAATGCCTCCAAATGGTTTTTAATTCACTTCACGGGCCCCTGGAAGCATGAAAATCACTTTAAACATGCTAATTTTAGCTCTAAAACTGATGATCTACCTACAAATGTGAACTGACATTCAAAAATAAAACATTTAAAAATGGACCATTTTTCACCTTTCTGAAGCAAGATGTAATGGGGGGGTGTTATCTCTTTCATCAAAAATCAGCCGTTTTTGCTTGAACATTAAATGCCTCCAAATGGTATGTAATTCACTTCCCGGTGTGAAGAAACACCTTTTGAGACCTCAGAGTGAGTAAATTGGCCATTTTCATGCACTTTTAACCATTCCACAAATGTTGTGTTTAGGGCCCCATGAAGCATGAAAATCACTTTAAACAAGCTAATTTTAGCTCTAAAACTGATGATCCACCTACAAATGTGAACTGACGTTCAAAAATAAAACATTTGAAAACGGACCATTTTTCACCTTTCTGAAGCATGACGTAATGGGGGGGTGTTATCTCTTTTGTCAAAAATCAGCTGTTTTTGCTTGAACATTAAATGCCTCCAAATGGTGTTTAATTCACTTCCCGGGGTGAAGAAACACTTTTTGAGACCTCAGAGTGAGTAAATTGGCCATTTTCATGCACTTTTAACCATTCCACAAATGTTGTGTTTAGGGCCCCTGGAAGCATGAAAATCACTTTAAACATGCTAATTTTAGCTCTAAAACTGATGAACTACCTACAAATGTGAACTGACGTTCAAAAATAAAACATTTGAAAGCGGACCATTTTTCACCTTTCTGAAGCATGACGTAATGGGGGGGTGTTATCTCTTTTGTCAAAAATCAGCTGTTTTTGCTTGAACATTAAATGCCTCCAAATGGTTTTTAATTCACTTCCCGGGCCCCTGGAAGCCTTAAAATCACTTTAAACATGCTAATTTTAGCTCTAAAACTGATGATTTTCCTACAAATGTGAACTGACGTGCAAAAATAAAACATTTGAAAACGGACCATTTTTCACCTTTCTGAAGCATGACGTAATAGGGGAGTGTTATCGCTTTTGTAAAAAATCAGCCGTTTTTGCTTGAACATTAAATGCCGCCAAATGGCATTTAATTCACTTCCCGGGGTGAAGAAACACTTTTTGAGACGTCAGAGTGAGTAAATTGGCCATTTTAATGCACTTTTAACCATTCCACAAATGTTGTGTTTAGGGCCCCTGGAAGCATGAAAATCACTTTAAACATGCTAATTTTAGCTCTAAAACTGATGATCCACCTACAAATGTGAACTGACGTTCAAAAATAAAATATTTGAAACTGGACCATTTTGCACCTTTCTGAAGCATGACGTAATGGGGGGGTGTTATCTCTTGTGTCAAAAATCTGCTGTTTTTGCTTGAACATTAAATTCCTCCAAATGGTTTTTAATTCACTTCACGGGCCCCTGGAAGCATGAAAATCACTTTAAACATGCTAATTTTAGCTCTAAAACTGATGATCTACCTACAAATGTGAACTGACATTCAAAAATAAAACATTTAAATATGGACCATTTTTCACCTTTCTGAAGCAAGATGTAATGGGGGGTGTTATCTCTTTCATCAAAAATCAGCCGGTTTTGCTTGAACATTAAATGCCTCCAAATGGTATTTAATTCACTTCCCGGTGTGAAGAAGCACTTTTTGAGACCTCAGAGTGAGTAAATTGGTCATTTTCATGCACTGTTAACCATTTCACAAATGTTGTGTTTAGGGCCCCTGGAAGCATGAAAATCACTTTAAACATGCTAATTTTAGCTCTAAAACTGATGATCTACCTACAAATGTGAACTGACATTCAAAAATAAAACATTTAAAAATGGACCATTTTTCACCTTTCCGAAGCAAGACGTAATGGGGGGGTGTTATCTCTTTTGTCAAAAATCAGCCGGTTTTGCTTGAACATTAAATGCCTCCAAATGGTATTTAATTCACTTCCCGGTGTGAAGAAGCACTTTTTGAGACCTCAGAGTGCGTAAATTGGCCATTTTCATGCACTTTTAACCATTACACAAATGTTGTATTTAGGGCCCCTGGAAGCATGAAAATCACTTTAAACATGCTAATTTTAGCTCTAAAACTGATGATCTACCTACAAATGTGAACTGACGTTCAAAAATAAAACATTTGAAAACGGACCATATTTCACCTTTCTGAAGCATGACGTAATGGGGGGGTGTTATCTCTTTTGTCAAAAATCAGCTGTTTTTGCTTGAACATTAAATGCCTCCAAATGGTTTTTAATTCACTTCCCGGGCCCCTGGGAGCATGAAAATCACTTTAAACATGCTAATTTTAGCTCTAAAACTGATGATGTACCTACAAATGTGAACTGACTTTCAAAAATGAAACATTTGAAAGCGGACCATTTTTCACCTTTCTGAAGCATGACATAATGGGGGGGGTGTTATCTCTTTTGTCAAAAATCAGCCGTTTTTGCTTGAACATTAAATTCCTCCAAATGGTATTTCATTTACTTCCCGGGGTGAAGAAACACTTTTTGAGACCTCAGAGTGAGTAAATTGGTCATTTTCATGCACTGTTAACCATTTCACAAATGTTGTGTTTAGGGCCCCTGGAAGCATGAAAATCACTTTAAACATGCTAATTTTAGCTCTAAAACTGATGATCTACCTACAAATGTGAACTGACATTCAAAAATAAAACATTTAAAAAAAGGACAATTTTTCACCTTTCTGAAGCAAGACGTAATGGGGGGGTGTTATCTCTTTAGTCAAAAATCAGCCGTTTTTGCTTGAACATTAAAGGCCTCCAAATGGTGTTTAATTCACTTCCCGGTGTGTAGAAACACTTTTTGAGACCTCAGAGTGAGTAAATTGGCCATTTTCATGCACTTTTAATCATTCCACAAATGTTGTGTTTAGGGCCCCTGGAAGCATGAAAATCACTTTAAACATGCTAATTTTAGCTCTAAAACTGATGAACTACCAACAAATGTGAACTGACGTTCAAAAATAAAACATTTGAAAGCGGACCATTTTTCACCTTTCTTAAGCATGACGTAATGGGGGGGTGTTATCTCTTTTGTCAAAAATCATCTGTTTTTGCTTGAACATTAAATGCCTCCAAATGGTTTTTAATTCACTTCCCGGGCCCCTGGAAGCCTTAAAATCACTTTAAACATGCTAATTTTAGCTCTAAAACTGATGATTTTCCTACAAATGTGAACTGACGTGCAAAAATAAAACATTTGAAAACGGACCATTTTTCACCTTTCTGAAGCATGACGTAATGGGGGAGTGTTATCGCTTTTGTCAAAAATCAGCCGTTTTTACTTGAACATTAAATGCCGCCAAATGGCATTTAATTCACTTCCCGGGGTGAAGAAACACTTTTTGAGACCTCAGAGTGGGTAAATTGGCCATTTTCATGCACTTTTAACCATTCCACAAATGTTGTGTTTAGGGCCCCTGGAAGCATGAAAATCACTTTAAACATGCTAATTTTAGCTCTAAAACTGATGATCCACCTACAAATGTGAACTGACGTTCAAAAATAAAATATTTGAAACTGGACCATTTTGCACCTTTCTGAAGCATGACGTAATGGGGGGGGGTGTTATCTCTTTTGTCAAAAATCTGCTGTTTTTGCTTGAACATTAAATGCCTCCAAATGGTTTTTAATTCACTTCACGGGCCCCTGGAAGCATGAAAATCACTTTAAACATGCTAATTTTAGCTCTAAAACTGATGATCTACCTACAAATGTGAACTGACATTCAAAAATAAACTATTTAAAAACGGACCATTTTTCACCTTTCTGAAGCAAGACGTAATGGGGGGGTGTTATCTCTTTTAACAAAAATCAGCTGTTTTTGCTTGAACATTAAAAGCCTCCACATGGTTTTTAATTCACTTTTTGGGCCCCTGAAAGCATGAAAATCACTTTAAACATGCAAATTTTTGCTCTAAAACTGATGATCTACCTACAAATGTGAACTGACGTTAAAAAATAAAACATTTGAAAACGGGCCATTTTTCACCTTTCTGAAGCATGACGTAATGGGGGTGTTATCTCTTTTGTCAAAAATCAGCCGTTTTTGCTTGAACATTAAATGCCTCCAAATGGTATTTAATTCACTTCTTGGGTTGAAGGAACACTTTTTGAGACCTCAGAGTGAGTAAATTGGCCATTTTGATGCACTTTTAACCATTCCACAAATGTTGTGTTTAGGGCCCCTGGAAGCATGAAAATCACTTTAAACATGCTAATTTTAGCTCTAAAACTGATGAACTACCTACAAATGTGAACTGACGTTCAAAAATAAAACATTTGAAAGCGGACCATTTTTCACCTTTCTGAAGCATGACGTAATAGGGGAGTATTATCGCTTTTGTCAAAAATCAGCCGTTTTTGCTTGAACATTAAATGCCTCCAAATGGTTTTTAATTCACTTCCCGGGCCCCTGGAAGCCTTAAAATCACTTTAAACATGCTAATTTTAGCTCTAAAACTGATGATTTTCCTACAAATGTGAACTGACGTGCAAAAATAAAACATTTGAAAACGGACCATTTTTCACCTTTCTGAAGCATGACGTAATAGGGGAGTGTTATCGCTTTTGTCAAAAATCAGCCGTTTTTGCTTGAACATTAAATGCCGCCAAATGGCATTTAATTCACTTCCCGGGGTGAAGAAACACTTTTTGAGACGTCAGAGTGAGTAAATTGGCCATTTTAATGCACTTTTAACCATTCCACAAATGTTGTGTTTAGGGCCCCTGGAAGCATGAAAATCACTTTAAACATGCTAATTTTAGCTCTAAAACTGATGATCCACCTACAAATGTGAACTGACGTTCAAAAATAAAATATTTGAAACTGGACCATTTTGCACCTTTCTGAAGCATGACGTAATGGGGGGGTGTTATCTCTTGTGTCAAAAATCTGCTGTTTTTGCTTGAACATTAAATGCCTCCAAATGGTTTTTAATTCACTTCACGGGCCCCTGGAAGCATGAAAATCACTTTAAACATGCTAATTTTAGCTCTAAAACTGATGATCTACCTACAAATGTGAACTGACATTCAAAAATAAAACATTAAAATATGGACCATTTTTCACCTTTCTGAAGCAAGATGTAATGGGGGGTGTTATCTCTTTCATCAAAAATCAGCCGGTTTTGCTTGAACATTAAATGCCTCCAAATGGTATTTAATTCACTTCCCGGTGTGAAGAAGCACTTTTTGAGACCTCAGAGTGAGTAAATTGGTCATTTTCATGCACTGTTAACCATTTCACAAATGTTGTGTTTAGGGCCCCTGGAAGCATGAAAATCACTTTAAACATGCTAATTTTAGCTCTAAAACTGATGATCTACCTACAAATGTGAACTGACATTCAAAAATAAAACATTTAAAAATGGACCATTTTTCACCTTTCCGAAGCAAGACGTAATGGGGGGGGTGTTATCTCTTTTGTCAAAAATCAGCCGGTTTTGCTTGAACATTAAATGCCTCCAAATGGTATTTAATTCACTTCCCGGTGTGAAGAAGCACTTTTTGAGACCTCAGAGTGCGTAAATTGGCCATTTTCATGCACTTTTAACCATTACACAAATGTTGTATTTAGGGCCCCTGGAAGCATGAAAATCCCTTTAAACATGCTAATTTTAGCTCTAAAACTGATGATCTACCTACAAATGTGAACTGACGTTCAAAAATAAAACATTTGAAAACGGACCATATTTCACCTTTCTGAAGCATGACGTAATGGGGGGGTGTTATCTCTTTTGTCAA
The DNA here is from genome assembly GCF_964261635.1 of Lissotriton helveticus. Classification (NCBI taxonomy): domain Eukaryota; kingdom Metazoa; phylum Chordata; class Amphibia; order Caudata; family Salamandridae; genus Lissotriton; species Lissotriton helveticus. The sequence continues at coordinate 131,577 of NW_027611768.1, forward strand.
AAATCAGCTGTTTTTGCTTGAACATTAAATGCCTCCAAATGGTTTTTAATTCACTTCCCGGGCCCCTGGGAGCATGAAAATCACTTTAAACATGCTAATTTTCGCTCTAAAACTGATGATGTACCTACAAATGTGAACTGACATTCAAAAATGAAACATTTGAAAGCGGACCATTTTTCACCTTTCTGAAGCATGACATAATGGGGGGGTGGTATCTCTTTTGTCAAAAATCAGCCGTTTTTGCTTGAACATTAAATTCCTCCAAATGGTATTTCATTTACTTCCCGGGGTGAAGAAACACTTTTTGAGACCTCAGAGTGAGTAAATTGGTCATTTTCATGCACTGTTAACCATTTCACAAATGTTGTGTTTAGGGCCCCTGGAAGCATGAAAATCACTTTAAACATGCTAATTTTAGCTCTAAAACTGATGATCTACCTACAAATGTGAACTGACATTCAAAAATAAAACATTTAAAAAAAGGACAATTTTTCACCTTTCTGAAGCAAGACGTAATGGGGGGGTGTTATCTCTTTAGTCAAAAATCAGCCGTTTTTGCTTGAACATTAAAGGCCTCCAAATGGTGTTTAATTCACTTCCCGGTGTGTAGAAACACTTTTTGAGACCTCAGAGTGAGTAAATTGGCCATTTTCATGCACTTTTAATCATTCCACAAATGTTGTGTTTAGGGCCCCTGGAAGCATGAAAATCACTTTAAACATGCTAATTTTAGCTCTAAAACTGATGAACTACCAACAAATGTGAACTGACGTTCAAAAATAAAACATTTGAAAGCGGACCATTTTTCACCTTTCTTAAGCATGACGTAATGGGGGGGTGTTATCTCTTTTGTCAAAAATCATCTGTTTTTGCTTGAACATTAAATGCCTCCAAATGGTTTTTAATTCACTTCCCGGGCCCCTGGAAGCCTTAAAATCACTTTAAACATGCTAATTTTAGCTCTAAAACTGATGATTTTCCTACAAATGTGAACTGACGTGCAAAAATAAAACATTTGAAAACGGACCATTTTTCACCTTTCTGAAGCATGACGTAATGGGGGAGTGTTATCGCTTTTGTCAAAAATCAGCCGTTTTTACTTGAACATTAAATGCCGCCAAATGGCATTTAATTCACTTCCCGGGGTGAAGAAACACTTTTTGAGACCTCAGAGTGGGTAAATTGGCCATTTTCATGCACTTTTAACCATTCCACAAATGTTGTGTTTAGGGCCCCTGGAAGCATGAAAATCACTTTAAACATGCTAATTTTAGCTCTAAAACTGATGATCCACCTACAAATGTGAACTGACGTTCAAAAATAAAATATTTGAAACTGGACCATTTTGCACCTTTCTGAAGCATGACGTAATGGGGGGGGGTGTTATCTCTTTTGTCAAAAATCTGCTGTTTTAGCTTGAACATTAAATGCCTCCAAATGGTTTTTAATTCACTTCACGGGCCCCTGGAAGCATGAAGATCACTTTAAACATGCTAATTTTAGCTCTAAAACTGATGATCTACCTACAAATGTGAACTGACATTCAAAAATAAAACATTTAAAAACGGACCATTTTTCACCTTTCTGAAGCAAGACGTAATGGGGGGGTGTTATCTCTTTTAACAAAAATCAGCTGTTTTTGCTTGAACATTAAAAGCCTCCACATGGTTTTTAATTCACTTTTTGGGCCCCTGAAAGCATGAAAATCACTTTAAACATGCAAATTTTTGCTCTAAAACTGATGATCTACCTACAAATGTGAACTGACGTTAAAAAATAAAACATTTGAAAACGGGCCATTTTTCACCTTTCTGAAGCATGACGTAATGGGGGTGTTATCTCTTTTGTCAAAAATCAGCCGTTTTTGCTTGAACATTAAATGCCTCCAAATGGTATTTAATTCACTTCTTGGGTTGAAGAAACACTTTTTGAGACCTCAGAGTGAGTAAATTGGCCATTTTGATGCACTTTTAACCATTCCACAAATGTTGTGTTTAGGGCCCCTTGAAGCATGAAAATCACTTTAAACATGCTAATTTTAGCTCTAAAACTGATGATCCACCTACAAATGTGAACTGACGTTCAAAAAAAAAACTTTTGAAAACGGACCATTTTGCACTTTTCTGAAGCATGACGTAATGGGGGGGTGTTATCTCTTTTGTCAAAAATCGGCTGTTTTTGCTTGAATATTAAATGCCTCCAAATGGTTTTTAATTCACTTCACGGGCCCCTGGAAGCATGAAAATCCCTGTAAACATGCTAATTTTAGCTCTAAAACTGATGATCTACCTACAAATGTGAACTGACATTCAAAAATAAAACATTTGAAAATGGACCATTTTTCACCTTTCTGAAGCAAGACGTAATGGGGGGTGTTATCTCTTTTGTCAAAAATCAGCCGCTTTTGCTTGAACATTAAATGCCTCCAAATGGTATTTAATTCACTTCCCAGGGTGAAGAAACACTTTTTGAGACCTCAGAGTGAGTAAATTGGTCATTTTCATGCACTTTTAACCATTCCACAAATGTTGTGTTTAGGGCCCCAGGAAGCATGAAAATCACTTTAAACATGCTAATTTTAGCTCTAAAACTGATGAACTACCTACAAATGTGAACTGACGTTCAAAAATAAAACATTTGAAAGCGGACCATTTTTCACCATTCTGAAGCATGACGTAATGGGGGGGTGTTATCTCTTTTGTCAAAAATCAGCTGTTTTTGCTTGAACATTAAATGCCTCCAAATGGTTTTTAATTCACTGCCCGGGCCCCTGGAAGCATGAAAATCACTTTAAACATGCTAATTTTAGCTCTAAAACTGATGATCTACCTACAAATGTGAACTGACAATCAAAAATAAAACATTTAAAAATGGACCATTTTTCACCTTTCTGAAGCAAGATGTAATGGGGGTGTTTTCTCTTTCATCAAAAATCAGCCGTTTTTGCTTGAACATTAAATGCCTCCAAATGGTATTTAATTCACTTCCCGGTGTGAAGAAGCACTTTTTGAGACCTCAGAGTGAGTAAATTGGTCATTTTCATGCACTGTTAACCATTTCACAAATGTTGTGTTTAGGGCCCCTGGAAGCATGAAAATCACTTTAAACATGCTAATTTTAGCTCTAAAACTGATGATCTACCTACAAATGTGAACTGACATTCAAAAATAAAACATTTAAAAAAGGACCATTTTTCACCTTTCTGAAGCAAGACGTAATGAGGGGGTGTTATCTCTTTAGTCAACAATCAGCCGGTTTTGCTTGAACATTAAAGGCCTCCAAATGGTATTTAATTCACTTCCCGGTGTGTAGAAACACTTTTTGAGACCTCAGAGTGAGTAAATTGGCCATTTTCATGCACTTTTAACCATTACACAAATGTTGTATTTAGGGCCCCTGGAAGCATGAAAATCACTTTAAACATGCTAATTTTAGCTCTAAAACTGATGATCTACCTACAAATGTGAACTGACGTGCAAAAATAAAACATTTGAAAACAGACCATTTTTCACCTTTCTGAAGCATGACGTAATGGGGGGTGTTATCTGTTTTGTCAAAAATCACCCGTTTTTCCTTGAACATTAAATGCCTCCAAATGGTATTTCATTTACTTCCCGGGGTAAAGAAACACTTTTTGAGACCTCAGAGTGAGTAAATTGGCCATTTTCATGCACTTTTAACCATTCCATAAATGTTGTGTTTAGGGCCCCTAGAAGCACGAAATTCACTTTAAACATGCTAATTTTAGCTCTAAAACTGATGATCCACCTACAAATGTGAACTGACGTTCAAAAATAAAACATTTGAAAACGGACCATATTTCACCTTTCTGAAGCATGACGTAATGGGGGGTGTTATCTCTTTTGTCAAAAATCAGCTGTTTTTGCTTGAACATTAAATGCCTCCAAATGGTTTTTAATTCGCTTCACGGGCCCCTGGAAGCATGAAAATCACTTTAAACATGCTAATTTTAGCTCTAAAACTGATGATCCACCTACAAATGTGATCTGACGTTAAAAAATAAAACATTTGAAAACGGGCCATTTTTCACCTTTCTGAAGCATGACGTAATGGGGGTGTTATCTCTTTTGTCAAAAATCAGCCGTTTTTGCTTGAACATTAAATGCCTCCAAATGGTATTTAATTCACTTCCCGGGGTGAAGAAACAATTTTTGAGACCTCAGAGTGAGTAAATTGGCCATTTTCATGCACTTTTAACCATTCCACAAATGTTGTGTTTAGGGCCCCAGGAAGCATGAAAATCACTTTAAACATGCTAATTTTAGCTCTAAAACTGATGAACTACCTACAAATGTGAACTGACGTTCAAAAATAAAACATTTGAAAGCGGACCATTTTTCACCTTTCTGAAGCATGACGTAATGGGGGGGTGTTATCTCTTTTGTCAAAAATCAGCTGTTTTTGCTTGAACATTAAATGCCTCCAAATGGTTTTTAATTCACTGCCCGGGCCCCTGGAAGCATGAAAATCACTTTAAACATGCTAATTTTAGCTCTAAAACTGATGATCTACCTACAAATGTGAACTGACATTCAAAAATAAAACATTTAAAAATGGACCATTTTTCACCTTTCTGAAGCAAGATGTAATGGGGGGTGTTATCTCTTTCATCAAAAATCAGCCGTTTTTGCTTGAACATTAAATGCCTCCAAATGGTATTTAATTCACTTCCCGGTGTGAAGAAGCACTTTTTGAGACCTCAGAGTGAGTAAATTGGTCATTTTCATGCACTGTTAACCATTTCACAAATGTTGTGTTTAGGGCCCCTGGAAGCATGAAAATCACTTTAAACATGCTAATTTTAGCTCTAAAACTGATGATCTACCTACAAATGTGAACTGACATTCAAAAATAAAACATTTAAAAAAGGACAATTTTTCACCTTTCTGAAGCAAGACGTAATGGGGGGGTGTTATCTCTTTAGTCAAAAATCTGCCGTTTTTGCTTGAACATTAAAGGCCTCCAAATGGTATTTAATTCACTTCCCGGTGTGTAGAAACACTTTTTGAGACCTCAGAGTGAGTAAATTGGCCATTTTCATGCACTTTTAACCATTCCACAAATGTTGTGTTTAGGGCCCCTGGAAGCATGAAAATCACTTTAAACATGCTAATTTTAGCTCTAAAACTGATGAACTACCTACAAATGTGAACTGACGTTCAAAAATAAAACATTTGAAAGCGGACCATTTTTCACCTTTCTGAAGCATGACGTAATGGGGGGTGTTATCTCTTTTATCAAAAATCACCCGTTTTTCCTTGAACATTAAATGCCTCCAAATGGTATTTCATTTACTTCCCGGGGTAAAGAAACACTTTTTGGGACCTCAGAGTGAGTAAATTGGCCATTTTCATGCACTTTTAACCATTCCATAAATGTTGTGTTTAGGGCCCCTAGAAGCACGAAATTCACTTTAAACATGCTAATTTTAGCTCTAAAAATGATGATTTGCCTACAAATGTGAACTGACGTGCAAAAATAAAACATTTGAAAACGGACCCTTTTTCACCTTTCTGAAGCATGACGTAATGGGGGAGTGTTATCGCTTTTGTCAAAAATCAGCCGTTTTTGCTTGAACATTAAATGCCTCCAAATGGCATTTAATTCACTTCCCGGGGTGAAGAAACACTTTTTGAGACGTCAGAGTGAGTAAATTGGCCATTTTCATGCACTTTTAACCATTCCACAAATGTTGTGTTTAGGGCCCCTGGAAGCATGAAAATCACTTTAAACATGCTAATTTTAGCTCTAAAACTGATGATCCACCTACAAATGTGAACTGACGTTCAAAAATAAAATATTTGAAACTGGACCATTTTGCACCTTTCTGAAGCATGACGTAATGGGGGGGTGTTATCTCTTTTGTCAAAAATCGGCTGTTTTTGCTTGAATATTAAATGCCTCCAAATGGTTTTTAATTCACTTCCCGGGCCCCTGGAAGCCTTAAAATCACTTTAAACATGCTAATTTTACCTCTAAAACTGATGATTTTCCTACAAATGTGAACTGACGTGCAAAAATAAAACATTTGAAAACGGACCATTTTTCACCTTTCTGAAGCATGACGTAATGGGGGAGTGTTATCGCTTTTGTCAAAAATCAGCCGTTTTTACTTGAACATTAAATGCCGCCAAATGGCATTTAATTCACTTCCCGGGGTGAAGAAACACTTTTTGAGACGTCAGAGTGAGTAAATTGGCCATTTTCATGCACTTTTAACCATTCTACAAATGTTGTGTTTAGGGCCCCTGGAAGCATGAAAATCACTTTAAACATGCTAATTTTAGCTCTAAAACTGATGATCCACCTACAAATGTGAACTGACGTTCAAAAATAAAATATTTGAAACTGGACCTTTTTGCACCTTTCTGAAGCATGACGTAATGGGGGGGTGTTAACTCTTTTGTCAAAAATCTGCTGTTTTTGCTTGAACATTAAATGCCTCCAAATGGTTTTTAATTCACTTCACGGGCCCCTGGAAGCATGAAAATCACTTTAAACATGCTAATTTTAGCTCTAAAACTGATGATCTACCTACAAATGTGAACTGACATTCAAAATTAAAACATTTAAAAATGGACCATTTTTCACCTTTCCGAAGCAAGATGTAATGGGGGGTGTTATCTCTTTCATCAAAAATCAGCCGTTTTTGCTTGAACATTAAATGCCTCCAAATGGTATTTAATTCACTTCCCGGTGTGAAGAAGCACTTTTTGAGACCTCAGAGTGAGTAAATTGGTCATTTTCATGCACTGTTAACCATTTCACAAATGTTGTGTTTAGGGCCCCTGGAAGCATGAAAATCACTTTAAACATGCTAATTTTAGCTCTAAAACTGATGATTTTCCTATAAATGTGAACTGACGTGCAAAAATAAAACATTTGAAAACGGACCATTTTTCACCTTTCTGAAGCATGACGTAATGGGGGAGTGTTATCGCTTTTGTCAAAAATCAGCCGTTTTTACTTGAACATTAAATGCCGCCAAATGGCATTTAATTCACTTCCCGGGGTGAAGAAACACTTTTTGAGACGTCAGAGTGAGTAAATTGGCCATTTTCATGCACTTTTAACCATTCTACAAATGTTGTGTTTAGGGCCCCTGGAAGCATGAAAATCACTTTAAACATGCTAATTTTAGCTCTAAAACTGATGATCCACCTACAAATGTGAACTGACGTTCAAAAATAAAATATTTGAAACTGGACCTTTTTGCACCTTTCTGAAGCATGACGTAATGGGGGGGTGTTATCTCTTTTGTCAAAAATCTGCTGTTTTTGCTTGAACATTAAATGCCTCCAAATGGTTTTTAATTCACTTCACGGGCCCCTGGAAGCATGAAAATCACTTTAAACATGCTAATTTTAGCTCTAAAACTGATGATCTACCTACAAATGTGAACTGACATTCAAAAATAAAACATTTAAAAATGGACCATTTTTCACCTTTCTGAAGCAAGATGTAATGGGGGGTGTTATCTCTTTCATCAAAAATCAGCCGTTTTTGCTTGAACATTAAATGCCTCCAAATGGTATTTAATTCACTTCCCGGTGTGAAGAAGCACTTTTTGAGACCTCAGAGTGAGTAAATTGGTCATTTTCATGCACTGTTAACCATTTCACAAATGTTGTGTTTAGGGCCCCTGGAAGCATGAAAATCACTTTAAACATGCTCATTTTAGCTCTAAAACTGATGATCTACCTACAAATGTGAACTGACATTCAAAAATAAAACATTTAAAAAAGGACCATTTTTCAGGTTTCTGAAGCAAGACGTAATGGGGGGGTGTTATCTCTTTAGTCAAAAATCAGCCGGTTTTGCTTGAACATTAAAGGCCTCCAAATGGTATTTAATTCACTTCCCGGTGTGTAGAAACACTTTTTGAGACCTCAGAGTGAGTAAATTGGCCATTTTCATGCACTTTTAACCATTACACAAATGTTGTATTTAGGGCCCCTGGAAGCATGAAAATCACTTTAAACATGCTAATTTTAGCTCTAAAACTGATGATCTACCTACAAATGTGAACTGACGTGCAAAAATAAAACATTTGAAAACGGACCATTTTTCACCTTTCTGAAGCATGACGTAATGGGGGGTGTTATCTCTTTTGTCAAAAATCACCCGTTTTTCTTTGAACATTAAATGCCTCCAAATGGTATTTCATTTACTTCCCGGGGTAAAGAAACACTTTTTGAGACCTCAGAGTGAGTAAATTGGCCATTTTCATGCACTTTTAACCATTCCATAAATGTTGTGTTTAGGGCCCCTAGAAGCACGAAATTCACTTTAAACATGCTAATTTTAGCTCTAAAACTGATGATCCACCTACAAATGTGAACTGACGTTCAAAAATAAAACATTTGAAAACGGACCATATTTCACCTTTCTGAAGCATGACGTAATGGGGGGTGTTATCTCTTTTGTCAAAAATCAGCTGTTTTTGCTTGAACATTAAATGCCTCCAAATGGTTTTTAATTCACTTCACGGGCCCCTGGAAGCATGAAAATCACTTTAAACATGCTAATTTTAGCTCTAAAACTGATGATCCACCTACAAATGTGATCTGACGTTAAAAAATAAAACATTTGAAAACGGGCCATTTTTCACCTTTCTGAAGCATGACGTAATGGGGGTGTTATCTCTTTTGTCAAAAATCAGCCGTTTTTGCTTGAACATTAAATGCCTTCAAATGGTATTTAATTCACTTCCCGGGTTGAAGAAACACTTTTTGAGACCTCAGAGTGAGTAAATTGGCCATTTTCATGCACTTTTAACCATTCCACAAATGTTGTGTTTAGGGCCCCTGGAAGCATGAAAATCACTTTAAACATGCTAATTTTAGCTCTAAAACTGATGATCTACCTACAAATGTGAACTGACATTCAAAAATAAAACATTTGAAAATGGACCATTTTTCACCTTTCTGAAGCAAGACGTAATGGGGGGTATCTCTTTTGTCAAAAATCAGCCGTTTTTGCTTGAACATTAAATGCCTCAAAATGGTATTTAATTCACTTCCCGGGGTGAAGAAACACTTTTTGAGACCTCAGAGTGAGTAAATTGGCCATTTTCATGCACTTTTAACCATTCCACAAATGTTGTGTTTAGGGCCCCAGGAAGCATGAAAATCACTTTAAACATGCTAATTTTAGCTCTAAAACTGATGAACTACCTACAAATGTGAACTGACGTTCAAAAATAAAACATTTGAAAGCGGACCATTTTTCACCTTTCTGAAGCATGACGTAATGGGGGGTGTTATCTCTTTTGTCAAAAATCAGCTGTTTTTGCTTGAACATTAAATGCCTCCAAATGGTTTTTAATTCACTGCCCGGGCCCCTGGAAGCATGAAAATCACTTTAAACATGCTAATTTTAGCTCTAAAACTGATGATCTACCTACAAATGTGAACTGACATTCAAAAATAAAACATTTAAAAATGGACCATTTTTCACCTTTCTGAAGCAAGATGTAATGGGGGGTGTTATCTCTTTCATCAAAAATCAGCCGTTTTTGCTTGAACATTAAATGCCTCCAAATGGTATTTAATTCACTTCCCGGTGTGAAGTAGCACTTTTTGAGACCTCAGAGTGAGTAAATTGGCCATTTTCATGCACTTTTAACCATTCCACAAATGTTGTGTTTAGGGCCCCTGGAAGCATGAAAATCACTTTAAACATGCTAATTTTAGCTCTAAAACTGATGAACTACCTACAAATGTGAACTGACGTTCAAAAATAAAACATTTGAAAGCGGACCATTTTTCACCTTTCTGAAGCATGACGTAATGGGGGGGTGTTATCTCTTTAGTCAAAAATCAGCCGTTTTTGCTTGAACATTAAAGGCCTCCAAATGGTATTTAATTCACTTCCCGGTGTGTAGAAACACTTTTTGAGACCTCAGAGTGAGTAAATTGGCCATTTTCATGCACTTTTAACCATTCCACAAATGTTGTGTTTAGGGCCCCTGGAAGCATGAAAATCACTTTAAACATGCTAATTTTAGCTCTAAAACTGATGAACTACCTACAAATGTGAACTGACGTTCAAAAATAAAACATTTGAAAGCGGACCATTTTTCACCTTTCTGAAGCATGACGTAATGGGGGGGTGTTATCTCTTTTGTCAAAAATCAGCTGTTTTTGCTTGAACATTAAATGCCTCCAAATGGTTTTTAATTCACTTCCCGGGCCCCTGGAAGCCTTAAAATCACTTTAAACATGCTAATTTTAGCTCTAAAACTGATGATCCACCTACAAATGTGAACTGACGTTCAAAAATAAAATATTTGAAACTGGACCATTTTGCACCTTTCTGAAGCATGACGTAATGGGGGGGTGTTATCTCTTTTGTCAAAAATCTGCTGTTTTTGCTTGAACATTAAATGCCTCCAAATGGTTTTTAATTCACTTCACGGGCCCCTGGAAGCATGAAAATCACTTTAAACATGCTAATTTTAGCTCTAAAACTGATGATCTACCTACAAATGTGAACTGACATTCAAAAATAAAACATTTAAAAATGGACCATTTTTCACCTTTCCGAAGCAAGACGTAATGGGGGGGTTTTATCTCTTTTGTCAAAAATCAGCCGGTTTTGCTTGAACATTAAATGCCTCCAAATGGTATTTAATTCACTTCCCGGTGTGAAGAAGCACTTTTTGAGACCTCAGAGTGTGTAAATTGGCCATTTTCATGCACTTTTAACCATTACACAAATGTTGTATTTAGGGCCCCTGGAAGCATGAAAATCACTTTAAACATGCTAATTTTAGCTCTAAAACTGATGATCTACCTACAAATGTGAACTGACGTGCAAAAATAAAACATTTGAAAACGGACCATTTTTCACCTTTCTGAAGCAGACGTAATGGGGGGGGTGTTATCTCTTTTGTCAAAAATCACCCATTTTTCCTTGAACATTAAATGCCTCCAAATGGTATTTCATTTACTTCCCGGGGTAAAGAAACACTTTTTGAGTCCTCAGAGTGAGTACATTGGCCATTTTCATGCACTTTTAACAATTCCACAAATGTTGTGTTTAGGGCCTCTTGAAGCACGAAATTCACTTTAAACATGCTAATTTTAGCTCTAAAACTGATGATCCACCTACAAATGTGAACTGACGTTCAAAAATAAAACATTTGAAAACGGACCATATTTCACCTTTCTGAAGCATGACGTAATGGGGGGGTGTTATCTCTTTTGTCAAAAATCAGCTGTTTTTGCTTGAACATTAAATGCCTCCAAATGGTTTTTAATTCACTTCCCGGGCCCCTGGGAGCATGAAAATCACTTTAAACATGCTAATTTTAGCTCTAAAACTGATGATCTACCTACAAATGTGAACTGACATTCAAAAATAAAACATTTAAAAACGGACCATTTTTCACCTTTCTGAAGCAAGACGTAATGGGGGGGTGTTATCTCTTTTAACAAAAATCAGCTGTTTTTGCTTGAACATTAAAAGCCTCCACATGGTTTTTAATTCACTTTTTGGGCCCCTGAAAGCATGAAAATCACTTTAAACATGCAAATTTTTGCTCTAAAACTGATGATCTACCTACAAATGTGAACTGACGTTAAAAAATAAAACATTTGAAAACGGGCCATTTTTCACCTTTCTAAAGCAAGACGTAATGGGGGGTGTTATCTCTTTTGTCAAAAATCAGCCGTTTTTGCTTGAACATTAAATGCCTCCAAATGGTATTTAATTCACTTCCCGGGGTGAAGAAACACTTTTTGAGACCTCAGAGTGAGTAAATTGGCCATTTTCATGCACTTTTAACCATTCCACAAATGTTGTGTTTAGGGCCCCAGGAAGCATGAAAATCACTTTAAACATGCTAATTTTAGCTCTAAAACTGATGTACTACCTACAAATGTGAACTGACGTTCAAAAATAAAACATTTGAAAACGGACCATATTTCACCTTTCTGAAGCATGACGTAATAGGGGGTGTTATCTCTTTTGTCAAAAATCAGCTGTTTTTGCTTGAACATTAAATGCCTCCAAATGGTTTTTAATTCACTTCACGGGCCCCTGGAAGTATGAAAATCACTTTAAACATGCTAATTTTAGCTCTAAAACTGATGATCCACCTACAAATGTGATCTGACGTTAAAAAATAAAACATTTGAAAACGGGCCATTTTTCACCTTTCTGAAGCATGACGTAATGGGGGTGTTATCTCTTTTGTCAAAAATCAGCCGTTTTTGCTTGAACATTAAATGCCTTCAAATGGTATTTAATTCACTTCCCGGGTTGAAGAAACACTTTTTGAGACCTCAGAGTGAGTAAATTGGCCATTTTCATGCACTTTTAACCATTCCACAAATGTTGTGTTTAGGGCCCCTGGAAGCATGAAAATCACTTTAAACATGCTAATTTTAGCTCTAAAACTGATGATGTACCTACCAATGTGTACTGACATTCAAAAATAAAACATTTGAAAGCGGACCATTTTTCACCTTTCTGAAGCATGACGTAAGGGGGGGGTGTTATCTCTTTTGTCAAAAATCAGCCGTTTTTGCTTGAACATTAAAGGCCTCCAAATGGTATTTAATTCACTTCCCGGTGTGTAGAAACACTTTTTGAGACCTCAGAGTGAGTAAATTGGCCATTTTCATGCACTTTTAACCATTATACAAATGTTGTATTTAGGGCCCCTGGAAGCATGAAAATCACTTTAAACATGCTAATTTTAGCTCTAAAACTGATGATCTACCTACAAATGTGAACTGACGTGCAAAAATAAAACATTTGAAAACGGAGCATTTTTCACCTTTCTGAAGCATGACGTAATGGGGGGTGTTATCTCTTTTGTCAAAAATCACCAGTTTTTCCTTGAACATTAAATGCCTCCAAATGGTATTTCATTTACTTCCCGGGGTAAAGAAACACTTTTTGAGACCTCAGAGTGAGTAAATTGGCCATTTTCATGCACTTTTAACCATTCCATAAATGTTGTGTTTAGGGCCCCTGGAAGCATGAAAATCACTTTAAACATGCTAATTTTAGCTCTAAAACTGATGATCCACCTACAAATGTGAACTGACGTTCAAAAATAAAATATTTGAAACTGGACCATTTTGCACCTTTCTGAAGCATGACGTAATGGGGGGGTGTTATCTCTTGCGTCAAAAATCTGCTGTTTTTGCTTGAACATTAAATGCCTCCAAATGGTATTTAATTCACTTCCCGGTGTGAAGAAGCACTTTTTGAGACCTCAGAGTGCGTAAATTGGCCATTTTCATGCACTTTTAACCATTACACAAATGTTGTATTTAGGGCCCCTGGAAGCATGAAAATCACTTTAAACATGCTAATTTTAGCTCTAAAACTGATGATCTACCTACAAATGTGAACTAACGTGCAAAAATAAAACATTTGAAAACGGACCATTTTTCACCTTTCTGAAGCAGACGTAATGGGGGGGGGGGTGTTATTTCTTTTGTCAAAAATCACCCGTTTTTCCTTGAACATTAAATGCCTCCAAATGGTATTTCATTTACTTCCCGGGGTAAAGAAACACTTTTTGAGACCTCAGAGTGAGTACATTGGCCATTTTCATGCACTTTTAACAATTCCACAAATGTTGTGTTTAGGGCCTCTAGAAGCACGAAATTCACTTTAAACATGCTAATTTTAGCTCTAAAACTGATGATCCACCTACAAATGTGAACTGACGTTCAAAAATAAAACATTTGAAAACGGACCATATTTCACCTTTCTGAAGCATGACGTAATGGGGGGGTGTTATCTCTTTTGTCAAAAATCAGCTGTTTTTGCTTGAACATTAAATGCCTCCAAATGGTTTTTAATTCACTTCCCGGGCCCCTGGGAGCATGAAAATCACTTTAAACATGCTAATTTTAGCTCTAAAACTGATGATGTACCTACAAATGTGAACTGACATTCAAAAATGAAACATTTGAAAGCGGACCATTTTTCACCTTTCTGAAGCATGACATAATGGGGGGGTGTTATCTCTTTTTTCAAAAATCAGCCGTTTTTGCTTGAACATTAAATTCCTCCAAATGGTATTTCATTTACTTCCCGGGGTGAAGAAACACTTTTTGAGACCTCAGATTGAGTACATTGGCCATTTTCATGCACTTTTAACCATTCCTCAAATGTTGTGTTTAGGGCCCCTAGAAGCATGAAAATCACTTTAAACTTGCTAATTTTAGCTCTAAAACTGATGATCCACCTACAAATGTGAACTGACGTTCAAAAATAAAACATTTGAAAACGGACCATTTTTCACCTTTCTGAAGCATGACGTAATGGGTGGGTGTTATCTCTTTTGTCAAAAATCAGCTGTTTTTGCTTGAACATTAAATGCCTCCAAATGGTTTTTAATTCACTTCACGGGCCCCTGGAAGCATGAAAATCACTTTAAACATGCTAATTTTAGCTCTAAAACTGATGATCTACCTACAAATGTGAACTGACATTCAAAAATAAAACATTTAAAAACGGACCATTTTTCACCTTTCTGAAGCAAGACGTAATGGGGGGGTGTTATCTCTTTTAACAAAAATCTGCTGTTTTTGCTTGAACATTAAAAGCCTCCACATGGTTTTTAATTCACTTTTTGGGCCCCTGAAAGCATGAAAATCACTTTAAACATGCAAATTTTTGCTCTAAAACTGATGATCTACCTACAAATGTGAACTGACGTTAAAAAATAAAACATTTGAAAACGGGCCATTTTTCACCTTTCTGAAGCATGACGTAATGGGGGTGTTATCTCTTTTGTCAAAAATCAGCCGTTTTTGCTTGAACATTAAATGCCTCCAAATGGTATTTAATTCACTTCTTGGGTTGAAGAAACACTTTTTGAGACCTCAGAGTGAGTAAATTGGCCATTTTCATGCACTTTTAACCATTCCACAAATGTTGTGTTTAGGGCCCCTGGAAGCATGAAAATCACTTTAAACATGCTAATTTTAGCTCTAAAACTGATGATCCACCTACAAATGTGAACTGACGTTCAAAAATAAAACTTTTGAAAACGGACCATTTTGCACCTTTCTGAAGCATGACGTAATGGGGGGGGTTTTATCTCTTTTGTCAAAAATCGGCTGTTTTTGCTTGAATATTAAATGCCTCCAAATGGTTTTTAATTCACTTCACGGGCCCCTGGAAGCATGAAAATCCCTTTAAACATGCTAATTTTAGCTCTAAAACTGATGATCTACCTACAAATGTGAACTGACATTCAAAAATAAAACATTTGAAAATGGACCATTTTTCACCTTTCTGAAGCAAGACGTAATGGGGGGTGTTATCTCTTTTAACAAAAATCAGCTGTTTTTGCTTGAACATTAAAAGCCTCCACATGGTTTTTAATTCACTTTTTGGGCCCCTGAAAGCATGAAAATCACTTTAAACATGCAAATTTTTGCTCTAAAACTGATGATCTACCTACAAATGTGAACTGACGTTAAAAAATAAAACATTTGAAAACGGGCCATTTTTCACCTTTCTAAAGCAAGACGTAATGGGGGGTGTTATCTCTTTTGTCAAAAATCAGCCGTTTTTGCTTGAACATTAAATGCCTCCAAATGGTATTTAATTCACTTCCCGGGGTGAAGAAACACTTTTTGAGACCTCAGAGTGAGTAAATTGGCCATTTTCATGCACTTTTAACCATTCCACAAATGTTGTGTTTAGGGCCCCAGGAAGCATGAAAATCACTTTAAACATGCTAATTTTAGCTCTAAAACTGATGTACTACCTACAAATGTGAACTGACGTTCAAAAATAAAACATTTGAAAGCGGACCATTTTTCACCTTTCTGAAGCATGACGTAATGGGGGGGTGTTATCTCTTTTGTCAAAAATCAGCTGTTTTTGCTTGAACATTAAATGCCTCCAAATGGTTTTTAATTCACTGCCCGGGCCCCTGGAAGCATGAAAATCACTTTAAACATGCTAATTTTAGCTCTAAAACTGATGATCTACCTACAAATGTGAACTGACATTCAAAAATAAAACATTTAAAAATGGACCATTTTTCACCTTTCTGAAGCAAGATGTAATGGGGGGTGTTATCTCTTTCATCAAAAATCAGCCGTTTTTGCTTGAACATTAAATGCCTCCAAATGGTATTTAATTCACTTCCCGGTGTGAAGAAGCACTTTTTGATTACTCAGAGTGAGTAAATTGGTCATTTTCATGCACTGTTAACCATTTCACAAATGTTGTGTTTAGGGCCCCTGGAAGCATGAAAATCACTTTAAACATGCTAATTTTAGCTCTAAAACTGATGATCTACCTACAAATGTGAACTGACATTCAAAAATAAAACATTTAAAAAAGGACCATTTTTCACCTTTCTGAAGCAAGACGTAATGGGGGGGTGTTATCTCTTTAGTCAAAATCAGCCGTTTTTGCTTGAACATTAAAGGCCTCCAAATGGTATTTAATTCACTTCCCGGTGTGTAGAAACACTTTTTGAGACCTCAGAGTGAGTAAATTGGCCATTTTCATGCACTTTTAACCATTACACAAATGTTGTATTTAGGGCCCCTGGAAGCATGAAAATCACTTTAAACATGCTAATTTTAGCTCTAAAACTGATGATCTACCTACAAATGTGAACTGACGTGCAAAAATAAAACATTTGAAAACGGACCATTTTTCACCTTTCTGAAGCATGACGTAATGGGGGGTGTTATCTCTTTTGTCAAAAATTACCCGTTTTTCCTTGAACATTAAATGCCTCCAAATGGTATTTCATTTACTTCCCGGGGTAAAGAAACACTTTTTGAGACCTCAGAGTGAGTAAATTGGCCATTTTCATGCACTTTTACCATTCCATAAATGTTGTGTTTAGGGCCCCTAGAAGCACGAAATTCACTTTAAACATGCTAATTTGAGCTCTAAAACTGATGATCCACCTACAAATGTGAACTGACGTTCAAAAATAAAACATTTGAAAACGGACCATATTTCACCTTTCTGAAGCATGACGTAATAGGGGGTGTTATCTCTTTTGTCAAAAATCAGCTGTTTTTGCTTGAACATTAAATGCCTCCAAATGGTTTTTAATTCACTTCACGGGCCCCTGGAAGTATGAAAATCACTTTAAACATGCTAATTTTAGCTCTAAAACTGATGATCCACCTACAAATGTGATCTGACGTTAAAAAATAAAACATTTGAAAACGGGCCATTTTTCACCTTTCTGAAGCATGACGTAATGGGGGTGTTATCTCTTTTGTCAAAAATCAGCCGTTTTTGCTTGAACATTAAATGCCTTCAAATGGTATTTAATTCACTTCCCGGGTTGAAGAAACACTTTTTGAGACCTCAGAGTGAGTAAATTGGCCATTTTCATGCACTTTTAACCATTCCACAAATGTTGTGTTTAGGGCCCCTGGAAGCATGAAAATCACTTTAAACATGCTAATTTTAGCTCTAAAACTGATGATGTACCTACCAATGTGTACTGACATTCAAAAATAAAACATTTGAAAGCGGACCATTTTTCACCTTTCTGAAGCATGACGTAAGGGGGGGGGTGTTATCTCTTTTGTCAAAAATCAGCCGTTTTTGCTTGAACATTAAAGGCCTCCAAATGGTATTTAATTCACTTCCCGGTGTGTAGAAACACTTTTTGAGACCTCAGAGTGAGTAAATTGGCCATTTTCATGCACTTTTAACCATTATACAAATGTTGTATTTAGGGCCCCTGGAAGCATGAAAATCACTTTAAACATGCTAATTTTAGCTCTAAAACTGATGATCTACCTACAAATGTGAACTGACGTGCAAAAATAAAACATTTGAAAACGGAGCATTTTTCACCTTTCTGAAGCATGACGTAATGGGGGGTGTTATCTCTTTTGTCAAAAATCACCAGTTTTTCCTTGAACATTAAATGCCTCCAAATGGTATTTCATTTACTTCCCGGGGTAAAGAAACACTTTTTGAGACCTCAGAGTGAGTAAATTGGCCATTTTCATGCACTTTTAACCATTCCATAAATGTTGTGTTTAGGGCCCCTGGAAGCATGAAAATCACTTTAAACATGCTAATTTTAGCTCTAAAACTGATGATCCACCTACAAATGTGAACTGACGTTCAAAAATAAAATATTTGAAACTGGACCATTTTGCACCTTTCTGAAGCATGACGTAATGGGGGGGTGTTATCTCTTGCGTCAAAAATCTGCTGTTTTTGCTTGAACATTAAATGCCTCCAAATGGTATTTAATTCACTTCCCGGTGTGAAGAAGCACTTTTTGAGACCTCAGAGTGCGTAAATTGGCCATTTTCATGCACTTTTAACCATTACACAAATGTTGTATTTAGGGCCCCTGGAAGCATGAAAATCACTTTAAACATGCTAATTTTAGCTCTAAAACTGATGATCTACCTACAAATGTGAACTAACGTGCAAAAATAAAACATTTGAAAACGGACCATTTTTCACCTTTCTGAAGCAGACGTAATGGGGGGGGGGGTGTTATTTCTTTTGTCAAAAATCACCCGTTTTTCCTTGAACATTAAATGCCTCCAAATGGTATTTCATTTACTTCCCGGGGTAAAGAAACACTTTTTGAGACCTCAGAGTGAGTACATTGGCCATTTTCATGCACTTTTAACAATTCCACAAATGTTGTGTTTAGGGCCTCTAGAAGCACGAAATTCACTTTAAACATGCTAATTTTAGCTCTAAAACTGATGATCCACCTACAAATGTGAACTGACGTTCAAAAATAAAACATTTGAAAACGGACCATATTTCACCTTTCTGAAGCATGACGTAATGGGGGGGTGTTATCTCTTTTGTCAAAAATCAGCTGTTTTTGCTTGAACATTAAATGCCTCCAAATGGTTTTTAATTCACTTCCCGGGCCCCTGGGAGCATGAAAATCACTTTAAACATGCTAATTTTAGCTCTAAAACTGATGATGTACCTACAAATGTGAACTGACATTCAAAAATGAAACATTTGAAAGCGGACCATTTTTCACCTTTCTGAAGCATGACATAATGGGGGGGTGTTATCTCTTTTTTCAAAAATCAGCCGTTTTTGCTTGAACATTAAATTCCTCCAAATGGTATTTCATTTACTTCCCGGGGTGAAGAAACACTTTTTGAGACCTCAGATTGAGTACATTGGCCATTTTCATGCACTTTTAACCATTCCTCAAATGTTGTGTTTAGGGCCCCTAGAAGCATGAAAATCACTTTAAACTTGCTAATTTTAGCTCTAAAACTGATGATCCACCTACAAATGTGAACTGACGTTCAAAAATAAAACATTTGAAAACGGACCATTTTTCACCTTTCTGAAGCATGACGTAATGGGTGGGTGTTATCTCTTTTGTCAAAAATCAGCTGTTTTTGCTTGAACATTAAATGCCTCCAAATGGTTTTTAATTCACTTCACGGGCCCCTGGAAGCATGAAAATCACTTTAAACATGCTAATTTTAGCTCTAAAACTGATGATCTACCTACAAATGTGAACTGACATTCAAAAATAAAACATTTAAAAACGGACCATTTTTCACCTTTCTGAAGCAAGACGTAATGGGGGGGTGTTATCTCTTTTAACAAAAATCTGCTGTTTTTGCTTGAACATTAAAAGCCTCCACATGGTTTTTAATTCACTTTTTGGGCCCCTGAAAGCATGAAAATCACTTTAAACATGCAAATTTTTGCTCTAAAACTGATGATCTACCTACAAATGTGAACTGACGTTAAAAAATAAAACATTTGAAAACGGGCCATTTTTCACCTTTCTGAAGCATGACGTAATGGGGGTGTTATCTCTTTTGTCAAAAATCAGCCGTTTTTGCTTGAACATTAAATGCCTCCAAATGGTATTTAATTCACTTCTTGGGTTGAAGAAACACTTTTTGAGACCTCAGAGTGAGTAAATTGGCCATTTTCATGCACTTTTAACCATTCCACAAATGTTGTGTTTAGGGCCCCTGGAAGCATGAAAATCACTTTAAACATGCTAATTTTAGCTCTAAAACTGATGATCCACCTACAAATGTGAACTGACGTTCAAAAATAAAACTTTTGAAAACGGACCATTTTGCACCTTTCTGAAGCATGACGTAATGGGGGGGTTTTATCTCTTTTGTCAAAAATCGGCTGTTTTTGCTTGAATATTAAATGCCTCCAAATGGTTTTTAATTCACTTCACGGGCCCCTGGAAGCATGAAAATCCCTTTAAACATGCTAATTTTAGCTCTAAAACTGATGATCTACCTACAAATGTGAACTGACATTCAAAAATAAAACATTTGAAAATGGACCATTTTTCACCTTTCTGAAGCAAGACGTAATGGGGGGTGTTATCTCTTTTAACAAAAATCAGCTGTTTTTGCTTGAACATTAAAAGCCTCCACATGGTTTTTAATTCACTTTTTGGGCCCCTGAAAGCATGAAAATCACTTTAAACATGCAAATTTTTGCTCTAAAACTGATGATCTACCTACAAATGTGAACTGACGTTAAAAAATAAAACATTTGAAAACGGGCCATTTTTCACCTTTCTAAAGCAAGACGTAATGGGGGGTGTTATCTCTTTTGTCAAAAATCAGCCGTTTTTGCTTGAACATTAAATGCCTCCAAATGGTATTTAATTCACTTCCCGGGGTGAAGAAACACTTTTTGAGACCTCAGAGTGAGTAAATTGGCCATTTTCATGCACTTTTAACCATTCCACAAATGTTGTGTTTAGGGCCCCAGGAAGCATGAAAATCACTTTAAACATGCTAATTTTAGCTCTAAAACTGATGTACTACCTACAAATGTGAACTGACGTTCAAAAATAAAACATTTGAAAGCGGACCATTTTTCACCTTTCTGAAGCATGACGTAATGGGGGGGTGTTATCTCTTTTGTCAAAAATCAGCTGTTTTTGCTTGAACATTAAATGCCTCCAAATGGTTTTTAATTCACTGCCCGGGCCCCTGGAAGCATGAAAATCACTTTAAACATGCTAATTTTAGCTCTAAAACTGATGATCTACCTACAAATGTGAACTGACATTCAAAAATAAAACATTTAAAAATGGACCATTTTTCACCTTTCTGAAGCAAGATGTAATGGGGGGTGTTATCTCTTTCATCAAAAATCAGCCGTTTTTGCTTGAACATTAAATGCCTCCAAATGGTATTTCATTTACTTCCCGGGGTAAAGAAACACTTTTTGAGACCTCAGAGTGAGTAAATTGGCCATTTTCATGCACTTTTAACCATTCCATAAATGTTGTGTTTAGGGCCCCTAGAAGCACGAAATTCACTTTAAACATGCTAATTTTAGCTCTAAAACTGATGATCCACCTACAAATGTGAACTGACGTTCAAAAATAAAACATTTGAAAACGGACCATATTTCACCTTTCTGAAGCATGACGTAATGGGGGGGTGTTATCTCTTTTGTCAAAAATCAGCTGTTTTTGCTTGAACATTAAATGCCTCCAAATGGTTTTTAATTCACTTCCCGGGCCCCTGGGAGCATGAAAATCACTTTAAACATGCTAATTTTAGCTCTAAAACTGATGATGTACCTACCAATGTGTACTGACATTCAAAAATAAAACATTTGAAAGCGGACCATTTTTCACCTTTCTGAAGCATGACGTAAGGGGGGGTGTTATCTCTTTTGTCAAAAATCAGCCGTTTTTGCTTGAACATTAAAGGCCTCCAAATGGTATTTAATTCACTTCCCGGTGTGTAGAAACACTTTTTGAGACCTCAATGTGAGTAAATTGGCCATTTTCATGCACTTTTAACCATTACACAAATGTTGTATTTAGGGCCCCTGGAAGCATGAAAATCACTTTAAACATGCTAATTTTAGCTCTAAAACTGATGATCTACCTACAAATGTGAACTGACGTGCAAAAATAAAACATTTGAAAACGGACCATTTTTCACCTTTCTAAAGCATGACGTAATGGGGGTGTTATCTCTTTTGTCAAAATCACCAGTTTTTCCTTGAACATTAAATGCCTCCAAATGGTATTTCATTTACTTCCCGGGGTAAAGAAACACTTTTTGAGACCTCAGAGTGAGTAAATTGGCCATTTTCATGCACTTTTAACCATTCCATAAATGTTGTGTTTAGGGCCCCTGGAAGCATGAAAATCACTTTAAACATGCTAATTTTAGCTCTAAAACTGATGATCCACCTACAAATGTGAACTGACGTTCAAAAATAAAATATTTGAAACTGGACCATTTTGCACCTTTCTGAAGCATGACGTAATGGGGGGGTGTTATCTCTTTTGTCAAAAATCAGCTGTTTTTGCTTGAACATTAAATGCCTCCAAATGGTTTTTAATTCACTGCCCGGGCCCCTGAAAGCATGAAAATCACTTTAAACATGCTAATTTTAGCTCTAAAACTGATGATCTACCTACAAATGTGAACTGACATTCAAAAATAAAACATTTAAAAATGGACCATTTTTCACCTTTCTGAAGCAAGATGTAATGGGGGGTGTTATCTCTTTCATCAAAAATCAGCCGTTTTTGCTTGAACATTAAATGCCTCCAAATGGTATTTAATTCACTTCCCGGTGTGAAGAAGCACTTTTTGAGACCTCAGAGTGAGTAAATTGGTCATTTTCATGCACTGTTAACCATTTCACAAATGTTGTGTTTAGGGCCCCTGGAAGCATGAAAATCACTTTAAACATGCTAATTTTAGCTCTAAAACTGATGATCTACCTACAAATGTGAACTGACATTTAAAAATAAAACATTTAAAAAAGGACCATTTTTCACCTTTCTGAAGCAAGACGTAATGGGGGGGTGTTATCTCTTTAGTCAAAAATCAGCCGTTTTTGCTTGAACATTAAAGGCCTCCAAATGGTATTTAATTCACTTCCCGGTGTGTAGAAACACTTTTTGAGACCTCAGAGTGAGTAAATTGGCCATTTTCATGCACTTTTAACCATTACACAAATGTTGTATTTAGGGCCCCTGGAAGCATGAAAATCACTTTAAACATGCTAATTTTAGCTCTAAAACTGATGATCTACCTACAAATGTGAACATACGTGCAAAAATAAAACATTTGAAAACGGACCATTTTTCACCTTTCTGAAGCATGACGTAATGGGGGGTGTTATCTCTTTTGTCAAAAATCACCCGTTTTTCCTTGAACATTAAATGCCTCCAAATGGTATTTCATTTACTTCCCGGGGTAAAGAAACACTTTTTGAGACCTCAGAGTGAGTAAATTGGCCATTTTCATGCACTTTTAACCATTCCATAAATGTTGTGTTTAGGGCCCCTAGAAGCACGAAATTCACTTTAAACATGCTAATTTTAGCTCTAAAACTGATGATCCACCTACAAATGTGAACTGACGTTCAAAAATAAAACATTTGAAAACGGACCATATTTCACCTTTCTGAAGCATGACGTAATGGGGGGGTGTTATCTCTTTTGTCAAAAATCAGCTGTTTTTGCTTGAACATTAAATGCCTCCAAATGGTTTTTAATTCACTTCCCGGGCCCCCGGGAGCATGAAAATCACTTTAAACATGCTAATTTTAGCTCTAAAACTGATGATGTACCTACCAATGTGTACTGACATTCAAAAATAAAACATTTGAAAGCGGACCATTTTTCACCTTTCTGAAGCATGATGTAAGGGGGGGGTGTTATCTCTTTTGTCAAAAATCTGCCGTTTTTGCTTGAACATTAAAGGCCTCCAAATGGTATTTAATTCACTTCCCGGTGTGTAGAAACACTTTTTGAGACCTCAGAGTGAGTAAATTGGCCATTTTCATGCACTTTTAACCATTACACAAATGTTGTATTTAGGGCCCCTGGAAGCATGAAAATCACTTTAAACATGCTAATTTTAGCTCTAAAACTGATGATCTACCTACAAATGTGAACTGACGTGCAAAAATAAAACATTTGAAAACGGACCATTTTTCACCTTTCTAAAGCATGACGTAATGGGGGGTGTTATCTCTTTTGTCAAAAATCACCCGTTTTTCCTTGAACATTAAATGCCTCCAAATGGTATTTCATTTACTTCCCGGGGTAAAGAAACACTTTTTGAGACCTCAGAGTGAGTAAATTGGCCATTTTCATGCACTTTTAACCATTCCATAAATGTTGTGTTTAGGGCCCCTGGAAGCATGAAAATCACTTTAAACATGCTAATTTTAGCTCTAAAACTGATGATCCACCTACAAATGTGAACTGACGTTCAAAAATAAAATATTTGAAACTGGACCATTTTGCACCTTTCTGAAGCATGACGTAATGGGGGGGTGTTATCTCTTGTGTCAAAAATCTGCTGTTTTTGCTTGAACATTAAATGCCTCCAAATGGTATTTAATTCACTTCCCGGTGTGAAGAAGCACTTTTTGAGACCTCAGAGTGCGTAAATTGGCCATTTTCATGCACTTTTAACCATTACACAAATGTTGTATTTAGGGCCCCTGGAAGCATGAAAATCACTTTAAACATGCTAATTTTAGCTCTAAAACTGATGATCTACCTACAAATGTGAACTGACGTGCAAAAATAAAACATTTGAAAACGGACCATTTTTCACCTTTCTGAAGCAGACGTAATGGGGGGGGGTGTTATCTCTTTTGTCAAAAATCACCCGTTTTTCCTTGAACATTAAATGCCTCCAAATGGTATTTCATTTACTTCCCGGGGTAAAGAAACAATTTTTTAGACCTCAGAGTGAGTACATTGGCCATTTTCATGCACTTTTAACAATTCCACAAATGTTGTGTTTAGGGCCTCTAGAAGCACGAAATTCACTTTAAACATGCTAATTTTAGCTCTAAAACTGATGATCCACCTACAAATGTGAACTGACGTTCAAAAATAAAACATTTGAAAACGGACCATATTTCACCTTTCTGAAGCATGACGTAATGGGGGGGTGTTATCTCTTTTGTCAAAAATCAGCTGTTTTTGCTTGAACATTAAATGCCTCCAAATGGTTTTTAATTCACTTCCCGGGCCCCTGGGAGCATGAAAATCACTTTAAACATGCTAATTTTAGCTCTAAAACTGATGATGTACCTACAAATGTGAACTGACATTCAAAAATGAAACATTTGAAAGCGGACCATTTTTCACCTTTCTGAAGCATGACATAATGGGGGGGTGTTATCTCTTTTTTCAAAAATCAGCTGTTTTTGCTTGAACATTAAATTCCTCCAAATGGTATTTCATTTACTTCCCGGGGTGAAGAAACACTTTTTGAGACCTCAGATTGAGTACATTGGCCATTTTCATGCACTTTTAACCATTCCTCAAATGTTGTGTTTAGGGCCCCTAGAAGCATGAAAATCACTTTAAACTTGCTAATTTTAGCTCTAAAACTGATGATCCACCTACAAATGTGAACTGACGTTCAAAAATAAAACATCTGAAAACGGACCATTTTTCACCTTTCTGAAGCATGACGTAATGGGTGGGTGTTATCTCTTTTGTCAAAAATCAGCTGTTTTTGCTTGAACATTAAATGCCTCCAAATGGTTTTTAATTCACTTCACGGGCCCCTGGAAGCATGAAAATCACTTTAAACATGCTAATTTTAGCTCTAAAACTGATGATCTACCTACAAATGTGAACTGACATTCAAAATAAAACATTTAAAAACGGACCATTTTTCACCTTTCTGAAGCAAGACGTAATGGGGGGGTGTTATCTCTTTTAACAAAAATCAGCCGTTTTTGCTTGAACATTAAATGCCTCCAAATGGTATTTAATTCACTTCTTGGGTTGAAGAAACACTTTTTGAGACCTCAGAGTGAGTAAATTGGCCATTTTCATGCACTTTTAACCATTCCACAAATGTTGTGTTTAGGGCCCCTGGAAGCATGAAAATCACTTTAAACATGCTAATTTTAGCTCTAAAACTGATGATCCACCTACAAATGTGAACTGACGTTTCAAAAATAAAACTTTTGAAAACGGACCATTTTGCACCTTTCTGAAGCATGACGTAATGGGGGGGTGTTATCTCTTTTGTCAAAAATCGGCTGTTTTTGCTTGAATATTAAATGCCTCCAAATGGTTTTTAATTCACTTCACGGGCCCCTGGAAGCATGAAAATCCCTTTAAACATGCTAATTTTAGCTCTAAAACTGATGATCTACCTACAAATGTGAACTGACATTCAAAAATAAAACATTTGAAAATGGACCATTTTTCACCTTTCTGAAGCAAGACGTAATGGGGGGTGTTATCTCTTTTGTCAAAAATCAGCCGTTTTTGCTTGAACATTAAATGCCTCCAAATGGTATTTAATTCACTTCCCGGGTGAAGAAACACTTTTTGAGACCTCAGAGTGAGTAAATTGGTCATTTTCATGCACTGTTAACCATTTCACAAATGTTGTGTTTAGGGCCCCTGGAAGCATGAAAATCACTTTAAACATGCTAATTTTAGCTCTAAAACTGATGATCTACCTACAAATGTGAACTGACATTCAAAAATAAAACATTTAAAAACGGACCATTTTTCACCTTTCTGAAGCAAGACGTAATGGGGGGGTGTTATCTCTTTTAACAAAAATCAGCTGTTTTTGCTTGAACATTAAAAGCCTCCACATGGTTTTTAATTCACTTTTTGGGCCCCTGAAAGCATGAAAATCACTTTAAACATGCACATTTTTGCTCTAAAACTGATGATCTACCTACAAATGTGAACTGACGTTAAAAAATAAAACATTTGAAAACGGGCCATTTTTCACCTTTCTGAAGCATGACGTAATGGGGTTGTTATCTCTTTTGTCAAAAATCAGCCGTTTTTGCTTGAACATTAAATGCCTCCAAATGGTATTTAATTCACTTCTTGGGTTGAAGAAACACTTTTTGAGACCTCAGAGTGAGTAAATTGGCCATTTTCATGCACTTTTAACCATTCCACAAATGTTGTGTTTAGGGCCCCTGGAAGCCTTAAAATCACTTTAAACATGCTAATTTTAGCTCTAAAACTGATGATCTACCTACAAATGTGAACTGACGTGCAAAAATAAAACATTTGAAAACGGACCATTTTTCACCTTTCTAAAGCATGACGTAATGGGGGGTGTTATCTCTTTTGTCAAAAATCACCCGTTTTTCCTTGAACATTAAATGCCTCCAAATGGTATTTCATTTACTTCCCGGGGTAAAGAAACACTTTTTGAGACCTCAGAGTGAGTAAATTGGCCATTTTCATGCACTTTTAACCATTCCATAAATGTTGTGTTTAGGGCCCCTGGAAGCATGAAAATCACTTTAAACATGCTAATTTTAGCTCTAAAACTGATGATCCACCTACAAATGTGAACTGACGTTCAAAAATAAAATATTTGAAACTGGACCATTTTGCACCTTTCTGAAGCATGACGTAATGGGGGGGTGTTATCTCTTGTGTCAAAAATCTGCTGTTTTTGCTTGAACATTAAATGCCTCCAAATGGTATTTAATTCACTTCCCGGTGTGAAGAAGCACTTTTTGAGACCTCAGAGTGCGTAAATTGGCCATTTTCATGCACTTTTAACCATTACACAAATGTTGTATTTAGGGCCCCTGGAAGCATGAAAATCACTTTAAACATGCTAATTTTAGCTCTAAAACTGATGATCTACCTACAAATGTGAACTGACGTGCAAAAATAAAACATTTGAAAACGGACCATTTTTCACCTTTCTGAAGCAGACGTAATGGGGGGGGTGTTATCTCTTTTGTCAAAAATCACCCGTTTTTCCTTGAACATTAAATGCCTCCAAATGGTATTTCATTTACTTCCCGGGGTAAAGAAACAATTTTTTAGACCTCAGAGTGAGTACATTGGCCATTTTCATGCACTTTTAACAATTCCACAAATGTTGTGTTTAGGGCCTCTAGAAGCACGAAATTCACTTTAAACATGCTAATTTTAGCTCTAAAACTGATGATCCACCTACAAATGTGAACTGACGTTCAAAAATAAAACATTTGAAAACGGACCATATTTCACCTTTCTGAAGCATGACGTAATGGGGGGGTGTTATCTCTTTTGTCAAAAATCAGCTGTTTTTGCTTGAACATTAAATGCCTCCAAATGGTTTTTAATTCACTTCCCGGGCCCCTGGGAGCATGAAAATCACTTTAAACATGCTAATTTTAGCTCTAAAACTGATGATGTACCTACAAATGTGAACTGACATTCAAAAATGAAACATTTGAAAGCGGACCATTTTTCACCTTTCTGAAGCATGACATAATGGGGGGGTGTTATCTCTTTTTTCAAAAATCAGCTGTTTTTGCTTGAACATTAAATTCCTCCAAATGGTATTTCATTTACTTCCCGGGGTGAAGAAACACTTTTTGAGACCTCAGATTGAGTACATTGGCCATTTTCATGCACTTTTAACCATTCCTCAAATGTTGTGTTTAGGGCCCCTAGAAGCATGAAAATCACTTTAAACTTGCTAATTTTAGCTCTAAAACTGATGATCCACCTACAAATGTGAACTGACGTTCAAAAATAAAACATCTGAAAACGGACCATTTTTCACCTTTCTGAAGCATGACGTAATGGGTGGGTGTTATCTCTTTTGTCAAAAATCAGCTGTTTTTGCTTGAACATGAAATGCCTCCAAATGGTTTTTAATTCACTTCACGGGCCCCTGGAAGCATGAAAATCACTTTAAACATGCTAATTTTAGCTCTAAAACTGATGATCTACCTACAAATGTGAACTGACATTCAAAATAAAACATTTAAAAACGGACCATTTTTCACCTTTCTGAAGCAAGACGTAATGGGGGGGTGTTATCTCTTTTAACAAAAATCAGCCGTTTTTGCTTGAACATTAAATGCCTCCAAATGGTATTTAATTCACTTCTTGGGTTGAAGAAACACTTTTTGAGACCTCAGAGTGAGTAAATTGGCCATTTTCATGCACTTTTAACCATTCCACAAATGTTGTGTTTAGGGCCCCTGGAAGCATGAAAATCACTTTAAACATGCTAATTTTAGCTCTAAAACTGATGATCCACCTACAAATGTGAACTGACGTTTCAAAAATAAAACTTTTGAAAACGGACCATTTTGCACCTTTCTGAAGCATGACGTAATGGGGGGGTGTTATCTCTTTTGTCAAAAATCGGCTGTTTTTGCTTGAATATTAAATGCCTCCAAATGGTTTTTAATTCACTTCACGGGCCCCTGGAAGCATGAAAATCCCTTTAAACATGCTAATTTTAGCTCTAAAACTGATGATCTACCTACAAATGTGAACTGACATTCAAAAATAAAACATTTGAAAATGGACCATTTTTCACCTTTCTGAAGCAAGACGTAACGGGGGGTGTTATCTCTTTTGTCAAAAATCAGCCGTTTTTGCTTGAACATTAAATGCCTCCAAATGGTATTTAATTCACTTCCCGGGTGAAGAAACACTTTTTGAGACCTCAGAGTGAGTAAATTGGTCATTTTCATGCACTGTTAACCATTTCACAAATGTTGTGTTTAGGGCCCCTGGAAGCATGAAAATCACTTTAAACATGCTAATTTTAGCTCTAAAACTGATGATCTACCTACAAATGTGAACTGACATTCAAAAATAAAACATTTAAAAACGGACCATTTTTCACCTTTCTGAAGCAAGACGTAATGGGGGGGTGTTATCTCTTTTAACAAAAATCAGCTGTTTTTGCTTGAACATTAAAAGCCTCCACATGGTTTTTAATTCACTTTTTGGGCCCATGAAAGCATGAAAATCACTTTAAACATGCACATTTTTGCTCTAAAACTGATGATCTACCTACAAATGTGAACTGACGTTAAAAAATAAAACATTTGAAAACGGGCCATTTTTCACCTTTCTGAAGCATGACGTAATGGGGTTGTTATCTCTTTTGTCAAAAATCAGCCGTTTTTGCTTGAACATTAAATGCCTCCAAATGGTATTTAATTCACTTCTTGGGTTGAAGAAACACTTTTTGAGACCTCAGAGTGAGTAAATTGGCCTTTTTCATGCACTTTTAACCATTCCACAAATGTTGTGTTTAGGGCCCCTGGAAGCCTTAAAATCACTTTAAACATGCTAATTTTAGCTCTAAAACTGATGAACTACCTACAAATGTGAACTGACGTTCAAAAATAAAACATTTGAAAGCGGACCCTTTTTCACCTTTCTGAAGCATGACGTTATGGGGGGGTGTTATCTCTTTTGTCAAAAATCAGCTGTTTTTGCTTGAACATTAAATGCCTCCAAATGGTTTTTAATTCACTGCCCGGGCCCCTGGAAGCATGAAAATCACTTTAAACATGCTAATTTTAGCTCTAAAACTGATGATCTACCTACAAATGTGAACTGACATTCAAAAATAAAACATTTAAAAATGGACCATTTTTCACCTTTCTGAAGCAAGATGTAATGGGGGGTGTTATCTCTTTCATCAAAAATCAGCCGTTTTTGCTTGAACATTAAATGCCTCCAAATGGTATTTAATTCACTTCCCGGTGTGAAGAAGCACTTTTTGAGACCTCAGAGTGAGTAAATTGGTCATTTTCATGCACTGTTAACCATTTCACAAATGTTGTGTTTAGGGCCCCTGGAAGCATGAAAATCACTTTAAACATGCTAATTTTAGCTCTAAAACTGATGATCTACCTACAAATGTGAACTGACATTCAAAAATAAAACATTTAAAAAAGGACCATTTTTCACCTTTCTGAAGTTAGACGTAATGGGGGGTGTTATCTCTTTAGTCAAAAATCAGCCGTTTTTGCTTGAACATTAAAGGCCTCCAAATGGTATTTAATTCACTTCCCGGTGTGTAGAAACACTTTTTGAGACCTCAGAGTGAGTAAATTGGCCATTTTCATGCACTTTTAACCATTACACAAATGTTGTATTTAGGGCCCCTGGAAGCATGAAAATCACTTTAAACATGCTAATTTTAGCTCTAAAACTGATGATCTACCTACAAATGTGAACTGACGTGCAAAAATAAAACATTTGAAAACGGACCATTTTTCACCTTTCTGAAGCATGACGTAATGGGGGGTGTTATCTCTTTTGTCAAAAATCACCCGTTTTTCCTTGAACATTAAATGCCTCCAAATGGTATTTCATTTACTTCCCGGGGTAAAGAAACACTTTTTGAGACCTCAGAGTGAGTAAATTGGCCATTTTCATGCACTTTTAACCATTCCATAAATGTTGTGTTTAGGGCCCCTAGAAGCACGAAATTCACTTTAAACATGCTAATTTTAGCTCTAAAACTGATGATCCACCTACAAATGTGAACTGACGTTCAAAAATAAAACATTTGAAAACGGACCATATTTCACCTTTCTGAAGCATGACGTAATGGGGGGTGTTATCTCTTTTGTCAAAAATCAGCTGTTTTTGCTTGAACATTAAATGCCTCCAAATGGTTTTTAATTCACTTCACGGGCCCCTGGAAGCATGAAAATCACTTTAAACATGCTAATTTTAGCTCTAAAACTGATGATCCACCTACAAATGTGATCTGACGTTAAAAAATAAAACATTTGAAAACGGGCCATTTTTCACCTTTCTGAAGCATGACGTAATGGGGGTGTTATCTCTTTTGTCAAAAATCAGCCGTTTTTGCTTGAACATTAAATGCCTTCAAATGGTATTTAATTCACTTGCCGGGTTGAAGAAACACTTTTTGAGACCTCAGAGTGAGTAAATTGTCCATTTTCATGCACTTTTAACCATTCCACAAATGTTGTGTTTAGGGCCCCTGGAAGCATGAAAATCACTTTAAACATGCTAATTTTAGCTCTAAAACTGATGATCTACCTACAAATGTGAACTGACATTCAAAAATAAAACATTTGAAAGCGGACCATTTTTCACCTTTCTGAAGCATGACGTAATGGGGGGGTGTTATCTCTTTTGTCAAAAATCAGCTGTTTTTGCTTGAACATTAAATGCCTCCAAATGGTTTTTAATTCACTGCCCGGGCCCCTGGAAGCATGAAAATCACTTTAAACATGCTAATTTTAGCTCTAAAACTGATGATCTACCTACAAATGTGAACTGACATTCAAAAATAAAACATTTAAAAATGGACCATTTTTCACCTTTCTGAAGCAAGATGTAATGGGGGGTGTTATCTCTTTCATCAAAAATCAGCCGTTTTTGCTTGAACATTAAATGCCTCCAAATGGTATTTAATTCACTTCCCGGTGTGAAGAAGCACTTTTTGAGACCTCAGAGTGAGTAAATTGGTCATTTTCATGCACTGTTAACCATTTGGAAAGGGGCGACCATTCGGTCCCCCCGAACGTATGGTGGAGTACCACGATCCCCCCGGGAAGCCATCTTGGGCGGGAGGCGAGTCTTGGCTGGTATGCCCGAAGCGGCGTAGCCGGGGCGCGCCTTTCTCCGCCCTGGAGTGGGTTGTCCTAGACACTGACGCACTCGGCCACGCCCTCGGTGGCGGGCGGGGGCGGGTGGACGCCCGCCCCGGAGACGGATAAAAGAAGCAACAAGCCAAGAAAACATCCTCTTGTTCCTGTGCTCTGAAGCTGCACCTCTCCACTGCACGTGAGCTCAAGACGGAAAGAAGAGCCAATTTTTGAGCGTTGTAATCTTTCTTTTTGTCTTACAGATATCCCGTCTGGGAATGCCTAGGAAAGTCGGAAAGCGGGTCAGTACCGATCAGATGCTCCGCATGCTCATGAAGGAGGTAGCCGATTTGAAGAAGCAGATGGCGGATAAGAACGGGGAGGGAGGACCGAAACGACCTTTGCCGGGAGTAGTCCCCGGTGGGAGAGGCAAGAGGTCCAGAAAGGGGGCGCTTGGGGGTGAAACCCCGGTCCCTGATACCCCACTTGGGGAGCCAACCCCGGCGCCGAAGGGGGGGACCCCGATCCCCGTGGTGGTCACCCCCGTGACCAGGGAAGATATGCCTCCCGAGTTAGCGGCACAATTGGCAGCGTGGTTGGGAAAAGATAATGAGGGCACCACGGCTGACGACGCCCGGGCAGTAATGAGACAACTGCGGGAATCTAGGGAGGCTGGGAAGACACCAGCTTTTGTTACCCCGCCAGTTACGGCGGCGGAAAATGCAACGGGCCCAGGTTCGGCGGCAAATACAGCATCTGGTTCAGGTAAGCGGCCATTGCCGATCGCGGGGGAGGGGTCTGTACCTTCACGAGGGAGAAGGTGGCTCAGCATGTTCCACTGGAGATTAAGGAAAAGATTTGGCAAATAAGTATGTTAATATTTTTTCTTTGCTTACCGACCATTACGAGATGGAGCATGTTAAGAGCCAAAAGGAGCTCATGCATCCGAGTGTTTGGCGCGCAAAAATGGCCGCCTTTAAGGTTGACGAAAATATTGGTACTTGGGGCAGAGCGTGGGGCATTTTTACCTCCATCATGGGTGAGCGCAGGCCCGAGTTGCTGACCGAGTTGCCTATTTATCAATCGCGTATCATGGAGTACTCCGTAGCCTATGTGGGCAATCAGTGGTTCTGCTATGACAATATTTTTAGAAAAGCTAAGGAACATGACCCAGTTTTGACTTGGGATTGTTACGACTCCGTGTCATGGCAAAAAATGGAGAGTACTGGAATGTTAAAAGTACCATTGTCAGGGAGTAGCGGGGTTGAATCTTCCCGCCAATACTCTGGGACACCCTTTCGGACGGGTGCAGGTAGCGAGTACCATTCGAAGACGAGTGGCAACGCAGGTAGAAGGGGGATCTGTTGGCATTTTAACAGGGGTAAATGTACGAGGCCCCAGGGGTCATGCAAGTTCAGACATGAATCTGGGGGGTGTGGGCAGCCATCCCATCCTGAGTCCATGTGCAGAGCCAAAACGGGTGATAACGGTGGTAAGGGAAGCGCCAAACAGGTCTGAAATAGTCCGAGGGGCGACTTTACCTACTCCGATTGATACCATGGCAATGATTCCTTGGCTCAGTGAATACCCGGATCATGCTTCCGCTGGGGTGTTGCGGAAC
Source organism: Lissotriton helveticus (assembly GCF_964261635.1). NCBI lineage: Eukaryota > Metazoa > Chordata > Amphibia > Caudata > Salamandridae > Lissotriton > Lissotriton helveticus. Next base: position 165,559 of record NW_027611768.1, read on the forward strand.
GGGTTTTCATATGGTTTCCGCATCCCAGTGGGGGATTTTCAGGGTGTAGCTAACTGTACGAATCAACTATCGGTCTTACAGCATTCGGCTGTGGTACAGGCAAAGATTGGGAAGGAGGTGACTCGGGGTCGTGTCGCCGGTCCATTTGACTTGCCACCGGTTGATAATTTTGTTTGTTCCCCTCTAGGGGTGGTCCCCAAGAAGGACCCGGGTGAGTTTCGGCTGATACATAACTTGTCAGCCCCACGTGGTCTTTCCGTGAATGATGCGATAGACCCGGAAGTGTGTTCGGTGCGGTACGCATCCTTCGATGAGGCCGTCGCCATGTTGCATCGCCTGGGGCCCGGGGCGCTGATGGCAAAATCAGATATCGAGTCAGCGTTCCGGTTGCTCCCGGTACACCCAGACGATCAGCGTCTCCTTGGTTTTAGGTTTCAGGGTCGCTATTACATGGACAGATGTATGCCAATGGGATGTTCTATATCTTGTGCCTACTTTGAAATGTTCAGTTGTTTTTTGCAATGGGTCTTCACAAAGAAGACGGGTTTTCAACATGTTATGCATTATCTTGATGATTTTTTGTTCTTGGGGGCAGCCGGGGACCAAGAATGTGGACAGGCTTTAAATGAATTTTGTGTCTTGACGAACCAATTTGGTGTGCCATTGGCGCCAGGTAAGACCGTGGGTCCCTCGACTTCCCTCGAGTTTCTGGGGATCGAGCTCGACTCAGTAGAGGGTTGTTTTCGACTACCAAGAGAAAAGGTTTTGAAATTCAGGGCATCCCTTGAAACATGTATCAGTGAGACTAAAGTAAAACTGCATCAATTACAACAAGTGGTGGGCCAGTTGAATTTTGCCCTGCGAGTAATGCCGATGGCCCGCCCCTTTTCCCGCTCGATTGCACAAGCCATGGTCGGCCTGAAGGAGGGTCATCACCGCACGAGGCTCTCGGCAGAGGTTCGCCAGGACATGCGCATTTGGTTGGCATTTCTTGCGGATTTCAATGGTCGAATTGTCTGGATAAAACCGGCGGTGTCCTCTGAGGAGCTGGGGCTGTGGACAGATTCGGCGGGGAGTATAGGTTTTGGCGCCATATTCGGCACACAATGGACGGCTCGAAAATGGCCGTCATGGTGGCATGAGTGCGGATTGACGAGGAATATTGCTTTTCTCGAACTTTTCCCTATTTTGGTGGCCCTGAAAACTTGGCCTGAGGGGTTCCGGGATCAGTCTGTGGTGTTTTGGTCTGACAACATGACCGTGGTAGAGAGTATCAATAGTCAGGCAGCACGTTGCAAATGGATGCTGAGACTGCTTAAAGAAATTGTGTTATTGTGCATGCAGTTGAATGTGCTCTTTAGGGCAAGACATGTCCCTGGGGTATTGAACCAAGCGGCTGATGCGCTTTCTCGTTTCCGTATGCAGGCCTTCTGGGGTTTTCTGCCCGCAGCGGACCCGGTGGCGGCACCCTTTCCCGAAGCTCTCTGGTCTCTCGGTGCCCCGAACTACAAAACCTCGTGGGAGAGAGTTTAGCGCCCAGGACAAGGAAGGCATACGAAGGGGCGTTCCGTTCATATTGGTCCTTTTTGGGTTCTGCTAGGGGGGAGCTTTGGGGCCAGGAGGAGCTTGTCGTTACATTTTTGCTGTCTTTACATCAGGCAGGCAAATCAGTAGCTACGGCCCAGAGGCATCGGGCCGCCATTTCCTTTATGGCAAGGGCTCATGGGATCCAGGACCCGACAGCGTCTTTCGTAGTCCAGAAAGCGCTACGGGGGTGGCAACGCCTGGAGGGTCGCAAGGCAGACGAGAGGCGCCCGATAGGTCTGGATAGGTTGGCCCTGTTATTTTCCGTACTCCCTGCAACATGTTCATCACAGTACGAGACAGTGTTATTCCGAGCCGCTTTTGCGCTAGCATTCCATGGGGCTATGCGGGTAAGCGAACTAGTGGCAAGGAACAAGCGGGATACGATGGGGGGATTGTGCCAAGAGCACGTTCAGGTCAAGGGGGAGACAATGACTGTCTCGTTTGTCAGGTCCAAAACCGATCAGGGTGCGTTTGGGGACTGCATAATCATACAGAGGATTCCCGGGTCCCCCATGTGCCCTGTGGTTTGCGTAGAGGAATATTTAGCGCAGAGAGTGGCATCATGGGGGGGGACCTTTTTGAGACACGCTGACACCACCCCACTGACAAGGTTTCAGTTCCAGCGGGTGCTTGCGCTGTCGATTTCGGCCGCGGGCTTGAACCCCGGTGAGTTTGGGACCCATTCTTTTCGGATAGGGGCTGCTACAGAGGCTACAACCAGGGGTCTGAGTGTAGAAGAAGTAAAACGTGTAGGGCGTTGGTCCTCGAACTGTTATAAAAGGTATGTGCGGTTGCACATGTTATGAAGCTGTAATGATGTACTCACGCTTCTTGTTTTGTTTGGTTTTCAGTTGCGCAAGCCTACGAGGCGGGGCGGACTGTGCAGTCGACCCGACACATGGGGACCAGCGGTCAGACATCACCGGCTGTGAAAAAGGAGGTGTGGGTCGTGGGCCACTCATACGTGAGGCGTGCCGCGGACGTATTCAAAGCAGGTGACATGATTCACGTGGCTGGGGAATACGGGTACAGTGTGTCCTTCCACGGAAAGGGCGGGCTCTGTATTGACCAGTTTCAATCCTTTTTCGAGGGTTTGTTAGGGCGGACAAGGTCACCGCCGTCTATAATCATAGTCCATCTTGGGGGCAACGATTTGGTGGCCACTGGTAGACGACTTCTTCTTGAGGCAATGCTTTCCACAGTAAGTTGGTTGGCAAGGAGAGTTCCAGGGTGCACAATTGCATGGTCCCACATGATCCCACGAAAAGTGTGGCGGGGGGCTATTTCTGTTTCTGCTCTGAATCATTCAGTAAGGAAAATAAATAACAAAGTGAGTAGATTGTTTCGTTCAAGTACTCTGCATTCTGTCTCGCATGGTTGTATCAGAGGGGACAGTATGTATTTGGGGGACGGTGTTCATTTGTCCCGGGTGGGGAATGAGTTACTCATAGGAGACCTCATAGCTTGGTTAAAGAGTTTATAACATGACCTTTAGGCAGGAGTTGTTGTGGGGGGTCCGGATAGCCGGTCAACTATCCGGCCTGTGGCGGTAAGGTCATGATCGGTGAGCAGTAATTGGAAGATCCCTATGGGGGGGGTGTCACCCATTACGGATGGGAGCGCTCGGGGGAGGTGGCCATTGGCCCCTCAACGGGGAGGCGGTCCCGTCTAAGGATAGGCCGCCGGAAGGAAAGGAAAGGTGGTCAAGGCCCCTTCCTGGATAGGAGGGGCTACGGGCCCTCCTGGGGAATTTCCCGGGGCCAGGACATCTGCGACGGCAGATGGGTAAGTTGTGTGGGGTTCGGGAGGGGGTTTACGCTACCTCTTAGACACCTCACACGAGTCCTCGGACGACCGTTAAATGGCGTCGAGTTCATTGGGGCCCCCGTCAAGTCCAAGGGAAATTGGTAGATGCACTTGAGGTACGCCTCTGTGCGGTTGGTCCTCTCACAAGTGAGGGTTGTATTTCTGGTTTAGGGATCTGACACCGGTTACGACCTTGCCGTTGGCCCTTAACGTTAGGATGTACAATTTCAAGTCAAATGTTTTGTAGGATGTTGGATCGGCTAGGAGAATCTTTGTATTAGAGATCTGTTAAGGGTAGCCAAACATCGTAATGTGGAAATGAAATTGTACATAATATGAAACTGTTATTTTAATGTTTTGATTTTGTTTCATATTTTAATAAATACGGCCGGGAGGGTCACTCCCTCCCGCCTTCCAAAAGTTCAGAACCGTTTCGGTTTCCCATCCTTGGGGATTGTGTCGAGAGGGGGTGGCGGGTATCTCGGCCATATGGAAAGGGGCGACCATTCGGTCCCCCCGAACGTATGGTGGAGTACCACGATCCCCCCGGGAAGCCATCTTGGGCGGGAGGCGAGTCTCGGCTGGTATGCCCGAAGCGGCGTAGCCGGGGCGCGCCTTTCTCCGCCCTGGAGTGGGTTGTCCTAGACACTGACGCACTCGGCCACGCCCTCGGTGGCGGGCGGGGGCGGGTGGACGCCCGCCCCGGAGACGGATAAAAGAAGCAACAAGCCAAGAAAACATCCTCTTGTTCCTGTGCTCTGAAGCTGCACCTCTCCACTGCACGTGAGCTCAAGACGGAACGAAGAGCCAATTTTTGACCCACCCACCAGCCCCTGAGGACAGCTAGTTGTTTTGAAATAAAGTCTTGATGTGGTAACTCTATTTTTCTTACAGGTTGTGACGATTGTCCTGATAATTTTGAGTATGCAATAAAGATGGTCACTTTCAGTATGTTGTGCAAATAAAGGATTTTGCAGTGGTGTTGATCAGTAATCATGCTTTTAATAGGCTATAATTGTTTCGTGATTTAGTAATTTAGGTAGATTTGTCGTATTTATTGTCGGGGGTAAGGTCATGATCGGTGAGCAGTAATTGGAAGATCCCTATGGGGGGGGCGTCACCCATTACGGATGGGAGCGCTCGGGGGAGGTGGCCATTGGCCCCTCAACGGGGAGGCGGTCCCGTCTAAGGATAGGCCGCCGGAAGGAAAGGAAAGGTGGTCAAGGCCCCTTCCTGGATAGGAGAGGCTACGGGCCCTCCTGGGGAATTTCCCGGGGCCAGGACATCTGCGACGGCAGATGGGTAAGTTGTGTGGGGTTCGGGAGGGGGTTTACGCTACCTCTTAGACACCTCACACGAGTCCTCGGACGACCGTTAAATGGCGTCGAGTTCATTGGGGCCCCCGTCAAGTCCAAGGGAAATTGGTAGATGCACTTGAGGTACGCCTCTGTGCGGTTGGTCCTCTCACAAGTGAGGGTTGTATTTCTGGTTTAGGGATCTGACACCGGTTACGACCTTGCCGTTGGCCCTTAACGTTAGGATGTACAATTTCAAGTCAAATGTTTTGTAGGATGTTGGATCGGCTAGGAGAATCTTTGTATTAGAGATCTGTTAAGGGTAGCCAAACATCGTAATGTGGAAATGAAATTGTACATAATATGAAACTGTTATTTTAATGTTTTGATTTTGTTTCATATTTTAATAAATACGGCCGGGAGGGTCACTCCCTCCCGCCTTCCAAAAGTTCAGAACCGTTTCGGTTTCCCATCCTTGGGGATTGTGTCGAGAGGGGGTGGCGGGTATCTCGGCCATATCACAAATGTTGTGTTTAGGGCCCCTGGAAGCATGAAAATCACTTTAAACATGCTAATTTTAGCTCTAAAACTGATGATCTACCTACAAATGTGAACTGACATTCAAAAATAAAACATTTAAAAAAGGACCATTTTTCACCTTTCTGAAGCAAGACGTAATGGGGGGGTGTTATCTCTTTAGTCAAAAATCAGCCTTTTTTGCTTGAACATTAAAGGCCTCCAAATGGTATTTAATTCACTTCCCGGTGTGTAGACACACTTTTTGAGACCTCAGAGTGAGTAAATTGGCCATTTTCATGCACTTTTAACCATTACACAAATGTTGTATTTAGGGCCCCTGGAAGCATGAAAATCACTTTAAACATGCTAATTTTAGCTCTAAAACTGATGATCTACCTACAAATGTGAACTGACGTGCAAAAATAAAACATTTGAAAACGGACCATTTTTCACCTTTCTGAAGCATGACGTAATGGGGGGTGTTATCTCTTTTGTCAAAAATCACCAGTTTTTCCTTGAACATTAAATGCCTCCAAATGGTATTTCATTTACTTCCCGGGGTAAAGAAACACTTTTTGAGACCTCAGAGTGAGTAAATTGGCCATTTTCATGCACTTTTAACCATTCCATAAATGTTGTGTTTAGGGCCACTAGAAGCACGAAATTCACTTTAAACATGCTAATTTTAGCTCTAAAACTGATGATCCACCTACAAATGTGAACTGACGTTCAAAAATAAAACATTTGAAAACGGACCATATTTCACCTTTCTGAAGCATGACGTAATGGGGGGGTGTTATCTCTTTTGTCAAAAATCAGCTGTTTTTGCTTGAACATTAAATGCCTCCAAATGGTTTTTAATTCACTTCCCGGGCCCCTGGGAGCATGAAAATCACTTTAAACATGCTAATTTTAGCTCTAAAACTGATGATGTACCTACAAATGTGTACTGACATTCAAAAATAAAACATTTGAAAGCGGACCATTTTTCACCTTTCTGAAGCATGACGTAAGGGGGGGGTGTTATCCCTTTTGTCAAAAATCAGCCGTTTTTGCTTGAACATTAAAGGCCTCCAAATGGTATTTAATTCACTTCCCGGTGTGTAGAAACACTTTTTGAGACCTCAGAGTGAGCAAATTGGCCATTTTCATGCACTTTTAACCATTACACAAATGTTGTATTTAGGGCCCCTGGAAGCATGAAAATCACTTTAAACATGCTAATTTTAGCTCTAAAACTGATGATCTACCTACAAATGTGAACTGACGTGCAAAAATAAAACATTTGAAAACGGACCATTTTTCACCTTTCTGAAGCATGACGTAATGGGGGGTGTTATCTCTTTTGTCAAAAATCACCAGTTTTTCCTTGAACATTAAATGCCTCCAAATGGTATTTCATTTACTTCCCGGGGTAAAGAAGCACTTTTTGAGACCTCAGAGTGAGTAAATTGGCCATTTTCATGCACTTTTAACCATTCCATAAATGTAGTGTTTAGGGCCCCTAGAAGCACGAAATTCACTTTAAACATGCTAATTTTAGCTCTAAAACTGATGATCCACCTACAAATGTGAACTGACGTTCAAAAATAAAACATTTGAAACCGGACCATATTTCACCTTTCTGAAGCATGAGGTAATGGGGGTGTTATCTCTTTTGTCAAAAATCAGCTGTTTTTGCTTGAACATTAAATGCCTCCAAATGGTTTTTAATTCACTTCCCGGGCCCCTGGAAGCCTTAAAATCACTTTAAACATGCTAATTTTAGCTCTAAAACTGATGATTTTCCTACAAATGTGAACTGACGTGCAAAAATAAAACATTTGAAAACGGACCATTTTTCACCTTTCTGAAGCATGACGTAATGGGGGTGTTATCTCTTTTGTCAAAAATCAGCCGTTTTTGCTTGAACATTAAATGCCTTCAAATGGTATTTAATTCACTTCCCGGATTGAAGAAACACTTTTTGAAACCTCAGAGTGAGTAAATTGGCCATTTTCATGCACTTTTAACCATTCCACAAATGTTGTGTTTAGGGCCCCTGGAAGCATGAAAATCACTTTAAACATGCTAATTTTAGCTCTAAAACTGATGATCTACCTACAAATGTGAACTGACATTCAAAAATAAAACATTTGAAAATGGACCATTTTTCACCTTTCTGAAGCAAGACGTAATGGGGGGTGTTATCTCTTTTGTCAAAAATCAACCGTTTTTGCTTGAACATTAAATGCCTCCAAATGGTATTTAATTCACTTCCCGGGGTGAAGAAACACTTTTTGAGACCTCAGAGTGAGTAAATTGGCCATTTTCATGCACTTTTAACCATTCCACAAATGTTGTGTTTAGGGCCCCAGGAAGCATGAAAATCACTTTAAACATGCTAATTTTAGCTCTAAAACTGATGAACTACCTACAAATGTAAACTGACGTTCAAAAATAAAACATTTGAAAGCGGACCATTTTTCACCTTTCTGAAGCATGACGTAATGGGGGGTGTTATCTCTTTTGTCAAAAATCAGCTGTTTTTGCTTGAACATTAAATGCCTCCAAATGGTTTTTAATTCACTGCCCGGGCCCCTGGAAGCATGAAAATCACTTTAAACATGCTAATTTTAGCTCTAAAACTGATGATCTACCTACAAATGTGAACTGACATTCAAAAATAAAACATTTAAAAATGGACCATTTTTCACCTTTCTGAAGCAAGATGTAATGGGGGGTGTTATCTCTTTCATCAAAAATCAGCCGTTTTTGCTTGAACATTAAATGCCTCCAAATGGTATTTAATTCACTTCCCGGTGTGAAGAAGCACTTTTGGAGACCTCAGAGTGAGTAAATTGGTCATTTTCATGCACTGTTAACCATTTCACAAATGTTGTGTTTAGGGCCCCTGGAAGCATGAAAATCACTTTAAACATGCTAATTTTAGCTCTAAAACTGATGATCTACCTATAAATGTGAACTGACATTCAAAAATAAAACATTTAAAAAAGGACCATTTTTCACCTTTCTGAAGCAAGACGTAATGGGGGGGGTGTTATCTCTTTAGTCAAAAATCAGCCGTTTTTGCTTGAACATTAAAGGCCTCCAAATGGTATTTAATTCACTTCCCAGTGTGTAGAAACACTTTTTGAGACCTCAGAGTGAGTAAATTGGCCATTTTCATGCACTTTTAACCATTACACAAATGTTGTATTTAGGGCCCCTGGAAGCATGCAAATCACTTTAAACATGCTAATTTTAGCTCTAAAACTGATGATCTACCTACAAATGTGAACTGACGTGCAAAAATAAAACATTTGAAAACTGACCATTTTTCACCTTTCTGAAGCATGACGTAATGGGGGGTGTTATCTCTTTTGTCAAAAAACACCCGTTTTTCCTTGAACATTAAATGCCTCCAAATGGTATTTCATTTACTTCCCGGGGTAAAGAAACACTTTTTGAGACCTCAGAGTGAGTAAATTGGCCATTTTCATGCACTTTTAACCATTCCATAAATGTTGTGTTTAGGGCCCCTAGAAGCACGAAATTCACTTTAAACATGCTAATTTTAGCTCTAAAACTGATGATCCACCTACAAATGTGAACTGACGTTCAAAAATAAAACATTTGAAAACGGACCATATTTCACCTTTCTGAAGCATGACGTAATGGGGGGTGTTATCTCTTTTGTCAAAAATCAGCTGTTTTTGCTTGAACATTAAATGCCTCCAAATGGTTTTTAATTCACTTCACGGGCCCCTGGAAGCATGAAAATCACTTTAAACATGCTAATTTTAGCTCTAAAACTGATGATCCACCTACAAATGTGATCTGACGTTAAAAAATAAAACATTTGAAAACGGGCCATTTTTCACCTTTCTGAAGCATGACGTAATGGGGGTGTTATCTCTTTTGTCAAAAATCAGCCGTTTTTGCTTGAACATTAAATGCCTTCAAATGGTATTTAATTCACTTCCCGGGTTGAAGAAACACTTTTTGAGACCTCAGAGTGAGTAAATTGTCCATTTTCATGCACTTTTAACCATTCCACAAATGTTGTGTTTAGGGCCCCTGGAAGCATGAAAATCACTTTAAACATGCTAATTTTAGCTCTAAAACTGATGATCTACCTACAAATGTGAACTGACATTCAAAAATAAAACATTTGAAAGCGGACCATTTTTCACCTTTCTGAAGCATGACGTAATGGGGGGGTGTTATCTCTTTTGTCAAAAATCAGCTGTTTTTGCTTGAACATTAAATGCCTCCAAATGGTTTTTAATTCACTGCCCGGGCCCCTGGAAGCATGAAAATCACTTTAAACATGCTAATTTTAGCTCTAAAACTGATGATCTACCTACAAATGTGAACTGACATTCAAAAATAAAACATTTAAAAATGGACCATTTTTCACCTTTCTGAAGCAAGATGTAATGGGGGGTGTTATCTCTTTCATCAAAAATCAGCCGTTTTTGCTTGAACATTAAATGCCTCCAAATGGTATTTAATTCACTTCCCGGTGTGAAGAAGCACTTTTTGAGACCTCAGAGTGAGTAAATTGGTCATTTTCATGCACTGTTAACCATTTGGAAAGGGGCGACCATTCGGTCCCCCCGAACGTATGGTGGAGTACCACGATCCCCCCGGGAAGCGATCTTGGGCGGGAGGCGAGTCTCGGCTGGTATGCCCGAAGCGGCGTAGCCGGGGCGCGCCTTTCTCCGCCCTGGAGTGGGTTGTCCTAGACACTGACGCACTCGGCCACGCCCTCGGTGGCGGGCGGGGGCGGGTGGACGCCCGCCCCGGAGATGGATAAAAGAAGCAACAAGCCAAGAAAACATCCTCTTGTTCCTGTGCTCTGAAGCTGCACCTCTCCACTGCACGTGAGCTCAAGACGGAACGAAGAGCCAATTTTTGAGCGTTGTAATCTTTCTTTTTGTCTTACAGATATCCCGTCTGGGAATGCCTAGGAAAGTCGGAAAGCGGGTCAGTACCGATCAGATGCTCCGCATGCTCATGAAGGAGGTAGCCGATTTGAAGAAGCAGATGGCGGATAAGAACGGGGAGGGAGGACCGAAACGACCTTTGCCGGGAGTAGTCCCCGGTGGGAGAGGCAAGAGGTCCAGAAAGGGGGCGCTTGGGGGTGAAACCCCGGTCCCTGATACCCCACTTGGGGAGCCAACCCCGGCGCCGAAGGGGGGGACCCCGATCCCCGTGGTGGTCACCCCCGTGACCAGGGAAGATATGCCTCCCGAGTTAGCGGCACAATTGGCAGCGTGGTTGGGAAAAGATAATGAGGGCACCACGGCTGACGACGCCCGGGCAGTAATGAGACAACTGCGGGAATCTAGGGAGGCTGGGAAGACACCAGCTTTTGTTACCCCGCCAGTTACGGCGGCGGAAAATGCAACGGGCCCAGGTTCGGCGGCAAATACAGCATCTGGTTCAGGTAAGCGGCCATTGCCGATCGCGGGGGAGGGGTCTGTACCTTCACGAGGGAGAAGGTGGCTCAGCATGTTCCACTGGAGATTAAGGAAAAGATTTGGCAAATAAGTATGTTAATATTTTTTCTTTGCTTACCGACCATTACGAGATGGAGCATGTTAAGAGCCAAAAGGAGTTCATGCATCCGAGTGTTTGGCGCGCAAAAATGGCCGCCTTTAAGGTTGACGAAAATATTGGTACTTGGGGCAGAGCGTGGGGCATTTTTACCTCCATCATGGGTGAGCGCAGGCCCGAGTTGCTGACCGAGTTGCCTATTTATCAATCGCGTATCATGGAGTACTCCGTAGCCTATGTGGGCAATCAGTGGTTCTGCTATGACAATATTTTTAGAAAAGCTAAGGAACATGACCCAGTTTTGACTTGGGATTGTTACGACTCCGTGTCATGGCAAAAAATGGAGAGTACTGGAATGTTAAAAGTACCATTGTCAGGGAGTAGCGGGGTTGAATCTTCCCGCCAATACTCTGGGACACCCTTTCGGACGGGTGCAGGTAGCGAGTACCATTCGAAGATGAGTGGCAACGCAGGTAGAAGGGGGATCTGTTGGCATTTTAACAGGGGTAAATGTACGAGGCCCCAGGGGTCATGCAAGTTCAGACATGAATCTGGGGGGTGTGGGCAGCCATCCCATCCTGAGTCCATGTGCAGAGCCAAAACGGGTGATAACGGTGGTAAGGGAAGCGCCAAACAGGTCTGAAATAGTCCGAGGGGCGACTTTACCTACTCCGATTGATACCATGGCAATGATTCCTTGGCTCAGTGAATACCCGGATCATGCTTCCGCTGGGGTGTTGCGGAACGGGTTTTCATATGGTTTCCGCATCCCAGTGGGGGATTTTCAGGGTGTAGCTAACTGTACGAATCAACTATCGGTCTTACAGCATTCGGCTGTGGTACAGGCAAAGATTGGGAAGGAGGTGACTCGGGGTCGTCCATTTGACTTGCCACCGGTTGATAATTTTGTTTGTTCCCCTCTAGGGGTGGTCCCCAAGAAGGACCCGGGTGAGTTTCGGCTGATACATAACTTGTCAGCCCCACGTGGTCTTTCCGTGAATGATGCGATAGACCCGGAAGTGTGTTCGGTGCGGTACGCATCCTTCGATGAGGCCGTCGCCATGTTGCATCGCCTGGGGCCCGGGGCGCTGATGGCAAAATCAGATATCGAGTCAGCGTTCCGGTTGCTCCCGGTACACCCAGACGATCAGCGTCTCCTTGGTTTTAGGTTTCAGGGTCGCTATTACATGGACAGATGTATGCCAATGGGATGTTCTATATCTTGTGCCTACTTTGAAATGTTCAGTTGTTTTTTGCAATGGGTCTTCACAAAGAAGACGGGTTTTCAACATGTTATGCATTATCTTGATGATTTTTTGTTCTTGGGGGCAGCCGGGGACCAAGAATGTGGACAGGCTTTAAATGAATTTTGTGTCTTGACGAACCAATTTGGTGTGCCATTGGCGCCAGGTAAGACCGTGGGTCCCTCGACTTCCCTCGAGTTTCTGGGGATCGAGCTCGACTCAGTAGAGGGTTGTTTTCGACTACCAAGAGAAAAGGTTTTGAAATTCAGGGCATCCCTTGAAACATGTATCAGTGAGACTAAAGTAAAACTGCATCAATTACAACAAGTGGTGGGCCAGTTGAATTTTGCCCTGCGAGTAATGCCGATGGCCCGCCCCTTTTCCCGCTCGATTGCACAAGCCATGGTCGGCCTGAAGGAGGGTCATCACCGCACGAGGCTCTCGGCAGAGGTTCGCCAGGACATGCGCATTTGGTTGGCATTTCTTGCGGATTTCAATGGTCGAATTGTCTGGATAAAACCGGCGGTGTCCTCTGAGGAGCTGGGGCTGTGGACAGATTCGGCGGGGAGTATAGGTTTTGGCGCCATATTCGGCACACAATGGACGGCTCGAAAATGGCCGTCATGGTGGCATGAGTGCGGATTGACGAGGAATATTGCTTTTCTCGAACTTTTCCCTATTTTGGTGGCCCTGAAAACTTGGCCTGAGGGGTTCCGGGATCAGTCTGTGGTGTTTTGGTCTGACAACATGACCGTGGTAGAGAGTATCAATAGTCAGGCAGCACGTTGCAAATGGATGCTGAGACTGCTTAAAGAAATTGTGTTATTGTGCATGCAGTTGAATGTGCTCTTTAGGGCAAGACATGTCCCTGGGGTATTGAACCAAGCGGCTGATGCGCTTTCTCGTTTCCGTATGCAGGCCTTCTGGGGTTTTCTGCCCGCAGCGGACCCGGTGGCGGCACCCTTTCCCGAAGCTCTCTGGTCTCTCGGTGCCCCGAACTACAAAACCTCGTGGGAGAGAGTTTAGCGCCCAGGACAAGGAAGGCATACGAAGGGGCGTTCCGTTCATATTGGTCCTTTTTGGGTTCTGCTAGGGGGGAGCTTTGGGGCCAGGAGGAGCTTGTCGTTACATTTTTGCTGTCTTTACATCAGGCAGGCAAATCAGTAGCTACGGCCCAGAGGCATCGGGCCGCCATTTCCTTTATGGCAAGGGCTCATGGGATCCAGGACCCGACAGCGTCTTTCGTAGTCCAGAAAGCGCTACGGGGGTGGCAACGCCTGGAGGGTCGCAAGGCAGACGAGAGGCGCCCGATAGGTCTGGATAGGTTGGCCCTGTTATTTTCCGTACTCCCTGCAACATGTTCATCACAGTACGAGACAGTGTTATTCCGAGCCGCTTTTGCGCTAGCATTCCATGGGGCTATGCGGGTAAGCGAACTAGTGGCAAGGAACAAGCGGGATACGATGGGGGGATTGTGCCAAGAGCACGTTCAGGTCAAGGGGGAGACAATGACTGTCTCGTTTGTCAGGTCCAAAACCGATCAGGGTGCGTTTGGGGACTGCATAATCATACAGAGGATTCCCGGGTCCCCCATGTGCCCTGTGGTTTGCGTAGAGGAATATTTAGCGCAGAGAGTGGCATCATGGGGGGGGACCTTTTTGAGACACGCTGACACCACCCCACTGACAAGGTTTCAGTTCCAGCGGGTGCTTGCGCTGTCGATTTCGGCCGCGGGCTTGAACCCCGGTGAGTTTGGGACCCATTCTTTTCAGATAGGGGCTGCTACAGAGGCTACAGCCAGGGGTCTGAGTGTAGAAGAAGTAAAACGTGTAGGGCGTTGGTCCTCGAACTGTTATAAAAGGTATGTGCGGTTGCACATGTTATGAAGCTGTAATGATGTACTCACGCTTCTTGTTTTGTTTGGTTTTCAGTTGCGCAAGCCTACGAGGCGGGGCGGACTGTGCAGTCGACCCGACACATGGGGACCAGCGGTCAGACATCACCGGCTGTGAAAAAGGAGGTGTGGGTCGTGGGCCACTCATACGTGAGGCGTGCCGCGGACGTATTCAAAGCAGGTGACATGATTCACGTGGCTGGGGAATACGGGTACAGTGTGTCCTTCCACGGAAAGGGCGGGCTCTGTATTGACCAGTTTCAATCCTTTTTCGAGGGTTTGTTAGGGCGGACAAGGTCACCGCCGTCTATAATCATAGTCCATCTTGGGGGCAACGATTTGGTGGCCACTGGTAGACGACTTCTTCTTGAGGCAATGCTTTCCACAGTAAGTTGGTTGGCAAGGAGAGTTCCAGGGTGCACAATTGCATGGTCCCACATGATCCCACGAAAAGTGTGGCGGGGGGCTATTTCTGTTTCTGCTCTGAATCATTCAGTAAGGAAAATAAATAACAAAGTGAGTAGATTGTTTCGTTCAAGTACTCTGCATTCTGTCTCGCATGGTTGTATCAGAGGGGACAGTATGTATTTGGGGGACGGTGTTCATTTGTCCCGGGTGGGGAATGAGTTACTCATAGGAGACCTCATAGCTTGGTTAAAGAGTTTATAACATGACCTTTAGGCAGGAGTTGTTGTGGGGGGTCCGGATAGCCGGTCAACTATCCGGCCTGTGGCGGTAAGGTCATGATCGGTGAGCAGTAATTGGAAGATCCCTATGGGGGGGGGTGTCACCCATTACGGATGGGAGCGCTCGGGGGAGGTGGCCATTGGCCCCTCAACGGGGAGGCGGTCCCGTCTAAGGATAGGCCGCCGGAAGGAAAGGAAAGGTGGTCAAGGCCCCTTCCTGGATAGGAGGGGCTACGGGCCCTCCTGGGGAATTTCCCGGGGCCAGGACATCTGCGACGGCAGATGGGTAAGTTGTGTGGGGTTCGGGATGGGGTTTACGCTACCTCTTAGACACCTCACACGAGTCCTCGGACGACCGTTAAATGGCGTCGAGTTCATTGGGGCCCCCGTCAAGTCCAAGGGAAATTGGTAGATGCACTTGAGGTACGCCTCTGTGCGGTTGGTCCTCTCACAAGTGAGGGTTGTATTTCTGGTTTAGGGATCTGACACCGGTTACGACCTTGCCGTTGGCCCTTAACGTTAGGATGTACAATTTCAAGTCAAATGTTTTGTAGGATGTTGGATCGGCTAGGAGAATCTTTGTATTAGAGATCTGTTAAGGGTAGCCAAACATCGTAATGTGGAAATGAAATTGTACATAATATGAAACTGTTATTTTAATGTTTTGATTTTGTTTCATATTTTAATAAATACGGCCGGGAGGGTCACTCCCTCCCGCCTTCCAAAAGTTCAGAACCGTTTCGGTTTCCCATCCTTGGGGATTGTGTCGAGAGGGGGTGGCGGGTATCTCGGCCATATGGAAAGGGGCGACCATTCGGTCCCCCCGAACGTATGGTGGAGTACCACGATCCCCCCGGGAAGCCATCTTGGGCGGGAGGCGAGTCTCGGCTGGTATGCCCGAAGCGGCGTAGCCGGGGCGCGCCTTTCTCCGCCCTGGAGTGGGTTGTCCTAGACACTGACGCACTCGGCCACGCCCTCGGTGGCGGGCGGGGGCGGGTGGACGCCCGCCCCGGAGACGGATAAAAGAAGCAACAAGCCAAGAAAACATCCTCTTGTTCCTGTGCTCTGAAGCTGCACCTCTCCACTGCACGTGAGCTCAAGACGGAACGAAGAGCCAATTTTTGACCCACCCACCAGCCCCTGAGGACAGCTAGTTGTTTTGAAATAAAGTCTTGATGTGGTAACTCTATTTTTCTTACAGGTTGTGACGATTGTCCTGATAATTTTGAGTATGCAATAAAGATGGTCACTTTCAGTATGTTGTGCAAATAAAGGATTTTGCAGTGGTGTTGATCAGTAATCATGCTTTTAATAGGCTATAATTGTTTCGTGATTTAGTAATTTAGGTAGATTTGTCGTATTTATTGTCGGGGGTAAGGTCATGATCGGTGAGCAGTAATTGGAAGATCCCTATGGGGGGGGCGTCACCCATTACGGATGGGAGCGCTCGGGGGAGGTGGCCATTGGCCCCTCAACGGGGAGGCGGTCCCGTCTAAGGATAGGCCGCCGGAAGGAAAGGAAAGGTGGTCAAGGCCCCTTCCTGGATAGGAGGGGCTACGGGCCCTCCTGGGGAATTTCCCGGGGCCAAGACATCTGCGACGGCAGATGGGTAAGTTGTGTGGGGTTCGGGAGGGGGTTTACGCTACCTCTTAGACACCTCACACGAGTCCTCGGACGACCGTTAAATGGCGTCGAGTTCATTGGGGCCCCCGTCAAGTCCAAGGGAAATTGGTAGATGCACTTGAGGTACGCCTCTGTGCGGTTGGTCCTCTCACAAGTGAGGGTTGTATTTCTGGTTTAGGGATCTGACACCGGTTACGACCTTGCCGTTGGCCCTTAACGTTAGGATGTACAATTTCAAGTCAAATGTTTTGTAGGATGTTGGATCGGCTAGGAGAATCTTTGTATTAGAGATCTGTTAAGGGTAGCCAAACATCGTAATGTGGAAATGAAATTGTACATAATATGAAACTGTTATTTTAATGTTTTGATTTTGTTTCATATTTTAATAAATACGGCCGGGAGGGTCACTCCCTCCCGCCTTCCAAAAGTTCAGAACCGTTTCGGTTTCCCATCCTTGGGGATTGTGTCGAGAGGGGGTGGCGGGTATCTCGGCCATATCACAAATGTTGTGTTTAGGGCCCCTGGAAGCATGAAAATCACTTTAAACATGCTAATTTTAGCTCTAAAACTGATGATCTACCTACAAATGTGAACTGACATTCAAAAATAAAACATTTAAAAAAGGACCATTTTTCACCTTTCTGAAGCAAGACGTAATGGGGGGGTGTTATCTCTTTAGTCAAAAATCAGCCTTTTTTGCTTGAACATTAAAGGCCTCCAAATGGTATTTAATTCACTTCCCGGTGTGTAGACACACTTTTTGAGACCTCAGAGTGAGTAAATTGGCCATTTTCATGCACTTTTAACCATTACACAAATGTTGTATTTAGGGCCCCTGGAAGCATGAAAATCACTTTAAACATGCTAATTTTAGCTCTAAAACTGATGATCTACCTACAAATGTGAACTGACGTGCAAAAATAAAACATTTGAAAACGGACCATTTTTCACCTTTCTGAAGCATGACGTAATGGGGGGTGTTATCTCTTTTGTCAAAAATCACCAGTTTTTCCTTGAACATTAAATGCCTCCAAATGGTATTTCATTTACTTCCCGGGGTAAAGAAACACTTTTTGAGACCTCAGAGTGAGTAAATTGGCCATTTTCATGCACTTTTAACCATTCCATAAATGTTGTGTTTAGGGCCCCTAGAAGCACGAAATTCACTTTAAACATGCTAATTTTAGCTCTAAAACTGATGATCCACCTACAAATGTGAACTGACGTTCAAAAATAAAACATTTGAAAACGGACCATATTTCACCTTTCTGAAGCATGACGTAATGGGGGGGTGTTATCTCTTTTGTCAAAAATCAGCTGTTTTTGCTTGAACATTAAATGCCTCCAAATGGTTTTTAATTCACTTCCCGGGCCCCTGGGAGCATGAAAATCACTTTACACATGCTAATTTTAGCTCTAAAACTGATGATGTACCTACAAATGTGTACTGACATTCAAAAATAAAACATTTGAAAGCGGACCATTTTTCACCTTTCTGAAGCATGACGTAAGGGGGGGGTGTTATCCCTTTTGTCAAAAATCAGCCGTTTTTGCTTGAACATTAAAGGCCTCCAAATGGTATTTAATTCACTTCCCGGTGTGTAGAAACACTTTTTGAGACCTCAGAGTGAGCAAATTGGCCATTTTCATGCACTTTTAACCATTACACAAATGTTGTATTTAGGGCCCCTGGAAGCATGAAAATCACTTTAAACATGCTAATTTTAGCTCTAAAACTGATGATCTACCTACAAATGTGAACTGACGTGCAAAAATAAAACATTTGAAAACGGACCATTTTTCACCTTTCTGAAGCATGACGTAATGGGGGGTGTTATCTCTTTTGTCAAAAATCACCAGTTTTTCCTTGAACATTAAATGCCTCCAAATGGTATTTCATTTACTTCCCGGGGTAAAGAAGCACTTTTTGAGACCTCAGAGTGAGTAAATTGGCCATTTGCATGCACTTTTACCCATTCCATAAATGTAGTGTTTAGGGCCCCTAGAAGCACGAAATTCACTTTAAACATGCTAATTTTAGCTCTAAAACTGATGATCCACCTACAAATGTGAACTGACGTTCAAAAATAAAACATTTGAAACCGGACCATATTTCACCTTTCTGAAGCATGAGGTAATGGGGGTGTTATCTCTTTTGTCAAAAATCAGCTGTTTTTGCTTGAACATTAAATGCCTCCAAATGGTTTTTAATTCACTTCCCGGGCCCCTGGAAGCCTTAAAATCACTTTAAACATGCTAATTTTAGCTCTAAAACTGATGATTTTCCTACAAATGTGAACTGACGTGCAAAAATAAAACATTTGAAAACGGACCATTTTTCACCTTTCTGAAGCATGACGTAATGGGGGTGTTATCTCTTTTGTCCAAAATCAGCCGTTTTTGCTTGAACATTAAATGCCTTCAAATGGTATTTAATTCACTTCCCGGATTGAAGAAACACTTTTTGAAACCTCAGAGTGAGTAAATTGGCCATTTTCATGCACTTTTAACCATTCCACAAATGTTGTGTTTAGGGCCCCTGGAAGCATGAAAATCACTTTAAACATGCTAATTTTAGCTCTAAAACTGATGATCTACCTACAAATGTGAACTGACATTCAAAAATAAAACATTTGAAAATGGACCATTTTTCACCTTTCTGAAGCAAGACGTAATGGGGGGTGTTATCTCTTTTGTCAAAAATCAACCGTTTTTGCTTGAACATTAAATGCCTCCAAATGGTATTTAATTCACTTCCCGGGGTGAAGAAACACTTTTTGAGACCTCAGAGTGAGTAAATTGGCCATTTTCATGCACTTTTAACCATTCCACAAATGTTGTGTTTAGGGCCCCAGGAAGCATGAAAATCACTTTAAACATGCTAATTTTAGCTCTAAAACTGATGAACTACCTACAAATGTAAACTGACGTTCAAAAATAAAACATTTGAAAGCGGACCATTTTTCACCTTTCTGAAGCATGACGTAATGGGGGGTGTTATCTCTTTTGTCAAAAATCAGCTGTTTTTGCTTGAACATTAAATGCCTCCAAATGGTTTTTAATTCACTGCCCGGGCCCCTGGAAGCATGAAAATCACTTTAAACATGCTAATTTTAGCTCTAAAACTGATGATCTACCTACAAATGTGAACTGACATTCAAAAATAAAACATTTAAAAATGGACCATTTTTCACCTTTCTGAAGCAAGATGTAATGGGGGGTGTTATCTCTTTCATCAAAAATCAGCCGTTTTTGCTTGAACATTAAATGCCTCCAAATGGTATTTAATTCACTTCCCGGTGTGAAGAAGCACTTTTGGAGACCTCAGAGTGAGTAAATTGGTCATTTTCATGCACTGTTAACCATTTCACAAATGTTGTGTTTAGGGCCCCTGGAAGCATGAAAATCACTTTAAACATGCTAATTTTAGCTCTAAAACTGATGATCTACCTATAAATGTGAACTGACATTCAAAAATAAAACATTTAAAAAAGGACCATTTTTCACCTTTCTGAAGCAAGACGTAATGGGGGGGGTGTTATCTCTTTAGTCAAAAATCAGCCGTTTTTGCTTGAACATTAAAGGCCTCCAAATGGTATTTAATTCACTTCCCGGTGTGTAGAAACACTTTTTGAGACCTCAGAGTGAGTAAATTGGCCATTTTCATGCACTTTTAACCATTACACAAATGTTGTATTTAGGGCCCCTGGAAGCATGAAAATCACTTTAAACATGCTAATTTTAGCTCTAAAACTGATGATCTACCTACAAATGTGAACTGACGTGCAAAAATAAAACATTTGAAAACTGACCATTTTTCACCTTTCTGAAGCATGACGTAATGGGGGGTGTTATCTCTTTTGTCAAAAAACACCTGTTTTTCCTTGAACATTAAATGCCTCCAAATGGTATTTCATTTACTTCCCGGGGTAAAGAAACACTTTTTGAGACCTCAGAGTGAGTAATTTGGCCATTTTCATGCACTTTTAACCATTCCATAAATGTTGTGTTTAGGGCCCCTAGAAGCACGAAATTCACTTTAAACATGCTAATTTTAGCTCTAAAACTGATGATCCACCTACAAATGTGAACTGACGTTCAAAAATAAAACATTTGAAAACGGACCATATTTCACCTTTCTGAAGCATGACGTAATGGGGGGTGTTATCTCTTTTGTCAAAAATCAGCTGTTTTTGCTTGAACATTAAATGCCTCCAAATGGTTTTTAATTCACTTCCTGGGCCCCTGGAAGCCTTAAAATCACTTTAAACATGCTAATTTTAGCTCTAAAACTGATGATTTTCCTACAAATAAGAACTGACGTGCAAAAATAAAACATTTGAAAACGGACAATTTTTCACCTTTCTGAAGCATGACGTAATGGGGGAGTCTTATCGGTTAGGTCAAAAATCAGCCGTTTTTGCTTTAACATTAAATGCCTCCAAATAGCATGTAATTCACTTCCCGGGGTGAAGAAACACTTTTTGAGACGTCAGAGTGAATAAATTGGCCATTTTCATGCACTTTTAACCATTCCACAAATGTTGTGTTTAGGGCCCCTGGAAGCATGAAAATCACTTTAAACATGCTAATTTTAGCTCTAAAAATGATGATCTACCTACAAATGTGAACTGAGATTCAAAAATAAAACATTTAAAAATGGACCATTTTTCACCTTTCTGAAGCAAGACTTAATGGGGGGGTGTTATCTTTTTTTATCAAAAATCAGCCGTTTTTGCTTGAACATTAAATGCCTCCAAATGGTATTTAATTCACTTCCCGGTGTGAAGAAACACTTTTTGAGACCTCAGAGTGAGTAAATTGGCCATTTTCATGCACTTTTAACCATTCCACAAATGTTGTGTTTAGGGCCCCTGAAAGCATGAAAATCACTTTAAACATGCTAATTTTAGCTCTAAAACTGATGATCTACCTACAAATGTGAACTGACATTCAAAAATAAAACATTTGAAAATGGACCATTTTTCACCTTTCTGAAGCAAGACGTAATGGGGGGTATTATCTCTTTTGTCAAAAATCTGCCATTTTTGCTTGAACATTAAATGCCTCTAAATGATATTTAATTCACTTCCCGGGGTGAAGAAACACTTTTTGAGACCTCAGAGTGAGTAAATTGGCCATTTTCATGCACTTTTAACCATTCCACAAATGTTGAGTTTAGGGCCCCTGGAAGCATGAAAATCACTTTAAACAAGCTAATTTTAGCTCTAAAACTGATGATCTACCTACAAATGTGAACTGACATTCAAAAATAAAACATTTAAAAATGGACCATTTTTCACCTTTCTGAAGCAAGACGTAATGGGGGGGTGTTATCTCTTTAGTCAAAAATCAGCCGTTTTTGCTTGAACATTAAAGGCCTCCAAATGGTATTTAATTCACTTCCCGGTGTGTAGAAACACTTTTTGAGACCTCAGGGTGAGTAAATTGGCCATTTTCATGCACTTTTAACCATTACACAAATGTTGTATTTAGGGCCCCTGGAAGCATGAAAATCACTTTAAACATGCTAATTTTAGCTCTAAAACTGATGATCTACCTACAAATGTGAACTGACGTGCAAAAATAAAACATTTGAAAACGGACCATTTTTCACCTTTCTGAAGCATGACGTAATGGGGGGTGTTATCTCTTTTGTCAAAAATCACCCGTTTTTCCTTGAACATTAAATGCCTCCAAATGGTATTTCATTTACTTCCCGGGGTAAAGAAACACTTTTTGGGACCTCAGAGTGAGTAAATTGGCCATTTTCATGCACTTTTAACCATTCCATAAATGTTGTGTTTAGGGCCCCTAGAAGCACGAAATTCACTTTAAACATGCTAATTTTAGCTCTAAAACTGATGATCCACCTACAAATGTGAACTGACGTTCAAAAATAAAACATTTGAAAACGGACCATATTTCACCTTTCTGAAGCATGACGTAATGGGGGGGTGTTATCTCTTTTGTCAAAAATCAGCTGTTTTTGCTTGAACATTAAATGCCTCCAAATGGTTTTTAATTCACTTCCCGGGCCCCTGGGAGCATGAAAATCACTTTAAACAAGCTAATTTTAGCTCTAAAACTGATGATCTACCTACAAATGTGAACTGACATTCAAAAATAAAACATTTAAAAATGGACCATTTTTCACCTTTCTGAAGCAAGACGTAATGGGGGGGTGTTATCTCTTTAGTCAAAAATCAGCCGTTTTTGCTTGAACATTAAAGGCCTCCAAATGGTATTTAATTCACTTCCCGGTGTGTAGAAACACTTTTTGAGACCTCAGGGTGAGTAAATTGGCCATTTTCATGCACTTTTAACCATTACACAAATGTTGTATTTAGGGCCCCTGGAAGCATGAAAATCACTTTAAACATGCTAATTTTAGCTCTAAAACTGATGATCTACCTACAAATGTGAACTGACGTGCAAAAATAAAACATTTGAAAACGGACCATTTTTCACCTTTCTGAAGCATGACGTAATGGGGGGTGTTATCTCTTTTGTCAAAAATCACCCGTTTTTCCTTGAACATTAAATGCCTCCAAATGGTATTTCATTTACTTCCCGGGGTAAAGAAACACTTTTTGGGACCTCAGAGTGAGTAAATTGGCCATTTTCATGCACTTTTAACCATTCCATAAATGTTGTGTTTAGGGCCCCTAGAAGCACGAAATTCACTTTAAACATGCTAATTTTAGCTCTAAAACTGATGATCCACCTACAAATGTGAACTGACGTTCAAAAATAAAACATTTGAAAACGGACCATATTTCACCTTTCTGAAGCATGACGTAATGGGGGGGTGTTATCTCTTTTGTCAAAAATCAGCTGTTTTTGCTTGAACATTAAATGCCTCCAAATGGTTTTTAATTCACTTCCCGGGCCCCTGGGAGCATGAAAATCACTTTAAACATGCTAATTTTAGCTCTAAAACTGATGATGTACCTACAAATGTGTACTGACATTCAAAAATAAAACATTTGAAAGCGGACCATTTTTCACCTTTCTGAAGCATGACGTAAGGGGGGGGTGTTATCTCTTTTGTCAAAAATCAGCCGTTTTTGCTTGAACATTAAAGGCCTCCAAATGGTATTTAATTCACTTCCCGGTGTGTAGAAACACTTTTTGAGACTCAGAGTGAGCAAATTGGCCATTTTCATGCACTTTTAACCATTACACAAATGTTGTATTTAGGGCCCCTGGAAGCATGAAAATCACTTTAAACATGCTAATTTTAGCTCTAAAACTGATGATCTACCTACAAATGTGAACTGACGTGCAAAAATAAAACATTTGAAAACGGACCATATTTCACCTTTCTGAAGCATGAGGTAATGGGGGTGTTATCTCTTTTGTCAAAAATCAGCTGTTTTTGCTTGAACATTAAATGCCTCCAAATGGTTTTTAATTCACTTCCCGGGCCCCTGGAAGCCTTAAAATCACTTTAAACATGCTAATTTTAGCTCTAAAACTGATGATTTTCCTACAAATGTGAACTGACGTGCAAAAATAAAACATTTGAAAACGGACCATTTTTCACCTTTCTGAAGCATGACGTAATGGGGGAGTGTTATCGGTTTTGTCAAAAATCAGCCGTTTTTGCTTTAACTTTAAATGCCTCCAAATAGCATTTAATTCACTTCCCGGGGTGAAGAAACACTTTTTGAGACGTCAGAGTGAATAAATTGGCCATTTTCATGCACTTTTAACCATTCCACAAATGTTGTGTTTAGGGCCCCTGGAAGCTTGAAAATCACTTTAAACATGCTAATTTTAGCTCTAAAACTGATGATCCACCTAAAAATGTGATCTGACGTTAAAAAATAAAACATTTGAAAACGGGCCATTTTTCACCTTTCTGAAGCATGACGTAATGGGGGTGTTATCTCTTTTGTCAAAAATCAGACGTTTTTGCTTGAACATTAAATGCCTTCAAATGGTATTTAATTCACTTCCCGGGTTGAAGAAACACTTTTTGAGACCTCAGAGTGAGTAAATTGGCCATTTTCATGCACTTTTAACCATTCCACAAATGTTGTGTTTAGGGCCCCTGGAAGCATGAAAATCACTTTAAACATGCTAATTTTAGCTCTAAAACTGATGATCTACCTACAAATGTGAACTGACATTCAAAAATAAAACATTTGAAAATGGACCATTTTTCACCTTTCTGAAGCAAGACGTAATGGGGGGTGTTATCTCTTTTGTCAAAAATCAGCCGTTTTTGCTTGAACATTAAATGCCTCCAAATGGTATTTAATTCACTTCCCGGGGTGAAGAAACACTTTTTGAGACCTCAGAGTGAGTAAATTGGCCATTTTCATGCACTTTTAACCATTCCACAAATGTTGTGTTTAGGGCCCCAGGAAGCATGAAAATCACTTTAAACATGCTAATTTTAGCTCTAAAACTGATGAACTACCTACAAATGTAAACTGACGTTCAAAAATAAAACATTTGAAAGCGGACCATTTTTCACCTTTCTGAAGCATGACGTAATGGGGGGTGTTATCTCTTTTGTCAAAAATCAGCTGTTTTTGCTTGAACATTAAATGCCTCCAAATGGTTTTTAATTCACTGCCCGGGCCCCTGGAAGCATGAAAATCACTTTAAACATGCTAATTTTAGCTCTAAAACTGATGATCTACCTACAAATGTGAACTGACATTCAAAAATAAAACATTTAAAAATGGACCATTTTTCACCTTTCTGAAGCAAGATGTAATGGGGGGTGTTATCTCTTTCATCAAAAATCAACCGTTTTTGCTTGAACATTAAATGCCTCCAAATGGTATTTAATTCACTTCCCGGTGTGAAGAAGCACTTTTTGAGACCTCAGAGTGAGTAAATTGGTCATTTTCATGCACTGTTAACCATTTCACAAATGTTGTGTTTAGGGCCCCTGGAAGCATGAAAATCACTTTAAACATGCTAATTTAAGCTCTAAAACTGATGATCTACCTACAAATGTGAACTGAAGTGCAAAAATAAAACATTTGAAAACGGACCATTTTTCACCTTTCTGAAGCATGACGTAATGGGGGGTGTTATCTCTTTTGTCAAAAATCACCCGTTTTTCCTTGAACATTAAATGCCTCCAAATGGTATTTCATTTACTTCCCGGGGTAAAGAAACACTTTTTGAGACCTCAGAGTGAGTAAATTGGCCATTTTCATGCACTTTTAACCATTCCATAAATGTTGTGTTTAGGGCCCCTAGAAGCACGAAATTCACTTTAAACATGCTAATTTTAGCTCTAAAACTGATGATCCACCTACAAATGTGAACTGACGTTCAAAAATAAAACATTTGAAAACGGACCATATTTCACCTTTCTGAAGCATGACGTAATGGGGGGTGTTATCTCTTTTGTCAAAAATCAGCTGTTTTTGCTTGAACATTAAATGCCTCCAAATGGTTTTTAATTCACTTCCCGGGCCCCTGGAAGCCTTAAAATCACTTTAAACATGCTAATTTTAGCTCTAAAACTGATGATTTTCCTACAAATGTGAACTGACGTGCAAAAATAAAACATTTGAAAACGGACAATTTTTCACCTTTCTGAAGCATGACGTAATGGGGGAGTCTTATCGGTTTTGTCAAAAATCAGCCGTTTTTGCTTTAACATTAAATGCCTCCAAATAGCATGTAATTCACTTCCCGGGGTGAAGAAACACTTTTTGAGATGTCAGAGTGAAGAAATTGGCCATTTTCATGCACTTTTAACCATTCCACAAATGTTGTGTTTAGGGCCCCTGGAAGCATGAAAATCACTTTAAACATGCTAATTTTAGCTCTAAAAATGATGATCTACCTACAAATGTGAACTGACATTCAAAAATAAAACATTTAAAAATGGACAATTTTTCACCTTTCTGAAGCAAGACTTAATGGGGGGGTGTTATCTTTTTTTATCAAAAATCAGCCGTTTTTGCTTGAACATTAAATGCCTCCAAATGGTATTTAATTCACTTCCCGGTGTGAAGAAACACTTTTTGAGACCTCAGAGTGAGTAAATTGGCCATTTTCATGCACTTTTAACCATTCCACAAATGTTGTGTTTAGGGCCCCTGAAAGCATGAAAATCACTTTAAACATGCTAATTTTAGCTCTAAAACTGATGATCTACCTACAAATGTGAACTGACATTCAAAAATAAAACATTTGAAAATGGACCATTTTTCACCTTTCTGAAGCAAGACGTAATGGGGGGTATTATCTCTTTTGTCAAAAATCAGCCATTTTTGATTGAACATTAAATGCCTCTAAATGATATTTAATTCACTTCCCGGGGTGAAGAAACACTTTTTGAGACCTCAGAGTGAGTAAATTGGCCATTTTCATGCACTTTTAACCATTCCACAAATGTTGAGTTTAGGGCCCCTGGAAGCATGAAAATCACTTTAAACAAGCTAATTTTAGCTCTAAAACTGATGATCTACCTACAAATGTGAACTGACATTCAAAAATAAAACATTTAAAAATGGACCATTTTTCACCTTTCTGAAGCAAGACGTAATGGGGGGGTGTTATCTCTTTAGTCAAAAATCAGCCGTTTTTGCTTGAACATTAAAGGCCTCCAAATGGTATTTAATTCACTTCCCGGTGTGTAGAAACACTTTTTGAGACCTCAGGGTGAGTAAATTGGCCATTTTCATGCACTTTTAACCATTACACAAATGTTGTATTTAGGGCCCCTGGAAGCATGAAAATCACTTTAAACATGCTAATTTTAGCTCTAAAACTGATGATCTACCTACAAATGTGAACTGACGTGCAAAAATAAAACATTTGAAAACGGACCATTTTTCACCTTTCTGAAGCATGACGTAATGGGGGGTGTTATCTCTTTTGTCAAAAATCACCCGTTTTTCCTTGAACATTAAATGCCTCCAAATGGTATTTCATTTACTTCCCGGGGTAAAGAAACACTTTTTGGGACCTCAGAGTGAGTAAATTGGCCATTTTCATGCACTTTTAACCATTCCATAAATGTTGTGTTTAGGGCCCCTAGAAGCACGAAATTCACTTTAAACATGCTAATTTTAGCTCTAAAACTGATGATCCACCTACAAATGTGAACTGACGTTCAAAAATAAAACATTTGAAAACGGACCATATTTCACCTTTCTGAAGCATGACGTAATGGGGGGGTGTTATCTCTTTTGTCAAAAATCAGCTGTTTTTGCTTGAACATTAAATGCCTCCAAATGGTTTTTAATTCACTTCCCGGGCCCCTGGGAGCATGAAAATCACTTTAAACATGCTAATTTTAGCTCTAAAACTGATGATGTACCTACAAATGTGTACTGACATTCAAAAATAAAACATTTGAAAGCGGACCATTTTTCACCTTTCTGAAGCATGACGTAAGGGGGGGGTGTTATCTCTTTTGTCAAAAATCAGCCGTTTTTGCTAGAACATTAAAGGCCTCCAAATGGTATTTAATTCACTTCCCGGTGTGTAGAAACACTTTTTGAGACTCAGAGTGAGCAAATTGGCCATTTTCATGCACTTTTAACCATTACACAAATGTTGTATTTAGGGCCCCTGGAAGCATGAAAATCACTTTAAACATGCTAATTTTAGCTCTAAAACTGATGATCTACCTACAAATGTGAACTGACGTGCAAAAATAAAACATTTGAAAACGGACCATATTTCACCTTTCTGAAGCATGAGGTAATGGGGGTGTTATCTCTTTTGTCAAAAATCAGCTGTTTTTGCTTGAACATTAAATGCCTCCAAATGGTTTTTAATTCACTTCCCGGGCCCCTGGAAGCCTTAAAATCACTTTAAACATGCTAATTTTAGCTCTAAAACTGATGATTTTCCTACAAATGTGAACTGACGTGCAAAAATAAAACATTTGAAAACTGACCATTTTTCACCTTTCTGAAGCATGACGTAATGGGGGAGTGTTATCGGTTTTGTCAAAAATCAGCCGTTTTTGCTTTAACTTTAAATGCCTCCAAATAGCATTTAATTCACTTCCCGGGGTGAAGAAACACTTTTTGAGACGTCAGAGTGAATAAATTGGCCATTTTCATGCACTTTTAACCATTCCACAAATGTTGTGTTTAGGGCCCCTGGAAGCATGAAAATCACTTTAAACATGCTAATTTTAGCTCTAAAACTGATGATCCACCTAAAAATGTGATCTGACGTTAAAAAATAAAACATTTGAAAACGGGCCATTTTTCACCTTTCTGAAGCAAGACGTAATGGGGGGGTGTTATCTCTTTAGTCAAAAATCAGCCATTTTTGCTTGAACATTAAAGGCCTCCAAATGGTATTTAATTCACTTCCCGGTGTGTAGAAACACTTTTTGAGACCTCAGGGTGAGTAAATTGGCCATTTTCATGCACTTTTAACCATTACACAAATGTTGTATTTAGGGCCCCTGGAAGCATGAAAATCACTTTAAACATGCTAATTTTAGCTCTAAAACTGATGATCTACCTACAAATGTGAACTGACGTGCAAAAATAAAACATTTGAAAACGGACCATTTTTCACCTTTCTGAAGCATGACGTAATGGGGGGTGTTATCTCTTTTGTCAAAAATCACCCGTTTTTCCTTGAACATTAAATGCCTCCAAATGGTATTTCATTTACTTCCCGGGGTAAAGAAACACTTTTTGGGACCTCAGAGTGAGTAAATTGGCCATTTTCATGCACTTTTAACCATTCCATAAATGTTGTGTTTAGGGCCCCTAGAAGCACGAAATTCACTTTAAACATGCTAATTTTAGCTCTAAAACTGATGATCCACCTACAAATGTGAACTGACGTTCAAAAATAAAACATTTGAAAACGGACCATATTTCACCTTTCTGAAGCATGACGTAATGGGGGGGTGTTATCTCTTTTGTCAAAAATCAGCTGTTTTTGCTTGAACATTAAATGCCTCCAAATGGTTTTTAATTCACTTCCCGGGCCCCTGGGAGCATGAAAATCACTTTAAACATGCTAATTTTAGCTCTAAAACTGATGATGTACCTACAAATGTGTACTGACATTCAAAAATAAAACATTTGAAAGCGGACCATTTTTCACCTTTCTGAAGCATGACGTAAGGGGGGGGTGTTATCTCTTTTGTCAAAAATCAGCCGTTTTTGCTTGAACATTAAAGGCCTCCAAATGGTATTTAATTCACTTCCCGGTGTGTAGAAACACTTTTTGAGACTCAGAGTGAGCAAATTGGCCATTTTCATGCACTTTTAACCATTACACAAATGTTGTATTTAGGGCCCCTGGAAGCATGAAAATCACTTTAAACATGCTAATTTTAGCTCTAAAACTGATGATCTACCTACAAATGTGAACTGACGTGCAAAAATAAAACATTTGAAAACGGACCATATTTCACCTTTCTGAAGCATGAGGTAATGGGGGTGTTATCTCTTTTGTCAAAAATCAGCTGTTTTTGCTTGAACATTAAATGCCTCCAAATGGTTTTTAATTCACTTCCCGGGCCCCTGGAAGCCTTAAAATCACTTTAAACATGCTAATTTTAGCTCTAAAACTGATGATTTTCCTACAAATGTGAACTGACGTGCAAAAATAAAACATTTGAAAACGGACCATTTTTCACCTTTCTGAAGCATGACGTAATGGGGGAGTGTTATCGGTTTTGTCAAAAATCAGCCGTTTTTGCTTTAACTTTAAATGCCTCCAAATAGCATTTAATTCACTTCCCGGGGTGAAGAAACACTTTTTGAGACGTCAGAGTGAATAAATTGGCCATTTTCATGCACTTTTAACCATTCCACAAATGTTGTGTTTAGGGCCCCTGGAAGCATGAAAATCACTTTAAACATGCTAATTTTAGCTCTAAAACTGATGATCCACCTAAAAATGTGATCTGACGTTAAAAAATAAAACATTTGAAAACGGGCCATTTTTCACCTTTCTGAAGCATGACGTAATGGGGGTGTTATCTCTTTTGTCAAAAATCAGCCGTTTTTGCTTGAACATTAAATGCCTTCAAATGGTATTTAATTCACTTCCCGGGTTGAAGAAACACTTTTTGAGACCTCAGAGTGAGTAAATTGGCCATTTTCATGCACTTTTAACCATTCCACAAATGTTGTGTTTAGGGCCCCTGGAAGCATGAAAATCACTTTAAACATGCTAATTTTAGCTCTAAAACTGATGATCTACCTACAAATGTGAACTGACATTCAAAAATAAAACATTTGAAAATGGACCATTTTTCACCTTTCTGAAGCAAGACGTAATGGGGGATGTTATCTCTTTTGTCAAAAATCAGCCGTTTTTGCTTGAACATTAAATGCCTCCAAATGGTATTTAATTCACTTCCCGGGGTGAAGAAACACTTTTTGAGACCTCAGAGTGAGTAAATTGGCCATTTTCATGCACTTTTAACCATTCCACAAATGTTGTGTTTAGGGCCCCAGGAAGCATGAAAATCACTTTAAACATGCTAATTTTAGCTCTAAAACTGATGAACTACCTACAAATGTAAACTGACGTTCAAAAATAAAACATTTGAAAGCGGACCATTTTTCACCTTTCTGAAGCATGACGTAATGGGGGTGTTATCTCTTTTGTCAAAAATCAGCTGTTTTTGCTTGAACATTAAATGCCTCCAAATGGTTTTTAATTCACTGCCCGGGCCCCTGGAAGCATGAAAATCACTTTAAACATGCTAATTTTAGCTCTAAAACTGATGATCTACCTAAAATTTGTGAACTGACATTCAAAAATAAAACATTTAAAAATGGACCATTTTTCACCTTTCTGAAGCAAGATGTAATGGGGGGTGTTATCTATTTCATCAAAAATCAACCGTTTTTGCTTGAACATTAAATGCCTCCAAATGGTATTTAATTCACTTCCCGGTGTGAAGAAGCACTTTTTGAGACCTCAGAGTGAGTAAATTGGTCATTTTCATGCACTGTTAACCATTTCACAAATGTTGTGTTTAGGGCCCCTGGAAGCATGAAAATCACTTTAAACATGCTAATTTAAGCTCTAAAACTGATGATCTACCTACAAATGTGAACTGACATTCAAAAATAAAACATTTAAAAAAGGACCATTTTTCACCTTTCTGAAGCAAGACGTAATGGGGGGGGTGTTATCTCTTTAGTCAAAAATCAGCCGTTTTTGCTTGAACATTAAAGGCCTCTAAATGGTATTTAATTCACTTCCCGGTGTGTAGAAACACTTTTTGAGACCTCAGAGTGAGTAAATTGGCCATTTTCATGCACTTTTAACCATTACACAAATGTTGTATTTAGGGCCCCTGGAAGCATGAAAATCACTTTAAACATGCTAATTTTAGCTCTAAAACTGATGATCTACCTACAAATGTGAACTGACGTGCAAAAATAAAACATTTGAAAACGGACCATTTTTCACCTTTCTGAAGCATGACGTAATGGGGGGTGTTATCTCTTTTGTCAAAAATCACCCGTTTTTCCTTGAACATTAAATGCCTCCAAATGGTATTTCATTTACTTCCCGGGGTAAAGAAACACTTTTTGAGACCTCAGAGTGAGTAAATTGGCCATTTTCATGCACTTTTAACCATTCCATAAATGTTGTGTTTAGGGCCCCTAGAAGCACGAAATTCACTTTAAACATGCTAATTTTAGCTCTAAAACTGATGATCCACCTACAAATGTGAACTGACGTTCAAAAATAAAACATTTGAAAACGGACCATATTTCACCTTTCTGAAGCATGACGTAATGGGGGGTGTTATCTCTTTTGTCAAAAATCAGCTGTTTTTGCTTGAACATTAAATGCCTCCAAATGGTTTTTAATTCACTTCCCGGGCCCCTGGAAGCCTTAAAATCACTTTAAACATGCTAATTTTAGCTCTAAAACTGATGATTTTCCTACAAATGTGAACTGACGTGCAAAAATAAAACATTTGAAAACGGACAATTTTTCACCTTTCTGAAGCATGACGTAATGGGGGAGTCTTATCGGTTTTGTCAAAAATCAGCCGTTTTTGCTTTAACATTAAATGCCTCCAAATAGCATGTAATTCACTTCCCGGGGTGAAGAAACACTTTTTGAGACGTCAGAGTGAAGAAATTGGCCATTTTCATGCACTTTTAACCATTCCACAAATGTTGTGTTTAGGGCCCCTGGAAGCATGAAAATCACTTTAAACATGCTAATTTTAGCTCTAAAAATGATGATCTACCTACAAATGTGAACTGACATTCAAAAATAAAACATTTAAAAATGGACCATTTTTCACCTTTCTGAAGCAAGACTTAATGGGGGGGTGTTATCTTTTTTTATCAAAAATCAGCCGTTTTTGCTTGAACATTAAATGCCTCCAAATGGTATTTAATTCACTTCCCGGTCTGAAGAAACACTTTTTGAGACCTCAGAGTGAGTAAATTGGCCATTTTCATGCACTTTTAACCATTCCACAAATGTTGTGTTTAGGGCCCCTGAAAGCATGAAAATCACTTTAAACATGCTAATTTTAGCTCTAAAACTGATGATCTACCTACAAATGTGAACTGACATTCAAAAATAAAACATTTGAAAATGGACCATTTTTCACCTTTCTGAAGCAAGACGTAATGGGGGGTATTATCTCTTTTGTCAAAAATCAGCCGTTTTTGCTTGAACATTAAAGGCCTCCAAATGGTATTTAATTCACTTCCCGGTGTGTAGAAACACTTTTTGAGACCTCAGAGTGAGTAAATTGGCCATTTTCATGCACTTTTAACCATTACACAAATGTTGTATTTAGGGCCCCTGGAAGCATGAAAATCACTTTAAACATGCTAATTTTAGCTCTAAAACTGATGATCTACCTACAAATGTGAACTGACGTGCAAAAATAAAACATTTGAAAACGGACCATTTTTCACCTTTCTGAAGCATGACGTAATGGGGGGTGTTATCTCTTTTATCAAAAATCACCCATTTTTCCTTGAACATTAAATGCCTCCAAATGGTATTTCATTTACTTCCCGGGGTAAAGAAACACTTTTTGGGACCTCAGAGTGAGTAAATTGGCCATTTTTATGCACTTTTAACCATTCCATAAATGTTGTGTTTAGGGCCCCTAGAAGCACGAAATTCACTTTAAACATGCTAATTTTAGCTCTAAAACTGATGATTTTCCTACAAATGTGAACTGACGTGCAAAAATAAAACATTTGAAAACGGACCCTTTTTCACCTTTCTGAAGCATGACGTAATGGGGGAGTGTTATCGCTTTTGTCAAAAATCAGCCGTTTTTGCTTGAACATTAAATGCCTCCAAATGGTATTTAATTCACTTCCCGGTCTGAAGAAACACTTTTTGAGACCTCAGAGTGAGTAAATTGGCCATTTTCATGCACTTTTAACCATTCCACAAATGTTGAGTTTAGGGCCCCTGAAAGCATGAAAATCACTTTAAACATGCTAATTTTAGCTCTAAAACTGATGATCTACCTACAAATGTGAACTGACATTCAAAAATAAAACATTTGAAAATGGACCATTTTTCACCTTTCTGAAGCAAGACGTAATGGGGGGTATTATCTCTTTTGTCAAAAATCAGCCGTTTTTGCTTGAACATTAAATGCCTCTAAATGATATTTAATTCACTTCCCGGGGTGAAGAAACACTTTTTGAGACCTCAGAGTGAGTAAATTGGCCATTTTCATGCACTTTTAACCATTCCACAAATGTTGAGTTTAGGGCCCCTGGAAGCATGAAAATCACTTTAAACAAGCTAATTTTAGCTCTAAAACTGATGATCTACCTACAAATGTGAACTGACATTCAAAAATAAAACATTTAAAAATGGACCATTTTTCACCTTTCTGAAGCAAGACGTAATGGGGGGGTGTTATCTCTTTAGTCAAAAATCAGCTGTTTTTGCTTGAACATTAAAGGCCTCCAAATGGTATTTAATTCACTTCCCGGTGTGTAGAAACACTTTTTGAGACCTCAGAGTGAGTAAATTGGCCATTTTCATGCACTTTTAACCATTACACAAATGTTGTATTTAGGGCCCCTGGAAGCATGAAAATCACTTTAAACATGCTAATTTTAGCTCTAAAACTGATGATATACCTACAAATGTGAACTGACGTGCAAAAATAAAACATTTGAAAACGGACCATTTTTCACCTTTCTGAAGCATGACGTAATGGGGGGTGTTATCTCTTTTATCAAAAATCACCCGTTTTTCCTTGAACATTAAATGCCTCCAAATGGTATTTCATTTACTTCCCGGGGTAAAGAAACACTTTTTGGGACCTCAGAGTGAGTAAATTGGCCATTTTCATGCACTTTTAACCATTCCATAAATGTTGTGTTTAGGGCCCCTAGAAGCACGAAATTCACTTTAAACATGCTAATTTTAGCTCTAAAACTGATGATTTTCCTACAAATGTGAACTGACGTGCAAAAATAAAACATTTGAAAACGGACCCTTTTTCACCTTTCTGAAGCATGACGTAATGGGGGAGTGTTATCGCTTTTGTCAAAAATCAGCCGTTTTTGCTTGAACATTAAATGCCTCCAAATGGCATTTAATTCACTTCCCGGGGTGAAGAAACACTTTTTGAGACGTCAGAGTGAGTAAATTGGCCATTTTCATGCACTTTTAACCATTCCACAAATGTTGTGTTTAGGGCCCCTGGAAGCATGAAAATCACTTTAAACATGCTAATTTTAGCTCTAAAACTGATGATCCACCTACAAATGTGAACTGACGTTCAAAAATAAAATATTTGAAACTGGACCATTTTGCACCTTTCTGAAGCATGACGTAATGGGGGGGTGTTATCTCTTTTGTCAAAAATCTGCTGTTTTTGCTTGAACATTAAATGCCTCCAAATGGTTTTTAATTCACTTCACGGGCCCCTGGAAGCATGAAAATCACTTTAAACATGCTAATTTTAGCTCTAAAACTGATGATCTACCTACAAATGTGAACTGACATTCAAAAATAAAACATTTAAAAATGGACCATTTTTCACCTTTCTGAAGCAAGATGTAATGGGGGGGGTGTTATCTCTTTCATCAAAAATCAGCCGTTTTTGCTTGAACAATAAATGCCTCCAAATGGTATTTAATTCACTACCCGGTGTGAAGAAGCACTTTTTGAGACCTCAGAGTGAGTAAATTGGTCATTTTCATGCACTGTTAACCATTTCACAAATGTTGTGTTTAGGGCCCCTGGAAGCATGAAAATCACTTTAAACATGCTAATTTTAGCTCTAAAACTGATGATCTACCTACAAATGTGAACTGACATTCAAAAATAAAACATTTAAAAAAGGACCATTTTTCACCTTTCTGAAGCAAGACGTAATGGGGGGGTGTTATCTCTTTAGTCAAAAATCAGCCGTTTTTGCTTGAACATTAAAGGCCTCTAAATGGTATTTAATTCACTTCCCGGTGTGTAGAAACACTTTTTGAGACCTCAGAGTGAGTAAATTGGCCATTTTCATGCACTTTTAACCATTACACAAATGTTGTATTTAGGGCCCCTGGAAGCATGAAAATCACTTTAAACATGCTAATTTTAGCTCTAAAACTGATGATCTACCTACAAATGTGAACTGACGTGCAAAAATAAAACATTTGAAAACGGACCATTTTTCACCTTTCTGAAGCATGACGTAATGGGGGGTGTTATCTCTTTTGTCAAAAATCACCCGTTTTTCCTTGAACATTAAATGCCTCCAAATGGTATTTCATTTACTTCCCGGGGTAAAGAAACACTTTTTGAGACCTCAGAGTGAGTAAATTGGCCATTTTCATGCACTTTTAACCATTCCATAAATGTTGTGTTTAGGGCCCCTAGAAGCACGAAATTCACTTTAAACATGCTAATTTTAGCTCTAAAACTGATGATCCACCTACAAATGTGAACTGACGTTCAAAAATAAAACATTTGAAAACGGACCATATTTCACCTTTCTGAAGCATGACGTAATGGGGGGTGTTATCTCTTTTGTCAAAAATCAGCTGTTTTTGCTTGAACATTAAATGCCTCCAAATGGTTTTTAATTCACTTCCCGGGCCCCTGGAAGCCTTAAAATCACTTTAAACATGCTAATTTTAGCTCTAAAACTGATGATTTTCCTACAAATGTGAACTGACGTGCAAAAATAAAACATTTGAAAACGGACAATTTTTCACCTTTCTGAAGCATGACGTAATGGGGGAGTCTTATCGGTTTTGTCAAAAATCAGCCGTTTTTGCTTTAACATTAAATGCCTCCAAATAGCATGTAATTCACTTCCCGGGGTGAAGAAACACTTTTTGAGACGTCAGAGTGAAGAAATTGGCCATTTTCATGCACTTTTAACCATTCCACAAATGTTGTGTTTAGGGCCCCTGGAAGCATGAAAATCACTTTAAACATGCTAATTTTAGCTCTAAAAATGATGATCTACCTACAAATGTGAACTGACATTCAAAAATAAAACATTTAAAAATGGACCATTTTTCACCTTTCTGAAGCAAGACTTAATGGGGGGGTGTTATCTTTTTTTATCAAAAATCAGCCGTTTTTGCTTGAACATTAAATGCCTCCAAATGGTATTTAATTCACTTCCCGGTCTGAAGAAACACTTTTTGAGACCTCAGAGTGAGTAAATTGGCCATTTTCATGCACTTTTAACCATTCCACAAATGTTGTGTTTAGGGCCCCTGAAAGCATGAAAATCACTTTAAACATGCTAATTTTAGCTCTAAAACTGATGATCTACCTACAAATGTGAACTGACATTCAAAAATAAAACATTTGAAAATGGACCATTTTTCACCTTTCTGAAGCAAGACGTAATGGGGGGTATTATCTCTTTTGTCAAAAATCAGCCGTTTTTGCTTGAACATTAAAGGCCTCCAAATGGTATTTAATTCACTTCCCGGTGTGTAGAAACACTTTTTGAGACCTCAGAGTGAGTAAATTGGCCATTTTCATGCACTTTTAACCATTACACAAATGTTGTATTTAGGGCCCCTGGAAGCATGAAAATCACTTTAAACATGCTAATTTTAGCTCTAAAACTGATGATCTACCTACAAATGTGAACTGACGTGCAAAAATAAAACATTTGAAAACGGACCATTTTTCACCTTTCTGAAGCATGACGTAATGGGGGGTGTTATCTCTTTTATCAAAAATCACCCATTTTTCCTTGAACATTAAATGCCTCCAAATGGTATTTCATTTACTTCCCGGGGTAAAGAAACACTTTTTGGGACCTCAGAGTGAGTAAATTGGCCATTTTTATGCACTTTTAACCATTCCATAAATGTTGTGTTTAGGGCCCCTAGAAGCACGAAATTCACTTTAAACATGCTAATTTTAGCTCTAAAACTGATGATTTTCCTACAAATGTGAACTGACGTGCAAAAATAAAACATTTGAAAACGGACCCTTTTTCACCTTTCTGAAGCATGACGTAATGGGGGAGTGTTATCGCTTTTGTCAAAAATCAGCCGTTTTTGCTTGAACATTAAATGCCTCCAAATGGTATTTAATTCACTTCCCGGTCTGAAGAAACACTTTTTGAGACCTCAGAGTGAGTAAATTGGCCATTTTCATGCACTTTTAACCATTCCACAA
Source organism: Lissotriton helveticus (assembly GCF_964261635.1). Classification (NCBI taxonomy): domain Eukaryota; kingdom Metazoa; phylum Chordata; class Amphibia; order Caudata; family Salamandridae; genus Lissotriton; species Lissotriton helveticus. The sequence continues at coordinate 203,348 of NW_027611768.1, forward strand.
ATGTTGAGTTTAGGGCCCCTGAAAGCATGAAAATCACTTTAAACATGCTAATTTTAGCTCTAAAACTGATGATCTACCTACAAATGTGAACTGACATTCAAAAATAAAACATTTGAAAATGGACCATTTTTCACCTTTCTGAAGCAAGACGTAATGGGGGGTATTATCTCTTTTGTCAAAAATCAGCCGTTTTTGCTTGAACATTAAATGCCTCTAAATGATATTTAATTCACTTCCCGGGGTGAAGAAACACTTTTTGAGACCTCAGAGTGAGTAAATTGGCCATTTTCATGCACTTTTAACCATTCCACAAATGTTGAGTTTAGGGCCCCTGGAAGCATGAAAATCACTTTAAACAAGCTAATTTTAGCTCTAAAACTGATGATCTACCTACAAATGTGAACTGACATTCAAAAATAAAACATTTAAAAATGGACCATTTTTCACCTTTCTGAAGCAAGACGTAATGGGGGGGTGTTATCTCTTTAGTCAAAAATCAGCTGTTTTTGCTTGAACATTAAAGGCCTCCAAATGGTATTTAATTCACTTCCCGGTGTGTAGAAACACTTTTTGAGACCTCAGAGTGAGTAAATTGGCCATTTTCATGCACTTTTAACCATTACACAAATGTTGTATTTAGGGCCCCTGGAAGCATGAAAATCACTTTAAACATGCTAATTTTAGCTCTAAAACTGATGATATACCTACAAATGTGAACTGACGTGCAAAAATAAAACATTTGAAAACGGACCATTTTTCACCTTTCTGAAGCATGACGTAATGGGGGGTGTTATCTCTTTTATCAAAAATCACCCGTTTTTCCTTGAACATTAAATGCCTCCAAATGGTATTTCATTTACTTCCCGGGGTAAAGAAACACTTTTTGGGACCTCAGAGTGAGTAAATTGGCCATTTTCATGCACTTTTAACCATTCCATAAATGTTGTGTTTAGGGCCCCTAGAAGCACGAAATTCACTTTAAACATGCTAATTTTAGCTCTAAAACTGATGATTTTCCTACAAATGTGAACTGACGTGCAAAAATAAAACATTTGAAAACGGACCCTTTTTCACCTTTCTGAAGCATGACGTAATGGGGGAGTGTTATCGCTTTTGTCAAAAATCAGCCGTTTTTGCTTGAACATTAAATGCCTCCAAATGGCATTTAATTCACTTCCCGGGGTGAAGAAACACTTTTTGAGACGTCAGAGTGAGTAAATTGGCCATTTTCATGCACTTTTAACCATTCCACAAATGTTGTGTTTAGGGCCCCTGGAAGCATGAAAATCACTTTAAACATGCTAATTTTAGCTCTAAAACTGATGATCCACCTACAAATGTGAACTGACGTTCAAAAATAAAATATTTGAAACTGGACCATTTTGCACCTTTCTGAAGCATGACGTAATGGGGGGGTGTTATCTCTTTTGTCAAAAATCTGCTGTTTTTGCTTGAACATTAAATGCCTCCAAATGGTTTTTAATTCACTTCACGGGCCCCTGGAAGCATGAAAATCACTTTAAACATGCTAATTTTAGCTCTAAAACTGATGATCTACCTACAAATGTGAACTGACATTCAAAAATAAAACATTTAAAAATGGACCATTTTTCACCTTTCTGAAGCAAGATGTAATGGGGGGGGTGTTATCTCTTTCATCAAAAATCAGCCGTTTTTGCTTGAACAATAAATGCCTCCAAATGGTATTTAATTCACTACCCGGTGTGAAGAAGCACTTTTTGAGACCTCAGAGTGAGTAAATTGGTCATTTTCATGCACTGTTAACCATTTCACAAATGTTGTGTTTAGGGCCCCTGGAAGCATGAAAATCACTTTAAACATGCTAATTTTAGCTCTAAAACTGATGATCTACCTACAAATGTGAACTGACATTCAAAAATAAAACATTTAAAAAAGGACCATTTTTCACCTTTCTGAAGCAAGACGTAATGGGGGGGGTGTTATCTCTTTAGTCAAAAATCAGCCGTTTTTGCTTGAACATTAAAGGCCTCTAAATGGTATTTAATTCACTTCCCGGTGTGTAGAAACACTTTTTGAGACCTCAGAGTGAGTAAATTGGCCATTTTCATGCACTTTTAACCATTACACAAATGTTGTATTTAGGGCCCCTGGAAGCATGAAAATCACTTTAAACATGCTAATTTTAGCTCTAAAACTGATGATCTACCTACAAATGTGAACTGACGTGCAAAAATAAAACATTTGAAAACGGACCATTTTTCACCTTTCTGAAGCATGACGTAATGGGGGGTGTTATCTCTTTTGTCAAAAATCACCCGTTTTTCCTTGAACATTAAATGCCTCCAAATGGTATTTCATTTACTTCCCGGGGTAAAGAAACACTTTTTGAGACCTCAGAGTGAGTAAATTGGCCATTTTCATGCACTTTTAACCATTCCATAAATGTTGTGTTTAGGGCCCCTAGAAGCACGAAATTCACTTTAAACATGCTAATTTTAGCTCTAAAACTGATGATCCACCTACAAATGTGAACTGACGTTCAAAAATAAAACATTTGAAAACGGACCATATTTCACCTTTCTGAAGCATGACGTAATGGGGGGTGTTATCTCTTTTGTCAAAAATCAGCTGTTTTTGCTTGAACATTAAATGCCTCCAAATGGTTTTTAATTCACTTCCCGGGCCCCTGGAAGCCTTAAAATCACTTTAAACATGCTAATTTTAGCTCTAAAACTGATGATTTTCCTACAAATGTGAACTGACGTGCAAAAATAAAACATTTGAAAACTGACAATTTTTCACCTTTCTGAAGCATGACGTAATGGGGGAGTCTTATCGGTTTTGTCAAAAATCAGCCGTTTTTGCTTTAACATTAAATGCCTCCAAATAGCATGTAATTCACTTCCCGGGGTGAAGAAACACTTTTTGAGACGTCAGAGTGAAGAAATTGGCCATTTTCATGCACTTTTAACCATTCCACAAATGTTGTGTTTAGGGCCCCTGGAAGCATGAAAATCACTTTAAACATGCTAATTTTAGCTCTAAAAATGATGATCTACCTACAAATGTGAACTGACATTCAAAAATAAAACATTTAAAAATGGACCATTTTTCACCTTTCTGAAGCAAGACTTAATGGGGGGGTGTTATCTTTTTTTATCAAAAATCAGCCGTTTTTGCTTGAACATTAAATGCCTCCAAATGGTATTTAATTCACTTCCCGGTCTGAAGAAACACTTTTTGAGACCTCAGAGTGAGTAAATTGGCCATTTTCATGCACTTTTAACCATTCCACAAATGTTGTGTTTAGGGCCCCTGAAAGCATGAAAATCACTTTAAACATGCTAATTTTAGCTCTAAAACTGATGATCTACCTACAAATGTGAACTGACATTCAAAAATAAAACATTTGAAAATGGACCATTTTTCACCTTTCTGAAGCAAGACGTAATGGGGGGTATTATCTCTTTTGTCAAAAATCAGCCGTTTTTGCTTGAACATTAAAGGCCTCCAAATGGTATTTAATTCACTTCCCGGTGTGTAGAAACACTTTTTGAGACCTCAGAGTGAGTAAATTGGCCATTTTCATGCACTTTTAACCATTACACAAATGTTGTATTTAGGGCCCCTGGAAGCATGAAAATCACTTTAAACATGCTAATTTTAGCTCTAAAACTGATGATCTACCTACAAATGTGAACTGACGTGCAAAAATAAAACATTTGAAAACGGACCATTTTTCACCTTTCTGAAGCATGACGTAATGGGGGGTGTTATCTCTTTTATCAAAAATCACCCATTTTTCCTTGAACATTAAATGCCTCCAAATGGTATTTCATTTACTTCCCGGGGTAAAGAAACACTTTTTGGGACCTCAGAGTGAGTAAATTGGCCATTTTCATGCACTTTTAACCATTCCATAAATGTTGTGTTTAGGGCCCCTAGAAGCACGAAATTCACTTTAAACATGCTAATTTTAGCTCTAAAACTGATGATTTTCCTACAAATGTGAACTGACGTGCAAAAATAAAACATTTGAAAACGGACCCTTTTTCACCTTTCTGAAGCATGACGTAATGGGGGAGTGTTATCGCTTTTGTCAAAAATCAGCCGTTTTTGCTTGAACATTAAATGCCTCCAAATGGTATTTAATTCACTTCCCGGTCTGAAGAAACACTTTTTGAGACCTCAGAGTGAGTAAATTGGCCATTTTCATGCACTTTTAACCATTCCACAAATGTTGAGTTTAGGGCCCCTGAAAGCATGAAAATCACTTTAAACATGCTAATTTTAGCTCTAAAACTGATGATCTACCTACAAATGTGAACTGACATTCAAAAATAAAACATTTGAAAATGGACCATTTTTCACCTTTCTGAAGCAAGACGTAATGGGGGGTATTATCTCTTTTGTCAAAAATCAGCCGTTTTTGCTTGAACATTAAATGCCTCTAAATGATATTTAATTCACTTCCCGGGGTGAAGAAACACTTTTTGAGACCTCAGAGTGAGTAAATTGGCCATTTTCATGCACTTTTAACCATTCCACAAATGTTGAGTTTAGGGCCCCTGGAAGCATGAAAATCACTTTAAACAAGCTAATTTTAGCTCTAAAACTGATGATCTACCTACAAATGTGAACTGACATTCAAAAATAAAACATTTAAAAATGGACCATTTTTCACCTTTCTGAAGCAAGACGTAATGGGGGGGTGTTATCTCTTTAGTCAAAAATCAGCTGTTTTTGCTTGAACATTAAAGGCCTCCAAATGGTATTTAATTCACTTCCCGGTGTGTAGAAACACTTTTTGAGACCTCAGAGTGAGTAAATTGGCCATTTTCATGCACTTTTAACCATTACACAAATGTTGTATTTAGGGCCCCTGGAAGCATGAAAATCACTTTAAACATGCTAATTTTAGCTCTAAAACTGATGATCTACCTACAAATGTGAACTGACGTGCAAAAATAAAACATTTGAAAACGGACCATTTTTCACCTTTCTGAAGCATGACGTAATGGGGGGTGTTATCTCTTTTATCAAAAATCACCCGTTTTTCCTTGAACATTAAATGCCTCCAAATGGTATTTCATTTACTTCCCGGGGTAAAGAAACACTTTTTGGGACCTCAGAGTGAGTAAATTGGCCATTTTCATGCACTTTTAACCATTCCATAAATGTTGTGTTTAGGGCCCCTAGAAGCACGAAATTCACTTTAAACATGCTAATTTTAGCTCTAAAACTGATGATTTTCCTACAAATGTGAACTGACGTGCAAAAATAAAACATTTGAAAACGGACCCTTTTTCACCTTTCTGAAGCATGACGTAATGGGGGAGTGTTATCGCTTTTGTCAAAAATCAGCCGTTTTTGCTTGAACATTAAATGCCTCCAAATGGCATTTAATTCACTTCCCGGGGTGAAGAAACACTTTTTGAGACGTCAGAGTGAGTAAATTGGCCATTTTCATGCACTTTTAACCATTCCACAAATGTTGTGTTTAGGGCCCCTGGAAGCATGAAAATCACTTTAAACATGCTAATTTTAGCTCTAAAACTGATGATCCACCTACAAATGTGAACTGACGTTCAAAAATAAAATATTTGAAACTGGACCATTTTGCACCTTTCTGAAGCATGACGTAATGGGGGGGTGTTATCTCTTTTGTCAAAAATCTGCTGTTTTTGCTTGAACATTAAATGCCTCCAAATGGTTTTTAATTCACTTCACGGGCCCCTGGAAGCATGAAAATCACTTTAAACATGCTAATTTTAGCTCTAAAACTGATGATCTACCTACAAATGTGAACTGACATTCAAAAATAAAACATTTAAAAATGGACCATTTTTCACCTTTCTGAAGCAAGATGTAATGGGGGGGGTGTTATCTCTTTCATCAAAAATCAGCCGTTTTTGCTTGAACAATAAATGCCTCCAAATGGTATTTAATTCACTACCCGGTGTGAAGAAGCACTTTTTGAGACCTCAGAGTGAGTAAATTGGTCATTTTCATGCACTGTTAACCATTTCACAAATGTTGTGTTTAGGGCCCCTGGAAGCATGAAAATCACTTTAAACATGCTAATTTTAGCTCTAAAACTGATGATCTACCTACAAATGTGAACTGACATTCAAAAATAAAACATTTAAAAATGGACCATTTTTCACCTTTCTGAAGCAAGACGTAATGGGGGGGTGTTATCTCTTTAGTCAAAAATCAGCCGTTTTTGCTTGAACATTAAATGCCTCCAAATGGTATTTAATTCACTTCCCGGTGTGAAGAAACACTTTTTGAGACCTCAGAGTGAGTAAATTGGCCATTTTCATGCACTTTTAACCATTACACAAATGTTGTATTTAGGGCCCCTGGAAGCATGAAAATCACTTTAAACATGCTAATTTTAGCTCTAAAACTGATGATCTACCTACAAATGTGAACTGAGGTTCAAAAATAAAACATTTGAAAACTGACCATTTTTCACCTTTCTGAAGCATGCCGTAATGGGGGGTGCTATCTCTTTTAGCAAAAATCTGCTGTTTTTGCTTGAACATTAAATGCCTCCAAATGGTTTTTAATTCACTTCACGGCCCCCTGGAAGAATGAAAATCACTTTAATCATGCTAATTTTAGCTCTAAAACTGATGATCTACCTACAAATTTGAACTGACATTCAAAAATAAAACATTTGAAAACGGACCATTTTGCACCTTTCTGAAGCATGACGTAATGGGGGGGTGTTATCTCTTTTGTCAAAAATCTGCTGTTTTTGCTTGAACATTAAATGCCTCCAAATGGTTTTTAATTCACTTCACGGGCCCCTGGAAGCATGAAAATCACTTTAAACATGCCAATTTTAGCTCTAAAACTGATGATCTACCTACAAATGTGAACTGACATTCAAAAATAAAACATTTAAAAATGGACCATTTTTCACCTTTCTGAAGCAAGACGTAAAGGGGGGGTGTTATCTCTTTAGTCAAAAATCAGCCGTTTTTGCTTGAACATTAAATGCCTCCAAATGGTATTTAATTCGCTTCCCGGTGTGTAGAAACACTTTTTGAGACCTCAGAGTGAGTAAATTGGCCATTTTCATGCACTTTTAACCATTACACAAATGTTGTATTTAGGGCCCCTGGAAGCATGAAAATCACTTTAAACATGCTAATTTTAGCTCTAAAACTGATAATCTACCTACAAATGTGAACTGACATGCAAAAATAAAACATTTGAAAACGGACCATTGTTCACCTTTCTGAAGCATGACGTAATGGGGGGTGTTATCTCTTTTGTCAAAAATCACCTGTTTTTCCTTGAACATTAAATGCCTCCAAATGGTATTTCATTTACTTCCCGGGGTAAAGAAACACTTTTTGAGACCTCAGAGTGAGTAAATTGGCCATTTTCATGCACTTTTAACCATTCCATAAATGTTGTGTTTAGGGCCCCTAGAAGCACGAAATTCACTTTAAACATGCTAATTTTAGCTCTAAAACTGATGATTTTCCTACAAATGTGAACTGACGTGCAAAAATAAAACATTTGAAAACGGACCATTTTTCACCTTTCTGAAGCATGACGTAATGGGGGAGTGTTATCGCTTTTGTCAAAAATCTGCCGTTTTTGCTTGAACATTAAATGCCTCCAAATGGCATTTAATTCACTTCCCGGGGTGAAGAAACACTTATTGAGACGTCAGAGTGAGTAAATTGGCCATTTTCATGCACTTTTAACCATTCCACAAATGTTGTGTTTAGGGCCCCTGGAAGCATGAAAATCACTTTAAACATGCTAATTTTAGCTCTAAAACTGATGATCCACCTACAAATGTGAACTGACGTTCAAAAATAAAATATTTGAAACTGGACCATTTTGCACCTTTCTGAAGCATGACATAATGGGGGGGTGTTATCTCTTTTGTCAAAAATCTGCTGTTTTTGCTTGAACATTAAATGCCTCCAAATGGTTTTTAACTCACTTCACGGGCCCCTGGAAGCATGAAAATCACTTTAAACATGCCAATTTTAGCTCTAAAACTGATGATCTACCTACAAATGTGAACTGACATTCAAAAATAAAACATTTAAAAATGGACCATTTTTCACCTTTCTGAAGCAAGACGTAAAGGGGGGGTGTTATCTCTTTAGTCAAAAATCAGCCGTTTTTGCTTGAACATTAAATGCCTCCAAATGGTATTTAATTCACTTCCCGGTGTGTAGAAACACTTTTTGAGACCTCAGAGTGAGTAAATTGGCCATTTTCATGCACTTTTAACCATTACACAAATGTTGTATTTAGGGCCCCTGGAAGCATGAAAATCACTTTAAACATGCTAATTTTAGCTCTAAAACTGATAATCTACCTACAAATGTGAACTGACGTGCAAAAATAAAACATTTGAAAACGGACCATTTTTCACCTTTCTGAAGCATGACGTAATGGGGGGTGTTATCTCTTTTGTCAAAAATCACCTGTTTTTCCTTGAACATTAAATGCCTCCAAATGGTATTTCATTTACTTCCCGGGGTAAAGAAACACTTTTTGAGACCTCAGAGTGAGTAAATTGGCCATTTTCATGCACTTTTAACCATTCCATAAATGTTGTGTTTAGGGCCCCTAGAAGCACGAAATTCACTTTAAACATGCTAATTTTAGCTCTAAAACTGATGATTTTCCTACAAATGTGAACTGACGTGCAAAAATAAAACATTTGAAAACGGACCATTTTTCACCTTTCTGAAGCATGACGTAATGGGGGAGTGTTATCGCTTTTGTCAAAAATCTGCCGTTTTTGCTTGAACATTAAATGCCTCCAAATGGCATTTAATTCACTTCCCGGGGTGAAGAAACACTTATTGAGACGTCAGAGTGAGTAAATTGGCCATTTTCATGCACTTTTAACCATTCCACAAATGTTGTGTTTAGGGCCCCTGGAAGCATGAAAATCACTTTAAACATGCTAATTTTAGCTCTAAAACTGATGATCCACCTACAAATGTGAACTGACGTTCAAAAATAAAATATTTGAAACTGGACCATTTTGCACCTTTCTGAAGCATGACATAATGGGGGGGTGTTATCTCTTTTGTCAAAAATCTGCTGTTTTTGCTTGAACATTAAATGCCTCCAAATGGTTTTTAATTCACTTCACGGGCCCCTGGAAGCATGAAAATCACTTTAAACATGCTAATTTTAGCTCTAAAACTGATGATCTACCTACAAATGTGAACTGACATTCAAAAATAAAACATTTAAAAATGGACCATTTTTCACCTTTCTGAAGCAAGATGTAATGGGGGGGTGTTATCTCTTTAGTCAAAAATCAGCCGTTTTTGCTTGAACATTAAATGCCTCCAAATGGTATTTAATTCACTTCCCGGTGTGAAGAAACACTTTTTGAGACCTCATAGTGAGTAAATTGGCCATTTTCATGCACTTTTAACCATTACACAAATGTTGTATTTAGGGCCCCTGGAAGCATGAAAATCACTTTAAACATGCTAATTTTAGCTCTAAAACTGATGATCTACCTACAAATGTGAACTGAGGTTCAAAAATAAAACATTTGAAAACTGACCATTTTTCACCTTTCTGAAGCATGCCGTAATGGGGGGTGCTATCTCTTTTAGCAAAAATCTGCTGTTTTTGCTTGAACATTAAATGCCTCCAAATGGTTTTTAATTCACTTCACGGCCCCCTGGAAGCATGAAAATCACTTTAATCATGCTAATTTTAGCTCTAAAACTGATGATCTACCTACAAATTTGAACTGACATTCAAAAATAAAACATTTGAAAACGGACCATTTTGCACCTTTCTGAAGCATGACGTAATGGGGGGGTGTTATCTCTTTTGTCAAAAATCTTCTGTTTTTGCTTGAACATTAAATGCCTCCAAATGGTTTTTAATTCACTTCACGGGCCCCTGGAAGCATGAAAATCACTTTAAACATGCCAATTTTAGCTCTAAAACTGATGATCTACCTACAAATGTGAACTGACATTCAAAAATAAAACATTTAAAAATGGACCATTTTTCACCTTTCTGAAGCAAGACGTAAAGGGGGGGTGTTATCTCTTTAGTCAAAAATCAGCCGTTTTTGCTTGAACATTAAATGCCTCCAAATGGTATTTAATTCGCTTCCCGGTGTGTAGAAACACTTTTTGAGACCTCAGAGTGAGTAAATTGGCCATTTTCATGCACTTTTAACCATTACACAAATGTTGTATTTAGGGCCCCTGGAAGCATGAAAATCACTTTAAACATGCTAATTTTAGCTCTAAAACTGATAATCTACCTACAAATGTGAACTGACATGCAAAAATAAAACATTTGAAAACGGACCATTTTTCACCTTTCTGAAGCATGACGTAATGGGGGGTGTTATCTCTTTTGTCAAAAATCACCTGTTTTTCCTTGAACATTAAATGCCTCCAAATGGTATTTCATTTACTTCCCGGGGTAAAGAAACACTTTTTGAGACCTCAGAGTGAGTAAATTGGCCATTTTCATGCACTTTTAACCATTCCATAAATGTTGTGTTTAGGGCCCCTAGAAGCACGAAATTCACTTTAAACATGCTAATTTTAGCTCTAAAACTGATGATTTTCCTACAAATGTGAACTGACGTGCAAAAATAAAACATTTGAAAACGGACCATTTTTCACCTTTCTGAAGCATGACGTAATGGGGGAGTGTTATCGCTTTTGTCAAAAATCTGCAGTTTTTGCTTGAACATTAAATGCCTCCAAATGGCATTTAATTCACTTCCCGGGGTGAAGAAACACTTATTGAGACGTCAGAGTGAGTAAATTGGCCATTTTCATGCACTTTTAACCATTCCACAAATGTTGTGTTTAGGGCCCCTGGAAGCATGAAAATCACTTTAAACATGCTAATTTTAGCTCTAAAACTGATGATCCATCTACAAATGTGAACTGACGTTCAAAAATAAAATATTTGAAACTGGACCATTTTGCACCTTTCTGAAGCATGACATAATGGGGGGGTGTTATCTCTTTTGTCAAAAATCTGCTGTTTTTGCTTGAACATTAAATGCCTCCAAATGGTTTTTAATTCACTTCACGGGCCCCTGGAAGCATGAAAATCACTTTAAACATGCTAATTTTAGCTCTAAAACTGATGATCTACCTACAAATGTGAACTGACATTCAAAAATAAAACATTTAAAAATGGACCATTTTTCACCTTTCTGAAGCAAGATGTAATGGGGGGGTGTTATCTCTTTAGTCAAAAATCAGCCGTTTTTGCTTGAACATTAAATGCCTCCAAATGGTATTTAATTCACTTCCCGGTGTGAAGAAACACTTTTTGAGACCTCAGAGTGAGTAAATTGGCCATTTTCATGCACTTTTAACCATTACACAAATGTTGTATTTAGGGCCCCTGGAAGCATGAAAATCACTTTAAACATGCTAATTTTAGCTCTAAAACTGATGATCTACCTACAAATGTGAACTGACGTTCAAAAATAAAACATTTGAAAACTGACCATTTTTCACCTTTCTGAAGCATGCCGTAATGGGGGGTGCTATCTCTTTTAGCAATAATCTGCTGTTTTTGCTTGAACATTAAATGCCTCCAAATGGTTTTTAATTCACTTCACGGGCCCCTGGAAGCATGAAAATCACTTTAAACATGCTAATTTTAGCTCTAAAACTGATGATCTACCTACAAATGTGAACTGACATTCAAAAATAAAACATTTAAAAATGGACCATTTTTCACCTTTCTGAAGCAAGATGTAATGGGGGGGTGTTATCTCTTTAGTCAAAAATCAGCCGTTTTTGCTTGAACATTAATTGCCTCCAAATGGTATTTAATTCACTTCCCGGTGTGAAGAAGCACTTTTTGAGACCTCAGAGTGAGTAAATTGGTCATTTTCATGCACTGTTAACCATTTCACAAATGTTGTGTTTAGGGCCCCTGGAAGCATGAAAATCATTTTAAACATGCTAATTTTAGCTCTAAAACTGATGATCTACCTACAAATGTGAACTGACATTCAAAAATAAAACATTTAAAAATGGACCATTTTTCACCTTTCTGAAGCAAGACGTAATGGGGGTTTGTTATCTCTTTAGTCAAAAATCAGCCGTTTTTGCTTGAACATTAAATGCCTCCAAATGGTATTTAATTCACTTCCCGGTGTGAAGAAACACTTTTTGAGACCTCAGAGTGAGTAAATTGGCCATTTTCATGCACTTTTAACCATTACACAAATGTTGTATTTAGGGCCCCTGGAAGCATGAAAATCACTTTAAACATGCTAATTTTAGCTCTAAAACTGATGATCTACCTACAAATGTGAACTGAGGTTCAAAAATAAAACATTTGAAAACTGACCATTTTTCACCTTTCTGAAGCATGCCGTAATGGGGGGTGCTATCTCTTTTAGCAAAAATCTGCTGTTTTTGCTTGAACATTAAATGCCTCCAAATGGTTTTTAATTCACTTCACGGGCCCCTGGAAGCATGAAAATCACTTTAATCATGCTAATTTTAGCTCTAAAACTGATGATCTACCTACAAATTTGAACTGACATTCAAAAATAAAACATTTGAAAACGGACCATTTTGCACCCTTCTGAAGCATGACGTAATGGGGGGGTGTTATCTCTTTTGTCAAAAATCTGCTGTTTTTGCTTGAACATTAAATGCCTCCAAATGGTTTTTAATTCACTTCACGAGCCCCTGGAAGCATGAAAATCACTTTAAACATGCCAATTTTAGCTCTAAAACTGATGATCTACCTACAAATGTGAACTGACATTCAAAAATAAAACATTTAAAAATGGACCATTTTTCACCTTTCTGAAGCAAGATGTAAAGGGGGGGTGTTATCTCTTTAGTCAAAAATCAGCCGTTTTTGCTTGAACATTAAATGCCTCCAAATGGTATTTAATTCACTTCCCGGTGTGTAGAAACACTTTTTGAGACCTCAGAGTGAGTAAATTGGCCATTTTCATGCACTTTTAACCATTACACAAATGTTGTATTTAGGGCCCCTGGAAGCATGAAAATCACTTTAAACATGCTAATTTGAGCTCTAAAACTGATGATCTACCTACAAATGTGAACTGACGTGCAAAAATAAAACATTTGAAAACGGACCATTTTTCACCTTTCAGAAGCATGACGTAATGGGGGGTGTTATCTCTTTTGTCAAAAATCACCTGTTTTTCCTTGAACATTAAATGCCTCCAAATGGTATTTCATTTACTTCCCGGGGTAAAGAAACACTTTTTGAGACGTCAGAGTGAGTAAATTGGCCATTTTCATCCACTTTTAACCATTCCACAAATGTTGTGTTTAGGGCCCCTGGAAGCATGAAAATCACTTTAAACATGCTAATTTTAGCTCTAAAACTGATGATCCACCTACAAATGTGAACTGACGTTCAAAAATGAAATATTTGAAACTGGACCATTTTGCACCTTTCTGAAGCATGACGTAATGGGGGGGTGTTATCTCTTTTGTCAAAAATCTGCTGTTTTTGCTTGAACATTAAATGCCTCCAAATGGTTTTTAATTCACTTCACGGGCCCCTGGAAGCATGAAAATCACTTTAAACATGCTAATTTTAGCTCTAAAACTGATGATCTACCTACAAATGTGAACTGACATTCAAAAATAAAACATTTAAAAATTGACCATTTTTCACCTTTCTGAAGCAAGATGTAATTGGGGGGGGGTGTTATCTCTTTCATCAAAAATCAGCCGTTTTTGCTTGAACAATAAATGCCTCCAAATGGTATTTAATTCACTTCCCGGTGTGAAGAAGCACTTTTTGAGACCTCAGAGTGAGTAAATTGGTCATTTTCATGCACTGTTAACCATTTCACAAATGTTGTGTTTAGGGCCCCTGGAAGCATGAAAATCACTTTAAACATGCTAATTTTAGCTCTAAAACTGATGATCTACCTACAAATGTGAACTGACATTCAAAAATAAAACATTTAAAAATGGACCATTTTTCACCTTTCTGAAGCAAGACGTAATGGGGGGGTGTTATCTCTTTAGTCAAAAATCAGCCGTTTTTGCTTGAACATTAAATGCCTCCAAATGGTATTTAATTCACTTCCCGGTGTGAAGAAACACTTTTTGAGACCTCAGAGTGACTAAATTGGCCATTTTCATGCACTTTTAACCATTACACAAATGTTGTATTTAGGGCCCCTGGAAGCATGAAAATCACTTTAAACATGCTAATTTTAGCTCTAAAACTGATGATCTACCTACAAATGTGAACTGACGTGCAAAAATAAAACATTTAAAAATTGACCATTTTTCACCTTTCTGAAGCAAGATGTAATGGGGGGGGGGTGTTATCTCTTTCATCAAAAATCAGCCGTTTTTGCTTGAACATTAATTGCCTCCAAATGGTATTTAATTCACTTCCCGGTGTGAAGAAGCACTTTTTGAGACCCCAGAGTGAGTAAATTGGTCATTTTCATGCACTGTTAACCATTTCACAAATGTTGTGTTTAGGGCCCCTGGAAGCATGAAAATCATTTTAAACATGCTAATTTTAGCTCTAAAACTGATGATCTACCTACAAATGTGAACTGACATACAAAAATAAAACATTTAAAAATGGACCATTTTTCACCTTTCTGAAGCAAGACGTAATGGGGGGGTGTTATCTCTTTAGTCAAAAATCTGCCGTTTTTGCTTGAACATTAAATGCCTCCAAATGGTATTTAATTCACTTCCCGGTGTGAAGAAACACTTTTTGAGACCTCAGAGTGAGTAAATTGGCCATTTTCATGCACTTTTAACCATTACACAAATGTTGTATTTAGGGCCCCTGGAAGCATGAAAATCACTTTAAACATGCTAATTTTAGCTCTAAAACTGATGATCTACCTACAAATGTGAACTGACGTGCAAAAATAAAACATTTGAAAACGGACCATTTTTCACCTTTCTGAAGCATGACGTAATGGGGGGTGTTATCTCTTTTGTCAAAAATCACCCGTTTTTCCTTGAACATTAAATGCCTCCAAATGGTATTTCATTTACTTCCCGGGGTAAAGAAACACTTTTTGAGACCTCAGAGTGAGTAAATTGGCCATTTTCATGCACTTTTAACCATTCCATAAATGTTGTGTTTAGGGCCCCTAGAAGCACGAAATTCACTTTAAACATGCTAATTTTAGCTCTAAAACTGATGATCCACCTACAAATGTGAACTGACGTTCAAAAATAAAACATTTGAAAACTGACCCTTTTTCACCTTTCTGAAGCATGACGTAATGGGGGAGTGTTATCGCTTTTGTCAAAAATCAGCCGTTTTTGCTTGAACATTAAATGCCTCCAAATGGCATTTAATTCACTTCCCGGGGTGAAGAAACACTTTTTGAGACGTCAGAGTGAGTAAATTGGCCATTTTCATGCACTTTTAACCATTCCACAAATGTTGTGTTTAGGGCCCCTGGAAGCATGAAAATCACTTTAAACATGCTAATTTTAGCTCTAAAACTGATGATCCACCTACAAATGTGAACTGACGTTCAAAAATAAAATATTTGAAACTGGACCATTTTGCACCTTTCTGAAGCATGACGTAATGGGGGGGTGTTATCTCTTTTGTCAAAAATCTGCTGTTTTTGCTTGAACATTAAATGCCTCCAAATGGTTTTTAATTCACTTCACGGGCCCCTGGAAGCATGAAAATCACTTTAAACATGCTAATTTTAGCTCTAAAACTGATGATCTACCTACAAATGTGAACTGACATTCAAAAATAAAACATTTAAAAATGGACCATTTTTCACCTTTCTGAAGCAAGATGTAATGGGGGGGGTGTTATCTCTTTCATCAAAAATCAGCCGTTTTTGCTTGAACAATAAATGCCTCCAAATGGTATTTAATTCACTACCCGGTGTGAAGAAGCACTTTTTGAGACCTCAGAGTGAGTAAATTGGTCATTTTCATGCACTGTTAACCATTTCACAAATGTTGTGTTTAGGGCCCCTGGAAGCATGAAAATCACTTTAAACATGCTAATTTTAGCTCTAAAACTGATGATCTACCTACAAATGTGAACTGACATTCAAAAATAAAACATTTAAAAATGGACCATTTTTCACCTTTCTGAAGCAAGACGTAATGGGGGGGTGTTATCTCTTTAGTCAAAAATCAGCCGTTTTTGCTTGAACATTAAATGCCTCCAAATGGTATTTAATTCACTTCCCGGTGTGAAGAAACACTTTTTGAGACCTCAGAGTGAGTAAATTGGCCATTTTCATGCACTTTTAACCATTACACAAATGTTGTATTTAGGGCCCCTGGAAGCATGAAAATCACTTTAAACATGCTAATTTTAGCTCTAAAACTGATGATCTACCTACAAATGTGAACTGACGTGCAAAAATAAAACATTTAAAAATTGACCATTTTTCACCTTTCTGAAGCAAGATGTAATGGGGGGGGGTGTTATCTCTTTCATCAAAAATCAGCCGTTTTTGCTTGAACATTAATTGCCTCCAAATGGTATTTAATTCACTTCCCGGTGTGAAGAAGCACTTTTTGAGACCTCAGAGTGAGTAAATTGGTCATTTTCATGCACTGTTAACCATTTCACAAATGTTGTGTTTAGGGCCCCTGGAAGCATGAAAATCATTTTAAACATGCTAATTTTAGCTCTAAAACTGATGATCTACCTACAAATGTGAACTGACATTCAAAAATAAAACATTTAAAAATGGACCATTTTTCACCTTTCTGAAGCAAGACGTAATGGGGGGTCGTTATCTCTTTATTTAAAAATCTGCCGTTTTTGCTTGAACATTAAATGCCTCCAAATGGTATTTAATTCACTTCCCGGTGTGAAGAAACACTTTTTGAGACCTCAGAGTGAGTAAATTGGCCATTTTCATGCACTTTTAACCATTACACAAATGTTGTATTTAGGGCCCCTGGAAGCATGAAAATCACTTTAAACATGCTAATTTTAGCTCTAAAACTGATGATCTACCTACAAATGTGAACTGAGGTTCAAAAATAAAACATTTGAAAACTGACCATTTTTCACCTTTCTGAAGCATGCCGTAATGGGGGGTGCTATCTCTTTTAGCAAAAATCTGCTGTTTTTGCTTGAACATTAAATGCCTCCAAATGGTTTTTAATTCACTTCACGGCCCCCTGGAAGCATGAAAATCACTTTAATCATGCTAATTTTAGCTCTAAAACTGATGATCTACCTACAAATTTGAACTGACATTCAAAAATAAAACATTTGAAAACGGACCATTTTGCACCTTTCTGAAGCATGACGTAATGGGGGGGTGTTATCTCTTTTGTCAAAAATCTGCTGTTTTTGCTTGAACATTAAATGCCTCCAAATGGTTTTTAACTCACTTCACTGGCCCCTGGAAGCATGAAAATCACTTTAAACATGCCAATTTTAGCTCTAAAACTGATGATCTACCTACAAATGTGAACTGACATTCAAAAATAAAACATTTAAAAATGGACCATTTTTCACCTTTCTGAAGCAAGACGTAAAGGGGGGGTGTTATCTCTTTAGTCAAAAATCAGCCGTTTTTGCTTGAACATTAAATGCCTCCAAATGGTATTTAATTCACTTCCCGGTGTGTAGAAACACTTTTTGAGACCTCAGAGTGAGTAAATTGGCCATTTTCATGCACTTTTAACCATTACACAAATGTTGTATTTAGGGCCCCTGGAAGCATGAAAATCACTTTAAACATGCTAATTTTAGCTCTAAAACTGATGATCTACCTACAAATGTGAACTGACGTGCAAAAATAAAACATTTAAAAATTGACCATTTTTCACCTTTCTGAAGCAAGATGTAATGGGGGGGGGGTGTTATCTCTTTCATCAAAAATCAGCCGTTTTTGCTTGAACATTAATTGCCTCCAAATGGTATTTAATTCACTTCCCGGTGTGAAGAAGCACTTTTTGAGACCTCAGAGTGAGTAAATTGGTCATTTTCATGCACTGTTAACCATTTCACAAATGTTGTGTTTAGGGCCCCTGGAAGCATGAAAATCATTTTAAACATGCTAATTTTAGCTCTAAAACTGATGATCTACCTACAAATGTGAACTGACGTGCAAAAATAAAACATTTAAAAATTGACCATTTTTCACCTTTCTGAAGCAAGATGTAATGGGGGGGGGTGTTATCTCTTTCATCAAAAATCAGCCGTTTTTGCTTGAACATTAATTGCCTCCAAATGGTATTTAATTCACTTCCCGGTGTGAAGAAGCACTTTTTGAGACCTCAGAGTGAGTAAATTGGTCATTTTCATGCACTGTTAACCATTTCACAAATGTTGTGTTTAGGGCCCCTGGAAGCATGAAAATCATTTTAAACATGCTAATTTTAGCTCTAAAACTGATGATCTACCTACAAATGTGAACTGACATTCAAAAATAAAACATTTAAAAATGGACCATTTTTCACCTTTCTGAAGCAAGACGTAATGGGGGGTCGTTATCTCTTTATTTAAAAATCTGCCGTTTTTGCTTGAACATTAAATGCCTCCAAATGGTATTTAATTCACTTCCCGGTGTGAAGAAACACTTTTTGAGACCTCAGAGTGAGTAAATTGGCCATTTTCATGCACTTTTAACCATTACACAAATGTTGTATTTAGGGCCCCTGGAAGCATGAAAATCACTTTAAACATGCTAATTTTAGCTCTAAAACTGATGATCTACCTACAAATGTGAACTGAGGTTCAAAAATAAAACATTTGAAAACTGACCATTTTTCACCTTTCTGAAGCATGCCGTAATGGGGGGTGCTATCTCTTTTAGCAAAAATCTGCTGTTTTTGCTTGAACATTAAATGCCTCCAAATGGTTTTTAATTCACTTCACGGCCCCCTGGAAGCATGAAAATCACTTTAATCATGCTAATTTTAGCTCTAAAACTGATGATCTACCTACAAATTTGAACTGACATTCAAAAATAAAACATTTGAAAACGGACCATTTTGCACCTTTCTGAAGCATGACGTAATGGGGGGGTGTTATCTCTTTTGTCAAAAATCTGCTGTTTTTGCTTGAACATTAAATGCCTCCAAATGGTTTTTAACTCACTTCACTGGCCCCTGGAAGCATGAAAATCACTTTAAACATGCCAATTTTAGCTCTAAAACTGATGATCTACCTACAAATGTGAACTGACATTCAAAAATAAAACATTTAAAAATGGACCATTTTTCACCTTTCTGAAGCAAGACGTAAAGGGGGGGTGTTATCTCTTTAGTCAAAAATCAGCCGTTTTTGCTTGAACATTAAATGCCTCCAAATGGTATTTAATTCACTTCCCGGTGTGTAGAAACACTTTTTGAGACCTCAGAGTGAGTAAATTGGCCATTTTCATGCACTTTTAACCATTACACAAATGTTGTATTTAGGGCCCCTGGAAGCATGAAAATCACTTTAAACATGCTAATTTTAGCTCTAAAACTGATGATCTACCTACAAATGTGAACTGACGTGCAAAAATAAAACATTTAAAAATTGACCATTTTTCACCTTTCTGAAGCAAGATGTAATGGGGGGGGGTGTTATCTCTTTCATCAAAAATCAGCCGTTTTTGCTTGAACATTAATTGCCTCCAAATGGTATTTAATTCACTTCCCGGTGTGAAGAAGCACTTTTTGAGACCTCAGAGTGAGTAAATTGGTCATTTTCATGCACTGTTAACCATTTCACAAATGTTGTGTTTAGGGCCCCTGGAAGCATGAAAATCATTTTAAACATGCTAATTTTAGCTCTAAAACTGATGATCTACCTACAAATGTGAACTGACATTCAAAAATAAAACATTTAAAAATGGACCATTTTTCACCTTTCTGAAGCAAGACGTAATGGGGGGGTGTTATCTCTTTAGTCAAAAATCAGCCGTTTTTGCTTGAACATTAAATGCCTCCAAATGGTATTTAATTCACTTCCCGGTGTGAAGAAACACTTTTTGAGACCTCAGAGTGAGTAAATTGGCCATTTTCATGCACTTTTAACCATTACACAAATGTTGTATTTAGGGCCCCTGGAAGCATGAAAATCACTTTAAACATGCTAATTTTAGCTCTAAAACTGATGATCTACCTACAAATGTGAACTGACGTTCAAAAATAAAACATTTGAAAACTGACCATTTTTCACCTTTCTGAAGCATGCCGTAATGGGGGGTGCTATCTCTTTTAGCAATAATCTGCTGTTTTTGCTTGAACATTAAATGCCTCCAAATGGTTTTTAATTCACTTCACGGGCCCCTGGAAGCATGAAAATCACTTTAAACATGCTAATTTAGCTCTAAAACTGATGATCTACCTACAAATGTGAACTGACATTCAAAAATAAAACATTTAAAAATGGACCATTTTTCACCTTTCTGAAGCAAGATGTAATGGGGGGGTGTTATCTCTTTAGTCAAAAATCAGCCGTTTTTGCTTGAACATTAATTGCCTCCAAATGGTATTTAATTCACTTCCCGGTGTGAAGAAGCACTTTTTGAGACCTCAGAGTGAGTAAATTGGTCATTTTCATGCACTGTTAACCATTTCACAAATGTTGTGTTTAGGGCCCCTGGAAGCATGAAAATCATTTTAAACATGCTAATTTTAGCTCTAAAACTGATGATCTACCTACAAATGTGAACTGACATTCAAAAATAAAACATTTAAAAATGGACCGTTTTTCACCTTTCTGAAGCAAGACGTAATGGGGGTTTGTTATCTCTTTAGTCAAAAATCAGCCGTTTTTGCTTGAACATTAAATGCCTCCAAATGGTATTTAATTCACTTCCCGGTGTGAAGAAACACTTTTTGAGACCTCAGAGTGAGTAAATTGGCCATTTTCATGCACTTTTAACCATTACACAAATGTTGTATTTAGGGCCCCTGGAAGCATGAAAATCACTTTAAACATGCTAATTTTAGCTCTAAAACTGATGATCTACCTACAAATGTGAACTGAGGTTCAAAAATAAAACATTTGAAAACTGACCATTTTTCACCTTTCTGAAGCATGCCGTAATGGGGGGTGCTATCTCTTTTAGCAAAAATCTGCTGTTTTTGCTTGAACATTAAATGCCTCCAAATGGTTTTTAATTCACTTCACGGGCCCCTGGAAGCATGAAAATCACTTTAATCATGCTAATTTTAGCTCTAAAACTGATGATCTACCTACAAATTTGAACTGACATTCAAAAATAAAACATTTGAAAACGGACCATTTTGCACCCTTCTGAAGCATGACGTAATGGGGGGGGTGTTATCTCTTTTGTCAAAAATCTGCTGTTTTTGCTTGAACATTAAATGCCTCCAAATGGTTTTTAATTCACTTCACGGGCCCCTGGAAGCATGAAAATCACTTAAAACATGCCAATTTTAGCTCTAAAACTGATGATCTACCTACAAATGTGAACTGACATTCAAAAATAAAACATTTAAAAATGGACCATTTTTCACCTTTCTGAAGCAAGATGTAAAGGGGGGGTGTTATCTCTTTAGTCAAAAATCAGCCGTTTTTGCTTGAACATTAAATGCCTCCAAATGGTATTTAATTCACTTCCCGGTGTGTAGAAACACTTTTTGAGACCTCAGAGTGAGTAAATTGGCCATTTTCATGCACTTTTAACCATTACACAAATGTTGTATTTAGGGCCCCTGGAAGCATGAAAATCACTTTAAACATGCTAATTTTAGCTCTAAAACTGATGATCTACCTACAAATGTGAACTGACGTGCAAAAATAAAACATTTGAAAACGGACCATTTTTCACCTTTCAGAAGCATGACGTAATGGGGGGTGTTATCTCTTTTGTCAAAAATCACCTGTTTTTCCTTGAACATTAAATGCCTCCAAATGGTATTTCATTTACTTCCCGGGGTAAAGAAACACTTTTTGAGACCTCAGAGTGAGTAAATTGGCCATTTTCATGCACTTTTAACCATTCCATAAATGTTGTCTTTAGGGCCCCTAGAAGCACGAAATTCACTATAAACATGCTAATTTTAGCTCTAAAACTGATGATTTTCCTACAAATGTGAACTGACGTGCAAAAATAAAACATTTGAAAACGGACCATTTTTCACCTTTCTGAAGCATGACGTAATGGGGGAGTGTTATCGCTTTTGTCAAAAATCAGCCGTTTTTGCTTGAACATTAAATGCCTCCAAATGGCATTTAATTGACTTCCCGGGGTGAAGAAACACTTTTTGAGACGTCAGAGTGAGTAAATTGGCCATTTTCATGCACTTTTAACCATTCCACAAATGTTGTGTTTAGGGCCCCTGGAAGCATGAAAATCACTTTAAACATGCTAATTTTAGCTCTAAAACTGATGATCCACCTACAAATGTGAACTGACGTTCAAAAATGAAATATTTGAAACTGGACCATTTTGCACCTTTCTGAAGCATGACGTAATGGGGGGGTGTTATCTCTTTTGTCAAAAATCTGCTGTTTTTGCTTGAACATTAAATGCCTCCAAATGGTTTTTAATTCACTTCACGGGCCCCTGGAAGCATGAAAATCACTTTAAACATGCTAATTTTAGCTCTAAAACTGATGATCTACCTACAAATGTGAACTGACATTCAAAAATAAAACATTTAAAAATGGACCATTTTTCACCTTTCTGAAGCAAGATGTAATTGGGGGGGGTGTTATCTCTTTCATCAAAAATCAGCCGTTTTTGCTTGAACAATAAATGCCTCCAAATGGTATTTAATTCACTTCCCGGTGTGAAGAAGCACTTTTTGAGACCTCAGAGTGAGTAAATTGGTCATTTTCATGCACTGTTAACCATTTCACAAATGTTGTGTTTAGGGCCCCTGGAAGCATGAAAATCACTTTTAACATGCTAATTTTAGCTCTAAAACTGATGATCTACCTACAAATGTGAACTGACATTCAAAAATAAAACATTTAAAAATGGACCATTTTTCACCTTTCTGAAGCAAGACGTAATGGGGGGGTGTTATCTATTTAGTCAAAAATCAGTCGTTTTTGCTTGAACATTAAATGCCTCCAAATGGTATTTAATTCACTTCCCGGTGTGAAGAAACACTTTTTGAGACCTCAGAGTGACTAAATTGGCCATTTTCATGCACTTTTAACCATTACACAAATGTTGTATTTAGGGCCCCTGGAAGCATGAAAATCACTTTAAACATGCTAATTTTAGCTCTAAAACTGATGATCTACCTACAAATGTGAACTGACGTGCAAAAATAAAACATTTAAAAATTGACCATTTTTCACCTTTCTGAAGCAAGATGTAATGGGGGGGGGTGTTATCTCTTTCATCAAAAATCAGCCGTTTTTGCTTGAACATTAATTGCCTCCAAATGGTATTTAATTCACTTCCCGGTGTGAAGAAGCACTTTTTGAGACCCCAGAGTGAGTAAATTGGTCATTTTCATGCACTGTTAACCATTTCACAAATGTTGTGTTTAGGGCCCCTGGAAGCATGAAAATCATTTTAAACATGCTAATTTTAGCTCTAAAACTGATGATCTACCTACAAATGTGAACTGACATTCAAAAATAAAACATTTAAAAATGGACCATTTTTCACCTTTCTGAAGCAAGACGTAATGGGGGGTGTTATCTCTTTAGTCAAAAATCAGCCGTTTTTGCTTGAACATTAAATGCCTCCAAATGGTATTTAATTCACTTCCCGGTGTGAAGAAACACTTTTTGAGACCTCAGAGTGAGTAAATTGGCCATTTTCATGCACTTTTAACCATTACACAAATGTTGTATTTAGGGCCCCTGGAAGCATGAAAATCACTTTAAACATGCTAATTTTAGCACTAAAACTGATGATCTACCTACAAATGTGAACTGACGTGCAAAAATAAAACATTTGAAAACGGACCATTTTTCACCTTTCTGAAGCATGACGTAATGGGGGAGTGTTATCGCTTTTGTCAAAAATCAGCTGTTTTTGCTTGAACATTAAATGCCTCCAAATGGCATTTAATTCACTTCCCGGGGTGAAGAAACACTTTTTGAGACGTCAGAGTGAGTAAATTGGCCATTTTCATGCACTTTTAACCATTCCACAAATGTTGTGTTTAGGGCCCCTGGAAGCATGAAAATCACTTTAAACATGCTAATTTTAGCTCTAAAACTGATGATTCACCTACAAATGTGAACTGACGTTCAAAAATAAAATATTTGAAACTGGACCATTTTGCACCTTTCTGAAGCATGACGTAATGGGGGGTGTTATCTCTTTTGTCAAAAATCTGCTGTTTTTGCTTGAACATTAAATGCCTCCAAATGGTTTTTAATTCACTTCACGGGCCCCTGGAAGCATGAAAATCACTTTAAACATGCTAATTTTAGCTCTAAAACTGATGATCTACCTACAAATGTGAACTGACATTCAAAAATAAAACATTTAAAAATGGACCATTTTTCACCTTTCTGAAGCAAGATGTAATGGGGGGGGTGTTATCTCTTTCATCAAAAATCAGCCGTTTTTGCTTGAACAATAAATGCCTCCAAATGGTATTTAATTCACTTCCCGGTGTGAAGAAGCACTTTTTGAGACCTCAGAGTGCGTAAATTGGCCATTTTCATGCACTTTTAACCATTCCACAAATGTTGTGTTTAGGGCCCCTGGAAGCATGAAAATCACTTTAAACAAGCTAATTTTAGCTCTAAAACTGATGATCCACCTACAAATGTGAACTGACGTTCAAAAATAAAACATTTGAAAACGGACCATTTTTCACCTTTCTGAAGCATGACGTAATGGGGGGGGTGTTATCTCTTTTGTCAAAAATCAGCCGTTTTTGCTTGAACATTAAATGCCTCCAAATGGTTTTTAATTCACTTCCCGGGCCCCTGGAAGCCTTAAAATCACTTTAAACATGCTAATTTTAGCTCTAAAACTGATGATTTTCCTACAAATGTGAACTGACGTGCAAAAATAAAACATTTGAAAACGGACCATTTTTCACCTTTCTGAAGCATGACGTAATGGGGGAGTGTTATCGCTTTTGTCAAAAATCAGCCGTTTTTGCTTGAACATTAAATGCCTCCAAATGGCATTTAATTCACTTCCCGGGGTGAAGAAACACTTTTTGAGACGTCAGAGTGAGTAAATTGGCCATTTTCATGCACTTTTAACCATTCCACAAATGTTGTGTTTAGGGCCCCTGGAAGAATGAAAATCACTTTAAACATGCTAATTTTAGCTCTAAACCTGATGATCTACCTACAAATGTGAACTGACATTCAAAAATAAAACATTTAAAAATTGACCATTTTTCACCTTTCTGAAGCAAGATGTAATGGGGGGGTGTTATCTCTTTCATCAAAAATCAGCCGTTTTTGCTTGAACATTAATTGCCTCCAAATGGTATTTAATTCACTTCCCGGTGTGAAGAAGCACTTTTTGAGACCTCAGATGAGTAAATTGGTCATTTTCATGCACTGTTAACCATTTCACAAATGTTGTGTTTAGGGCCCCTGGAAGCATGAAAATCATTTTAAACATGCTAATTTTAGCTCTAAAACTGATGATCTACCTACAAATGTGAACTGACATTCAAAAATAAAACATTTAAAAATGGACCATTTTTCACCTTTCTGAAGCAAGACGTAATGGGGGGGTGTTATCTCTTTAGTCAAAAATCAGCCGTTTTTGCTTGAACATTAAATGCCTCCAAATGGTATTTAATTCACTTCCCGGTGTGAAGAAACACTTTTTGAGACCTCAGAGTGAGTAAATTGTCCATTTTCATGCACTTTTAACCATTACACAAATGTTGTATTTAGGGCCCCTGGAAGCATGAAAATCACCTTAAACATGCTAATTTTAGCTCTAAAACTGATGATCTACCTACAAATGTGAACTGACATGCAAAAATAAAACATTTGAAAACGGACCATTTTTCACCTTTCTGAAGCATGACGTAATGGGGGGGGGGGTGTTATCTCTTTTGTCAAAAATCACCCGTTTTTCCTTGAACATTAAATGCCTCCAAATGGTATTTCATTTACTTCCCGGGATAAAGAAACACTTTTTGAGACCTCAGAGTGAGTAAATTGGCCATTTTCATGCACTTTTAACCATTCCATAAATGTTGTGTTTAGGGCCCCTAGAAGCACGAAATTCACTTTAAACATGCTAATTTTAGCTCTAAAACTGATGATCCACCTACAAATGTGAACTGACGTTCAAAAATAAAACATTTGAAAACGGACCATATTTCACCTTTCTGAAGCATGCCGTAATGGGGGGGGTGTTATCTCTTTCATCAAAAATCAGCCGTTTTTGCTTGAACAATAAATGCCTCCAAATGGTATTTAATTCACTTCCCGGTGTGAAGAAGCACTTTTTGAGACCTCAGAGTGAGTAAATTGGCCATTTTCATGCACTTTTAACCATTCCACAAATGTTGTGTTTAGGGCCCCTGGAAGCATGAAAATCACTTTAAACAAGCTAATTTTAGCTCTAAAACTGATGATCCACCTACAAATGTGAACTGACGTTCAAAAATAAAACATTTGAAAACGGACCATTTTTCACCTTTCTGAAGCATGACGTAATGGGGGGGGTGTTATCTCTTTTGTCAAAAATCAGCCGTTTTTGCTTGAACATTAAATGCCTCCAAATGGTTTTTAATTCACTTCCCGGGCCCCTGGAAGCCTTAAAATCACTTTAAACATGCTAATTTTAGCTCTAAAACTGATGATTTTCCTACAAATGTGAACTGACGTGCAAAAATAAAACATTTGAAAACGGACCATTTTTCACCTTTCTGAAGCATGACGTAATGGGGGAGTGTTATCGCTTTTGTCAAAAATCAGCCGTTTTTGCTTGAACATTAACTGCCTCCAAATGGCATTTAATTCACTTCCCGGGGTGAAGAAACACTTTTTGAGACCTCAGAGTGAGTAAATTGGCCATTTTCATGCACTTTTAACCATTCCACAAATGTTGTGTTTAGGGCCCCTGGAAGCATGAAAATCACTTTAAACAAGCTAATTTTAGCTCTAAAACTGATGATCCACCTACAAATGTGAACTGACGTTCAAAAATAAAACATTTGAAAACGGACCATTTTTCACCTTTCTGAAGCATGACGTAATGGGGGGGTGTTATCTCTTTTGTCAAAAATCAGCCGTTTTTGCTTGAACATTAAATGCCTCCAAATGGTATTTAATTCACTTCCCGGGGTGAAGAAACACCTTTTGAGACCTCAGAGTGAGTAAATTGGCCATTTTCATGCACTTTTAACCATTCCACAAATGTTGTGTTTAGGGCCCCTGGAAGCATGAAAATCACTTTAAACATGCTAATTTTAGCTCTAAAACTGATGAACTACCTACAAATGTGAACTGACGTTCAAAAATAAAATATTTGAAAGCGGACCATTTTTCACCTTTCTGAAGCATGACGTAATGGGGGGGTGTTATCTCTTTTGTCAAAAATCAGCTGTTTTTGCTTGAACATTAAATGCCTCCAAATGGCATTTAATTCACTTCCCGGGGTGAAGAAACACTTTTTGAGACGTCAGAGTGAGTAAATTGGCCATTTTCATGCACTTTTAACCATTCCACAAATGTTGTGTTTAGGGCCCCTGGAAGCATGAAAATCACTTTAAACATGCTAATTTTAGCTCTAAAACTGATGATCCACCTACAAATGTGAACTGACGTTCAAAAATAAAATATTTGAAACTGGACCATTTTGCACCTTTCTGAAGCATGACGTAATGGGGGGGTGTTATCTCTTTTGTCAAAAATCTGCTGTTTTTGCTTGAACATTAAATGCCTCCAAATGGTTTTTAATTCACTTCACGGGACCCTGGAAGCATGAAAATCACTTTAAACATGCTAATTTTAGCTCTAAAACTGATGATCTACCTACAAATGTGAACTGACATTCAAAAATAAAACATTTAAAAATGGACCATTTTTCACCTTTCTGAAGCAAGATGTAATGGGGGGGGTGTTATCTCTTTCATCAAAAATCAGCCGTTTTTGCTTGAACAATAAATGCCCCCAAATGGTATTTAATTCACTACCCGGTGTGAAGAAGCACTTTTTGAGACCTCAGAGTGAGTAAATTGGTCATTTTCATGCACTGTTAACCATTTCACAAATGTTGTGTTTAGGGCCCCTGGAAGCATGAAAATCACTTTAAACATGCTAATTTTAGCTCTAAAACTGATGATCTACCTACAAATGTGAACTGACATTCAAAAATAAAACATTTAAAAATGGACCATTTTTCACCTTTCTGAAGCAAGACGTAATGGGGGGGTGTTATCTCTTTAGTCAAAAATCAGCCGTTTTTGCTTGAACATTAAATGCCTCCAAATGGTATTTAATTCACTTCCCGGTGTGAAGAAGCACTTTTTGAGACCTCAGAGTGAGTAAATTGGCCATTTTCATGCACTTTTAACCATTACACAAATGTTGTATTTAGGGCCCCTGGAAGCATGAAAATCACTTTAAACATGCTAATTTTAGCTCTAAAACTGATGATCTACCTACAAATGTGAACTGACGTGCAAAAATAAAACATTTAAAAATTGACCATTTTTCACCTTTCTGAAGCAAGATGTAATGGGGGGGGGGTGTTATCTCTTTCATCAAAAATCAGCCGTTTTTGCTTGAACATTAATTGCCTCCAAATGGTATTTAATTCACTTCCCGGTGTGAAGAAGCACTTTTTGAGACCTCAGAGTGAGTAAATTGGTCATTTTCATGCACTGTTAACCATTTCACAAATGTTGTGTTTAGGGCCCCTGGAAGCATGAAAATCATTTTAAACATGCTAATTTTAGCTCTAAAACTGATGATCTACCTACAAATGTGAACTGACATTCAAAAATAAAACATTTAAAAATGGACCATTTTTCACCTTTCTGAAGCAAGACGTAATGGGGGGGTGTTATCTCTTTAGTCAAAAATCAGCTGTTTTTGCTTGAACATTAAATGCCTCCAAATGGTATTTAATTCACTTCCCGGTGTGAAGAAACACTTTTTGAGACCTCAGAGTGAGTAAATTGGCCATTTTCATGCACTTTTAACCATTACACAAATGTTGTATTTAGGGCCCCTGGAAGCATGAAAATCACTTTAAACATGCTAATTTTAGCTCTAAAACTGATGATCTACCTACAAATGTGAACTGAGGTTCAAAAATAAAACATTTGAAAACTGACCATTTTTCACCTTTCTGAAGCATGCCGTAATGGGGGGTGCTATCTCTTTTAGCAAAAATCTGCTGTTTTTGCTTGAACATTAAATGCCTCCAAATGGTTTTTAATTCACTTCACGGGCCCCTGGAAGCATGAAAATCACTTTAATCATGCTAATTTTAGCTCTAAAACTGATGATCTACCTACAAATTTGAACTGACATTCAAAAATAAAACATTTGAAAACGGACCATTTTGCACCCTTCTGAACAATGACGTAATGGGGGGGTGTTATCTCTTTTGTCAAAAATCTGCTGTTTTTGCTTGAACATTAAATGTCTCCAAATGGTTTTTAATTCACTTCACGGGCCCCTGGAAGCATGAAAATCACTTTAAACATGCCAATTTTAGCTCTAAAACTGATGATCTACCTACAAATGTGAACTGACATTCAAAAATAAAACATTTAAAAATGGACCATTTTTCACCTTTCTGAAGCAAGATGTAAAGGGGGGGTTTTATCTCTTTAGTCAAAAATCAGCCGTTTTTGCTTGAACATTAAATGCCTCCAAATGGTATTTAATTCACTTCCCGGTGTGTAGAAACACTTTTTGAGACCTCAGAGTGAGTAAATTGGCCATTTTCATGCACTTTTAGCCATTACACAAATGTTGTATTTAGGGCCCCTGGAAGCATGAAAATCACTTTAAACATGCTAATTTTAGCTCTAAAACTGATGATCTACCTACAAATGTGAACTGACGTGCAAAAATAAAACATTTGAAAACGGACCATTTTTCACCTTTCAGAAGCATGACGTAATGGGGGGTGTTATCTCTTTTGTCAAAAATCACCTGTTTTTCCTTGAACATTAAATGCCTCCAAATGGTATTTCATTTACTTCCCGGGGTAAAGAAACACTTTTTGAGACCTCAGAGTGAGTAAATTGGCCATTTTCATGCACTTTTAACCATTCCATAAATGTTGTCTTTAGGGCCCCTAGAAGCACGAAATTCACTATAAACATGCTAATTTTAGCTCTAAAACTGATGATTTTCCTACAAATGTGAACTGACGTGCAAAAATAAAACATTTGAAAACGGACCATTTTTCACCTTTCTGAAGCATGACGTAATGGGGGAGTGTTATCGCTTTTGTCAAAAATCAGCCGTTTTTGCTTGAACATTAAATGCCTCCAAATGGCATTTAATTCACTTCCCGGGGTGAAGAAACACTTTTTGAGACGTCAGAGTGAGTAAATTGGCCATTTTCATGCACTTTTAACCATTCCACAAATGTTGTGTTTAGGGCCCCTGGAAGCATGAAAATCACTTTAAACATGCTAATTTTAGCTCTAAAACTGATGATCCACCTACAAATGTGAACTGACGTTCAAAAATAAAATATTTGAAACTGGACCATTTTGCACCTTTCTGAAGCATGACGTAATGGGGGAGGTTATCTCTTTTGTCAAAAATCTGCTGTTTTTGCTTGAACATTAAATGCCTCCAAATGGTTTTTAATTCACTTCACGGGCCCCTGGAAGCATGAAAATCACTTTAAACATGCTAATTTTAGCTCTAAAACTGATGATCTACCTACAAATGTGAACTGACATTCAAAAATAAAACATTTAAAAATGGACCATTTTTCACCTTTCTGAAGCAAGATGTAATTGGGGGGGGTGTTATCTCTTTCATCAAAAATCAGCCGTTTTTGCTTGAACAATAAATGCCTCCAAATGGTATTTAATTCACTTCCCGGTGTGAAGAAGCACTTTTTGAGACCTCAGAGTGAGTAAATTGGTCATTTTCATGCACTGTTAACCATTTCACAAATGTTGTGTTTAGGGCCCCTGGAAGCATGAAAATCACTTTAAACATGCTAATTTTAGCTCTAAAACTGATGATCTACCTACAAATGTGAACTGACATTCAAAAATAAAACATTTAAAAATGGACCATTTTTCACCTTTCTGAAGCAAGACGTAATGGGGGGGTGTTATCTCTTTAGTCAAAAATCAGCCGTTTTTGCTTGAACATTAAATGCCTCCAAATGGTATTTAATTCACTTCCCGGTGTGAAGAAACACTTTTTGAGACCTCAGAGTGAGTAAATTGGCCATTTTCATGCACTTTTAACCATTACACAAATGTTGTATTTAGGGCCCCTGGAAGCATGAAAATCACTTTAAACATGCTAATTTTAGCTCTAAAACTGATGATCTACCTACAAATGTGAACTGACATGCAAAAATAAAACATTTGAAAACGGACCATTTTTCACCTTTCTGAAGCATGACGTAATGGGGGAGTGTTATCGCTTTTGTCAAAAATCAGCCGTTTTTGCTTGAACATTAAATGCCTCCAAATGGCATTTAATTCACTTCCCGGGGTGAAGAAAAACTTTTTGAGACGTCAGAGTGAGTAAATTGGCCATTTTCATGCACTTTTAACCATTCCACAAATGTTGTGTTTAGGGCCCCTGGAAGCATGAAAATCACTTTAAACATGCTAATTTTAGCTCTAAAACTGATGATCCACCT
The DNA here is from genome assembly GCF_964261635.1 of Lissotriton helveticus. Taxonomy (NCBI): domain Eukaryota; kingdom Metazoa; phylum Chordata; class Amphibia; order Caudata; family Salamandridae; genus Lissotriton; species Lissotriton helveticus. Next base: position 235,053 of record NW_027611768.1, read on the forward strand.
ACAAATGTGAACTGACGTTCAAAAATAAAATATTTGAAACTGGACCATTTTGCACCTTTCTGAAGCATGACGTAATGGGGGGTGTTATCTCTTTTGTCAAAAATCTGCTGTTTTTGCTTGAACATTAAATGCCTCCAAATGGTTTTTAATTCACTTCACGGGCCCCTGGAAGCATGAAAATCACTTTAAACATGCTAATTTTAGCTCTAAAACTGATGATCTACCTACAAATGTGAACTGACATTCAAAAATAAAACATTTAAAAATGGACCATTTTTCACCTTTCTGAAGCAAGATGTAATTGGGGGGGTGTTATCTCTTTCATCAAAAATCAGCCGTTTTTGCTTGAACAATAAATGCCTCCAAATGGTATTTAATTCACTTCCCGGTGTGAAGAAGCACTTTTTGAGACCTCAGAGTGAGTAAATTGGTCATTTTCATGCACTGTTAACCATTTCATAAATGTTGTGTTTAGGGCCCCTGGAAGCATGAAAATCATTTTAAACATGCTAATTTTAGCTCTAAAACTGATGATCTACCTACAAATGTGAACTGACATTCAAAAATAAAACATTTAAAAATGGACCATTTTTCACCTTTCTGAAGCAAGACGTAATGGGGGGGTGTTATCTCTTTAGTCAAAAATCAGCCGTTTTTGCTTGAACATTAAATGCCTCCAAATGGTATTTAATTCACTTCCCGGTGTGAAGAAACACTTTTTGAGACCTCAGAGTGAGTAAATTGGCCATTTTCATGCACTTTTAACCATTACACAAATGTTGTATTTAGGGCCCCTGGAAGCATGAAAATCACTTTAAACATGCTAATTTTAGCTCTAAAACTGATGATCTACCTACAAATGTGAACTGACGTGCAAAAATAAAACATTTGAAAATTGACCATTTTTCACCTTTCTGAAGCAAGATGTAATGGGGGGGGTGTTATCTCTTTCATCAAAAATCAGCCGTTTTTGCTTGAACATTAAATGCCTCCAAATGGTTTTTATTTCACTTCACGGGCCCCTGGAAGCATGAAAATCACTTTAAACATGCTAATTTTAGCTCTAAAACTGATGAACTACCTACAAATGTGAACTGACGTTCAAAAATAAAACATTTGAAAGCGGACCATTTTTCACCTTTCTGAAGCATGACGTAATGGGGGGGTGTTATCTCTTTTGTCAAAAATCAGCTGTTTTTGCTTGAACATTAAATGCCTCCAAATGGCATTTAATTCACTTCCCGGGGTGAAGAAACACTTTTTGAGACGTCAGAGTGAGTAAATTGGCCATTTTCATGCACTTTTAACCATTCCACAAATGGTGTGTTTAGGGCCCCTGGAAGCATGAAAATCACTTTAAACATGCTAATTTTAGCTCTAAAACTGATGATCTACCTACAAATGTGAACTGACGTGCAAAAATAAAACATTTGAAAACGGACCATTTTTCACCTTTCTGAAGCATGACATAATGGGGGGGTGTTATCTCTTTTGTCAAAAATCTGCTGTTTTTGCTTGAACATTAAATGCCTCCAAATGGTTTTTAATTCACTTCACGGGCCCCTGGAAGCATGGAAATCACTTTAAACATGCTAATTTTAGCTCTAAAACTGATGAACTACCTACAAATGTGAACTGACGTTCAAAAATAAAACATTTGAAAGCGGACCATTTTTCACCTTTCTGAAGCATGACGTAATGGGGGGGTGTTATCTCTTTTGTCAAAAATCAGCTGTTTTTGCTTGAACATTAAATGCCTCCAAATGGCATTTAATTCACTTCCCGGGGTGAAGAAACACTTTTTGAGACGTCAGAGTGAGTAAATTGGCCATTTTCATGCACTTTTAACCATTCCACAAATGGTGTGTTTAGGGCCCCTGGAAGCATGAAAATCACTTTAAACATGCTAATTTTAGCTCTAAAACTGATGATCTACCTACAAATGTGAACTGACGTGCAAAAATAAAACATTTGAAAACGGACCATTTTTCACCTTTCTGAAGCATGACATAATGGGGGGGTGTTATCTCTTTTGTCAAAAATCAGCTGTTTTTGCTTGAACATTAAATGCCTCCAAATGGCATTTAATTCACTTCCCGGGGTGAAGAAACACTTTTTGAGACGTCAGAGTGAGTAAATTGGCCATTTTCATGCACTTTTAACCATTCCACAAATGGTGTGTTTAGGGCCCCTGGAAGCATGAAAATCACTTTAAACATGCTAATTTTAGCTCTAAAACTGATGATCTACCTACAAATGTGAACTGACGTGCAAAAATAAAACATTTGAAAACGGACCATTTTTCACCTTTCTGAAGCATGACATAATGGGGGGGTGTTATCTCTTTTGTCAAAAATCACCTGTTTTTCCTTGAACATTAAATGCCTCCAAATGGTATTTCATTTACTTCCCGGGGTAAAGAAACACTTTTTGAGACCTCAGAGTGAGTAAATTGGCCATTTTCCTGCACTTTTAACCATTCCATAAATGTTGTGTTTAGGGCCCCTAGAAGCACGAAATTCACTTTAAACATGCTAATTTTAGCTCTAAAACTGATGATTTTCCTACAAATGTGAACTGACGTGCAAAAATAAAACATTTGAAAACGGACCATTTTTCACCTTTCTGAAGCATGACGTAATGGGGAAGTGTTATCGCTTTTGTCAAAAATCTGCCGTTTTTGCTTGAACATTAAATGCCTCCAAATGGCATTTAATTCACTTCCCGGGGTGAAGAAACACTTTTTGAGACGTCAGAGTGAGTAAATTGGCCATTTTAATGCACTTTTAACCATTCCACAAATGTTGTGTTTAGGGCCCCTGGAAGCATGAAAATCACTTTAAACATGCTAATTTTAGCTCTAAAACTGATGATCCACCTACAAATGTGAACTGACGTTCAAAAATAAAATATTTGAAACTGGACCATTTTGCACCTTTCTGAAGCATGACGTAATGGGGGGGGTGTTATCTCTAATGTCAAAAATCTGCTGTTTTTGCTTGAACATTAAATGCCTCCAAATGGTTTTTAATTCACTTCACGGGCCCCTGGAAGCATGAAAATCACTTTAAACATGCTAATTTTAGCTCTAAAACTGATGATCTACCTACAAATGTGAACTGACATTCAAAAATAAAACATTTAAAAATGGACCATTTTTCACCTTTCTGAAGCAAGATGTAATGGGGGGGGGTGTTATCCCTTTCATCAAAAATCAGCCGTTTTTGCTTGAACATTAAATGCCTCCAAATGGTATTTAATTCACTCCCCGGTGTGAAGAAACACTTTTTGAGACCTCAGAGTGAGTAAATTGGCCATTTTCATGCACTTTTAACCATTACACAAATGTTGTATTTAGGGCCCCTGGAAGCATGAAAATCACTTTAAACATGCTAATTTTAGCTCTAAAACTGATGATCTACCTACAAATGTGAACTGACGTGCAAAAATAAAACATTTAAAAATTTACCATTTTTCACCTTTCTGAAGCAAGATGTAATGGGGGGGGGTGTTATCTCTTTCATCAAAAATCAGCCGTTTTTGCTTGAACATTAATTGCCTCCAAATGGTATTTAATTCACTTCCCGGTGTGAAGAAGCACTTTTTGAGACCTCAGAGTGAGTAAATTGGTCATTTTCATGCACTGTTAACCATTTCACAAATGTTGTGTTTAGGGCCCCTGGAAGCATGAAAATCATTTTAAACATGCTAATTTTAGCTCTAAAACTGATGATCTACCTACAAATGTGAACTGACATTCAAAAATAAAACATTTAAAAATGGCCCATTTTTCACCTTTCTGAAGCAAGACGTAATGGGGGGGTGTTATCTCTTTAGTCAAAAATCAGCCGTTTTTGCTTGAACATTAAATGCCTACAAATGGTATTTAATTCACTTCCCGGTGTGAAGAAACACTTTTTAAGACCTCAGAGTGAGTAAATTGGCCATTTTCATGCACTTTTAACCATTACACAAATGTTGTATTTAGGGCCCCTGGAAGCATGAAAATCACTTTAAACATGCTAATTTTAGCTCTAAAACTGATGATCTACCTACAAATGTGAACTGACGTGCAAAAATAAAACATTTGAAAACGGACCATTTTTCACCTTTCTGAAGCATGACGTAATGGGGGAGTGTTATCGCTTTTGTCAAAAATCAGCCGTTTTTGCTTGAACATTAAATGCCTCCAAATGGCATTTAATTCACTTCCCGGGGTGAAGAAAAACTTTTTGAGACGTCAGAGTGAGTAAATTGGCCATTTTCATGCACTTTTAACCATTCCACAAATGTTGTGTTTAGGGCCCCTGGAAGCATGAAAATCACTTTAAACATGCTAATTTTAGCTCTAAAACTGATGATCCACCTACAAATGTGAACTGACGTTCAAAAATAAAATATTTGAAACTGGACCATTTTGCACCTTTCTGAAGCATGACGTAATGGGGGGGTGTTATCTCTTTTGTCAAAAATCTGCTGTTTTTGCTTGAACATTAAATGCCTCCAAATGGTTTTTAATTCACTTCACGGGCCCCTGGAAGCATGAAAATCACTTTAAACATGCTAATTTTAGCTCTAAAACTGATGATCTACCTACAAATGTGAACTGACATTCAAAAATAAAACATTTAAAAATGGACCATTTTTCACCTTTCTGAAGCAAGATGTAATTGGGGGGGGTGTTATCTCTTTCATCAAAAATCAGCCGTTTTTGCTTGAACAATAAATGCCTCCAAATGGTATTTAATTCACTTCCCGGTGTGAAGAAGCACTTTTTGAGACCTCAGAGTGAGTAAATTGGTCATTTTCATGCACTGTTAACCATTTCACAAATGTTGTGTTTAGGGCCCCTGGAAGCATGAAAATCATTTTAAACATGCTAATTTTAGCTCTAAAACTGATGATCTACCTACAAATGTGAACTGACATTCAAAAATAAAACATTTAAAAATGGACCATTTTTCACCTTTCTGAAGCAAGACGTAATGGGGGGGTGTTATCTCTTTAGTCAAAAATCAGCCGTTTTTGCTTGAACATTAAATGCCTACAAATGGTATTTAATTCACTTCCCGGTGTGAAGAAACACTTTTTAAGACCTCAGAGTGAGTAAATTGGCCATTTTCATGCACTTTTAACCATTACACAAATGTTGTATTTAGGGCCCCTGGAAGCATGAAAATCACTTTAAACATGCTAATTTTAGCTCTAAAACTGATGATCTACCTACAAATGTGAACTGACGTGCAAAAATAAAACATTTGAAAACGGACCATTTTTCACCTTTCTGAAGCATGACATAATGGGGGGGTGTTATCTCTTTTGTCAAAAATCACCTGTTTTTCCTTGAACATTAAATGCCTCCAAATGGTATTTCATTTACTTCCCGGGGTAAAGAAACACTTTTTGAGACCTCAGAGTGAGTAAATTGGCCATTTTCCTGCACTTTTAACCATTCCATAAATGTTGTGTTTAGGGCCCCTAGAAGCACGAAATTCACTTTAAACATGCTAATTTTAGCTCTAAAACTGATGATTTTCCTACAAATGTGAACTGACGTGCAAAAATAAAACATTTGAAAACGGACCATTTTTCACCTTTCTGAAGCATGACGTAATGGGGAAGTGTTATCGCTTTTGTCAAAAATCTGCCGTTTTTGCTTGAACATTAAATGCCTCCAAATGGCATTTAATTCACTTCCCGGGGTGAAGAAACACTTTTTGAGACGTCAGAGTGAGTAAATTGGCCATTTTAATGCACTTTTAACCATTCCACAAATGTTGTGTTTAGGGCCCCTGGAAGCATGAAAATCACTTTAAACATGCTAATTTTAGCTCTAAAACTGATGATCCACCTACAAATGTGAACTGACGTTCAAAAATAAAATATTTGAAACTGGACCATTTTGCACCTTTCTGAAGCATGACGTAATGGGGGGGGTGTTATCTCTAATGTCAAAAATCTGCTGTTTTTGCTTGAACATTAAATGCCTCCAAATGGTTTTTAATTCACTTCACGGGCCCCTGGAAGCATGAAAATCACTTTAAACATGCTAATTTTAGCTCTAAAACTGATGATCTACCTACAAATGTGAACTGACATTCAAAAATAAAACATTTAAAAATGGACCATTTTTCACCTTTCTGAAGCAAGATGTAATGGGGGGGGGTGTTATCCCTTTCATCAAAAATCAGCCGTTTTTGCTTGAACATTAAATGCCTCCAAATGGTATTTAATTCACTCCCCGGTGTGAAGAAACACTTTTTGAGACCTCAGAGTGAGTAAATTGGCCATTTTCATGCACTTTTAACCATTACACAAATGTTGTATTTAGGGCCCCTGGAAGCATGAAAATCACTTTAAACATGCTAATTTTAGCTCTAAAACTGATGATCTACCTACAAATGTGAACTGACGTGCAAAAATAAAACATTTAAAAATTTACCATTTTTCACCTTTCTGAAGCAAGATGTAATGGGGGGGGGTGTTATCTCTTTCATCAAAAATCAGCCGTTTTTGCTTGAACATTAATTGCCTCCAAATGGTATTTAATTCACTTCCCGGTGTGAAGAAGCACTTTTTGAGACCTCAGAGTGAGTAAATTGGTCATTTTCATGCACTGTTAACCATTTCACAAATGTTGTGTTTAGGGCCCCTGGAAGCATGAAAATCATTTTAAACATGCTAATTTTAGCTCTAAAACTGATGATCTACCTACAAATGTGAACTGACATTCAAAAATAAAACATTTAAAAATGGCCCATTTTTCACCTTTCTGAAGCAAGACGTAATGGGGGGGTGTTATCTCTTTAGTCAAAAATCAGCCGTTTTTGCTTGAACATTAAATGCCTACAAATGGTATTTAATTCACTTCCCGGTGTGAAGAAACACTTTTTAAGACCTCAGAGTGAGTAAATTGGCCATTTTCATGCACTTTTAACCATTACACAAATGTTGTATTTAGGGCCCCTGGAAGCATGAAAATCACTTTAAACATGCTAATTTTAGCTCTAAAACTGATGATCTACCTACAAATGTGAACTGACGTGCAAAAATAAAACATTTGAAAACGGACCATTTTTCACCTTTCTGAAGCATGACGTAATGGGGGAGTGTTATCGCTTTTGTCAAAAATCAGCCGTTTTTGCTTGAACATTAAATGCCTCCAAATGGCATTTAATTCACTTCCCGGGGTGAAGAAAAACTTTTTGAGACGTCAGAGTGAGTAAATTGGCCATTTTCATGCACTTTTAACCATTCCACAAATGTTGTGTTTAGGGCCCCTGGAAGCATGAAAATCACTTTAAACATGCTAATTTTAGCTCTAAAACTGATGATCCACCTACAAATGTGAACTGACGTTCAAAAATAAAATATTTGAAACTGGACCATTTTGCACCTTTCTGAAGCATGACGTAATGGGGGGGTGTTATCTCTTTTGTCAAAAATCTGCTGTTTTTGCTTGAACATTAAATGCCTCCAAATGGTTTTTAATTCACTTCACGGGCCCCTGGAAGCATGAAAATCACTTTAAACATGCTAATTTTAGCTCTAAAACTGATGATCTACCTACAAATGTGAACTGACATTCAAAAATAAAACATTTAAAAATGGACCATTTTTCACCTTTCTGAAGCAAGATGTAATTGGGGGGGGTGTTATCTCTTTCATCAAAAATCAGCCGTTTTTGCTTGAACAATAAATGCCTCCAAATGGTATTTAATTCACTTCCCGGTGTGAAGAAGCACTTTTTGAGACCTCAGAGTGAGTAAATTGGTCATTTTCATGCACTGTTAACCATTTCACAAATGTTGTGTTTAGGGCCCCTGGAAGCATGAAAATCATTTTAAACATGCTAATTTTAGCTCTAAAACTGATGATCTACCTACAAATGTGAACTGACATTCAAAAATAAAACATTTAAAAATGGACCATTTTTCACCTTTCTGAAGCAAGACGTAATGGGGGGGTGTTATCTCTTTAGTCAAAAATCAGCCGTTTTTGCTTGAACATTAAATGCCTACAAATGGTATTTAATTCACTTCCCGGTGTGAAGAAACACTTTTTAAGACCTCAGAGTGAGTAAATTGGCCATTTTCATGCACTTTTAACCATTACACAAATGTTGTATTTAGGGCCCCTGGAAGCATGAAAATCACTTTAAACATGCTAATTTTAGCTCTAAAACTGATGATCTACCTACAAATGTGAACTGACGTGCAAAAATAAAACATTTGAAAACGGACCATTTTTCACCTTTCTGAAGCATGACGTAATGGGGGAGTGTTATCGCTTTTGTCAAAAATCAGCCGTTTTTGCTTGAACATTAAATGCCTCCAAATGGCATTTAATTCACTTCCCGGGGTGAAGAAAAACTTTTTGAGACGTCAGAGTGAGTAAATTGGCCATTTTCATGCACTTTTAACCATTCCACAAATGTTGTGTTTAGGGCCCCTGGAAGCATGAAAATCACTTTAAACATGCTAATTTTAGCTCTAAAACTGATGATCCACCTACAAATGTGAACTGACGTTCAAAAATAAAATATTTGAAACTGGACCATTTTGCACCTTTCTGAAGCATGACGTAATGGGGGGGTGTTATCTCTTTTGTCAAAAATCTGCTGTTTTTGCTTGAACATTAAATGCCTCCAAATGGTTTTTAATTCACTTCACGGGCCCCTGGAAGCATGAAAATCACTTTAAACATGCTAATTTTAGCTCTAAAACTGATGATCTACCTACAAATGTGAACTGACATTCAAAAATAAAACATTTAAAAATGGACCATTTTTCACCTTTCTGAAGCAAGATGTAATTGGGGGGGGTGTTATCTCTTTCATCAAAAATCAGCCGTTTTTGCTTGAACAATAAATGCCTCCAAATGGTATTTAATTCACTTCCCGGTGTGAAGAAGCACTTTTTGAGACCTCAGAGTGAGTAAATTGGTCATTTTCATGCACTGTTAACCATTTCACAAATGTTGTGTTTAGGGCCCCTGGAAGCATGAAAATCATTTTAAACATGCTAATTTTAGCTCTAAAACTGATGATCTACCTACAAATGTGAACTGACATTCAAAAATAAAACATTTAAAAATGGACCATTTTTCACCTTTCTGAAGCAAGACGTAATGGGGGGGTGTTATCTCTTTAGTCAAAAATCAGCCGTTTTTGCTTGAACATTAAATGCCTACAAATGGTATTTAATTCACTTCCCGGTGTGAAGAAACACTTTTTAAGACCTCAGAGTGAGTAAATTGGCCATTTTCATGCACTTTTAACCATTACACAAATGTTGTATTTAGGGCCCCTGGAAGCATGAAAATCACTTTAAACATGCTAATTTTAGCTCTAAAACTGATGATCTACCTACAAATGTGAACTGACGTGCAAAAATAAAACATTTGAAAACGGACCATTTTTCACCTTTCTGAAGCATGACGTAATGGGGGAGTGTTATCGCTTTTGTCAAAAATCAGCCGTTTTTGCTTGAACATTAAATGCCTCCAAATGGCATTTAATTCACTTCCCGGGGTGAAGAAAAACTTTTTGAGACGTCAGAGTGAGTAAATTGGCCATTTTCATGCACTTTTAACCATTCCACAAATGTTGTGTTTAGGGCCCCTGGAAGCATGAAAATCACTTTAAACATGCTAATTTTAGCTCTAAAACTGATGATCCACCTACAAATGTGAACTGACGTTCAAAAATAAAATATTTGAAACTGGACCATTTTGCACCTTTCTGAAGCATGACGTAATGGGGGGGTGTTATCTCTTTTGTCAAAAATCTGCTGTTTTTGCTTGAACATTAAATGCCTCCAAATGGTTTTTAATTCACTTCACGGGCCCCTGGAAGCATGAAAATCACTTTAAACATGCTAATTTTAGCTCTAAAACTGATGATCTACCTACAAATGTGAACTGACATTCAAAAATAAAACATTTAAAAATGGACCATTTTTCACCTTTCTGAAGCAAGATGTAATTGGGGGGGGTGTTATCTCTTTCATCAAAAATCAGCCGTTTTTGCTTGAACAATAAATGCCTCCAAATGGTATTTAATTCACTTCCCGGTGTGAAGAAGCACTTTTTGAGACCTCAGAGTGAGTAAATTGGTCATTTTCATGCACTGTTAACCATTTCACAAATGTTGTGTTTAGGGCCCCTGGAAGCATGAAAATCATTTTAAACATGCTAATTTTAGCTCTAAAACTGATGATCTACCTACAAATGTGAACTGACATTCAAAAATAAAACATTTAAAAATGGACCATTTTTCACCTTTCTGAAGCAAGACGTAATGGGGGGGTGTTATCTCTTTAGTCAAAAATCAGCCGTTTTTGCTTGAACATTAAATGCCTCCAAATGGTATTTAATTCACTTCCCGGTGTGAAGAAACACTTTTTGAGACCTCAGAGTGAGTAAATTGGCCATTTTCATGCACTTTTAACCATTACACAAATGTTGTATTTAGGGCCCCTGGAAGCATGAAAATCACTTTAAACATGCTAATTTTAGCTCTAAAACTGATGATCTACCTACAAATGTGAACTGAAGTGCAAAAATAAAACATTTAAAAATTGACCATTTTTCACCTTTCTGAAGCAAGATGTAATGGGGGGGTGTTATCTCTTTCATCAAAAATCAGCCGTTTTTGCTTGAACATTAATTGCCTCCAAATGGTATTTAATTCACTTCCCGGTGTGAAGAAGCACTTTTTGAGACCCCAGAGTGAGTAAATTGGTCATTTTCATGCACTGTTAACCATTTCACAAATGTTGTGTTTAGGGCCCCTGGAAGCATGAAAATCATTTTAAACATGCTAATTTTAGCTCTAAAACTGATGATCTACCTACAAATGTGAACTGACGTTAAAAAATAAAACATTTGAAAACGGGCCATTTTTCACCTTTCTGAAGCATAACGTAATAGGGGTGTTATCTCTTTTGTCAAAAATCAGCCGTTTTTGCTTGAACATTAAATGCCTCCAAATGGTATTTAATTCACTTCCCGGTGTGAAGAAACACTTTTTGAGACCTCAGAGTGAGTAAATTGGCCATTTTCATGCACTTTTAACCATTCCACAAATGTTGTGTTTAGGGCCCCTGGAAGCATGAAAATCACTTTAAACAAGCTAATTTTAGCTCTAAAACTGATGATCCACCTACAAATGTGAACTGACGTTCAAAAATAAAATATTTGAAAACGGACCATTTTTCACCTTTCTGAAGCATGACGTAATGGGGGGGGGTGTTATCTCTTTTGTCAAAAATCAGCCGTTTTTGCTTGAACATTAAATGCCTCCAAATGGTTTTTAATTCACTTCCCGGGCCCCTGGAAGCCTTAAAATCACTTTAAACATGCTAATTTTAGCTCTAAAACTGATGATTTTCCTACAAATGTGAACTGACGTGCAAAAATAAAACATTTGAAAACGGACCATTTTTCACCTTTCTGAAGCATGACGTAATGGGGGAGTGTTATCGCTTTTGTCAAAAATCAGCCGTTTTTGCTTGAACATTAAATGCCTCCAAATGGCATTTAATTCACTTCCCGGGGTGAAGAAACACTTTTTGAGACGTCAGAGTGAGTAAATTGGCCATTTTCATGCACTTTTAACCATTCCACAAATGTTGTGTTTAGGGCCCCTGGAAGTATGAAAATCACTTCAAACATGCTAATTTTAGCTCTAAAACTGATGATCCACCTACAAATGTGAACTGACGTTCAAAAATAAAATATTTGAAACTGGACCATTTTGCACCTTTCTGAAGCATGACGTAATGGGGGGGTGTTATCTCTTTTGTCAAAAATCTGCTGTTTTTGCTTGAACATTAAATGCCTCCAAATGGTTTTTAATTCACTTCACGGGCCCCTGGAAGAATGAAAATCACTTTAAACATGCTAATTTTAGCTCTAAACCTGATGATCTACCTACAAATGTGAACTGACATTCAAAAATAAAACATTTAAAAATTGACCATTTTTCACCTTTCTGAAGCAAGATGTAATGGGGGGGGGTGTTATCTCTTTCATCAAAAATCAGCCGTTTTTGCTTGAACATTAATTGCCTCCAAATGGTATTTAATTCACTTCCCGGTGTGAAGAAGCACTTTTTGAGACCTCAGATGAGTAAATTGGTCATTTTCATGCACTGTTAACCATTTCACAAATGTTGTGTTTAGGGCCCCTGGAAGCATGAAAATCATTTTAAACATGCTAATTTTAGCTCTAAAACTGATGATCTACCTACAAATGTGAACTGACATTCAAAAATAAAACATTTAAAAATGGACCATTTTTCACCTTTCTGAAGCAAGACGTAATGGGGGGTGTTATCTCTTTAGTCAAAAATCAGCCGTTTTTGCTTGAACATTAAATGCCTCCAAATGGTATTTAATTCACTTCCCGGTGTGAAGAAACACTTTTTGAGACCTCAGAGTGAGTAAATTGGCCATTTTCATGCACTTTTAACCATTACACAAATGTTGTATTTAGGGCCCCTGGAAGCAGGAAAATCACTTTAAACATGCTAATTTTAGCTCTAAAACTGATGATCTACCTACAAATGTGAACTGACGTGCAAAAATAAAACATTTGAAAACGGACCATTTTGCACCTTTCTGAAGCATGACGTAATGGGGGGGTGTTATCTCTTTTGTCAAAAATCACCCGTTTTTCCTTGAACATTAAATGCCTCCAAATGGTATTTCATTTACTTCCCGGGATAAAGAAACACTTTTTGAGACCTCAGAGTGAGTAAATTGGCCATTTTCATGCACTTTTAACCATTCCATAAATGTTGTGTTTAGGGCCCCTAGAAGCACGAAATTCACTTTAAACATGCTAATTTTAGCTCTAAAACTGATGATCCACCTACAAATGTGAACTGACGTTCAAAAATAAAACATTTGAAAACGGACCATATTTCACCTTTCTGAAGCATGACGTAATGGGGGGGTGTTATCTCTTTTGTCAAAAATCAGCTGTTTTTGCTTGAACATTAAATGCCTCCAAATGGTTTTTAATTCACTTCCCGGGCCCCTGGAAGCCTTAAAATCATTTTAAACATGCTAATTTTAGCTCTAAAACTGATGATTTTCCTACAAATGTGAACTGACGTGCAAAAATAAAACATTTGAAAACGGACCATTTTTCACCTTTCTGAAGCATGACGTAATGGGGGAGTGTTATCGCTTTTGTCAAAAATCAGCCGTTTTTGCTTGAACATTAACTGCCTCCAAATGGCATTTAATTCACTTCCCGGGGTGAAGAAACACTTTTTGAGACCTCAGAGTGAGTAAATTGGCCATTTTCATGCACTTTTAACCATTCCACAAATGTTGTGTTTAGGGCCCCTGGAAGCATGAAAATCACTTTAAACAAGCTAATTTTAGCTCTAAAACTGATGATCCACCTACAAATGTGAACTGACGTTCAAAAATAAAACATTTGAAAACGGACCATTTTTCACCTTTCTGAAGCATGACGTAATGGGGGGGTGTTATCTCTTTTGTCAAAAATCAGCCGTTTTTGCTTGAACATTAAATGCCTCCAAATGGTATTTAATTCACTTCCCGGGGTGAAGAAACACTTTTTGAGACCTCAGAGTGAGTAAATTGGCCATTTTCATGCACTTTTAACCATTCCACAAATGTTGTGTTTAGGGCCCCTGGAAGCATGAAAATCACTTTAAACATGCTAATTTTAGCTCTAAAACTGATGAACTACCTACAAATGTGAACTGACGTTCAAAAATAAAACATTTGAAAGCGGACCATTTTTCACCTTTCTGAAGCATGACGTAATGGGGGGGTGTTATCTCTTTTGTCAAAAATCAGCTGTTTTTGCTTGAACATTAAATGCCTCCAAATGGCATTTAATTCACTTCCCGGGGTGAAGAAACACTTTTTGAGACGTCAGAGTGAGTAAATTGGCCATTTTCATGCACTTTTAACCATTCCACAAATGTTGTGTTTAGGGCCCCTGGAAGCATGAAAATCACTTTAAACATGCTAATTTTAGCTCTAAAACTGATGATCTACCTACAAATGTGAACTGACGTGCAAAAATAAAACATTTGAAAACGGACCATTTTTCACCTTTCTGAAGCATGACGTAATGGGGGGTGTTATCTCTTTTGTCAAAAATCACCTGTTTTTCCTTGAACATTAAATGCCTCCAAATGGTATTTCATTTACTTCCCGGGGTAAAGAAACACTTTTTGAGACCTCAGAGTGAGTAAATTGGCCATTTTCATGCACTTTTAACCATTCCATAAATGTTGTGTTTAGGGCCCCTAGAAGCACGAAATTCACTTTAAACATGCTAATTTTAGCTCTAAAACTGATGATTTTCCTACAAATGTGAACTGACGTGCAAAAATAAAACATTTGAAAACGGACCATTTTTCACCTTTCTGAAGCATGACGTAATGGGGGAGTGTTATCGCTTTTGTCAAAAATCTGCCGTTTTTGCTTGAACATTAAATGCCTCCAAATGGCATTTAATTCACTTCCCGGGGTGAAGAAACACTTTTTGAGACGTCAGAGTGAGTAAATTGGCCATTTTAATGCACTTTTAACCATTCCACAAATGTTGTGTTTAGGGCCCCTGGAAGCATGAAAATCACTTTAAACATGCTAATTTTAGCTCTAAAACTGATGATCCACCTACAAATGTGAACTGACGTTCAAAAATAAAATATTTGAAACTGGACCATTTTGCACCTTTCTGAAGCATGACGTAATGGGGGGTGTTATCTCTTTTATCAAAAATCACCCGTTTTTCCTTGAACATTAAATGCCTCCAAATGGTATTTCATTTACTTCCCGGGGTAAAGAAACACTTTTTGGGACCTCAGAGTGAGTAAATTGGCCATTTTCATGCACTTTTAACCATTCCATAAATGTTGTGTTTAGGGCCCCTAGAAGCACGAAATTCACTTTAAACATGCTAATTTTAGCTCTAAAACTGATGATTTTCCTACAAATGTGAACTGACGTGCAAAAATAAAACATTTGAAAACGGACCATTTTTCACCTTTCTGAAGCATGACGTAATGGGGGAGTGTTATCGCTTTTGTCAAAAATCAGCCGTTTTTGCTTGAACATTAAATGCCTCCAAATGGCATTTAATTCACTTCCCGGGGTGAAGAAACACTTTTTGAGACGTCAGAGTGAGTAAATTGGCCATTTTAATGCACTTTTAACCATTCCACAAATGTTGTGTTTAGGGCCCCTGGAAGCATGAAAATCACTTTAAACATGCTAATTTTAGCTCTAAAACTGATGATCCACCTACAAATGTGAACTGACGTTCAAAAATAAAATATTTGAAACTGGACCATTTTGCACCTTTCTGAAGCATGACGTAATGGGGGGTGTTATCTCTTTTATCAAAAATCACCCGTTTTTCCTTGAACATTAAATGCCTCCAAATGGTATTTAATTCACTTCCCGGTGTGAAGAAACACTTTTTAAGACCTCAGAGTGAGTAAATTGGCCATTTTCATGCACTTTTAACCATTACACAAATGTTGTATTTAGGGCCCCTGGAAGCATGAAAATCACTTTAAACATGCTAATTTTAGCTCTAAAACTGATGATCTACCTACAAATGTGAACTGACGTGCAAAAATAAAACATTTGAAAACGGACCATTTTTCACCTTTCTGAAGCATGACGTAATGGGGGAGTGTTATCGCTTTTGTCAAAAATCAGCCGTTTTTGCTTGAACATTAAATGCCTCCAAATGGCATTTAATTCACTTCCCGGGGTGAAGAAAAACTTTTTGAGACGTCAGAGTGAGTAAATTGGCCATTTTCATGCACTTTTAACCATTCCACAAATGTTGTGTTTAGGGCCCCTGGAAGCATGAAAATCACTTTAAACATGCTAATTTTAGCTCTAAAACTGATGATCCACCTACAAATGTGAACTGACGTTCAAAAATAAAATATTTGAAACTGGACCATTTTGCACCTTTCTGAAGCATGACGTAATGGGGGGGTGTTATCTCTTTTGTCAAAAATCTGCTGTTTTTGCTTGAACATTAAATGCCTCCAAATGGTTTTTAATTCACTTCACGGGCCCCTGGAAGCATGAAAATCACTTTAAACATGCTAATTTTAGCTCTAAAACTGATGATCTACCTACAAATGTGAACTGACATTCAAAAATAAAACATTTAAAAATGGACCATTTTTCACCTTTCTGAAGCAAGATGTAATTGGGGGGGGTGTTATCTCTTTCATCAAAAATCAGCCGTTTTTGCTTGAACAATAAATGCCTCCAAATGGTATTTAATTCACTTCCCGGTGTGAAGAAGCACTTTTTGAGACCTCAGAGTGAGTAAATTGGTCATTTTCATGCACTGTTAACCATTTCACAAATGTTGTGTTTAGGGCCCCTGGAAGCATGAAAATCATTTTAAACATGCTAATTTTAGCTCTAAAACTGATGATCTACCTACAAATGTGAACTGACATTCAAAAATAAAACATTTAAAAATGGACCATTTTTCACCTTTCTGAAGCAAGACGTAATGGGGGGGGTGTTATCTCTTTAGTCAAAAATCAGCCGTTTTTGCTTGAACATTAAATGCCTCCAAATGGTTTTTAATTCACTTCCCGGGCCCCTGGAAGCCTTAAAATCATTTTAAACATGCTAATTTTAGCTCTAAAACTGATGATTTTCCTACAAATGTGAACTGACGTGCAAAAATAAAACATTTGAAAACGGACCATTTTTCACCTTTCTGAAGCATGACGTAATGGGGGAGTGTTATCGCTTTTGTCAAAAATCAGCCGTTTTTGCTTGAACATTAACTGCCTCCAAATGGCATTTAATTCACTTCCCGGGGTGAAGAAACACTTTTTGAGACCTCAGAGTGAGTAAATTGGCCATTTTCATGCACTTTTAACCATTCCACAAATGTTGTGTTTAGGGCCCCTGGAAGCATGAAAATCACTTTAAACAAGCTAATTTTAGCTCTAAAACTGATGATCCACCTACAAATGTGAACTGACGTTCAAAAATAAAACATTTGAAAACGGACCATTTTTCACCTTTCTGAAGCATGACGTAATGGGGGGGTGTTATCTCTTTTGTCAAAAATCAGCCGTTTTTGCTTGAACATTAAATGCCTCCAAATGGTATTTAATTCACTTCCCGGGGTGAAGAAACACTTTTTGAGACCTCAGAGTGAGTAAATTGGCCATTTTCATGCACTTTTAACCATTCCACAAATGTTGTGTTTAGGGCCCCTGGAAGCATGAAAATCACTTTAAACATGCTAATTTTAGCTCTAAAACTGATGAACTACCTACAAATGTGAACTGACGTTCAAAAATAAAACATTTGAAAGCGGACCATTTTTCACCTTTCTGAAGCATGACGTAATGGGGGGGTGTTATCTCTTTTGTCAAAAATCAGCTGTTTTTGCTTGAACATTAAATGCCTCCAAATGGCATTTAATTCACTTCCCGGGGTGAAGAAACACTTTTTGAGACGTCAGAGTGAGTAAATTGGCCATTTTCATGCACTTTTAACCATTCCACAAATGTTGTGTTTAGGGCCCCTGGAAGCATGAAAATCACTTTAAACATGCTAATTTTAGCTCTAAAACTGATGATCTACCTACAAATGTGAACTGACGTGCAAAAATAAAACATTTGAAAACGGACCATTTTTCACCTTTCTGAAGCATGACGTAATGGGGGGTGTTATCTCTTTTGTCAAAAATCACCTGTTTTTCCTTGAACATTAAATGCCTCCAAATGGTATTTCATTTACTTCCCGGGGTAAAGAAACACTTTTTGAGACCTCAGAGTGAGTAAATTGGCCATTTTCATGCACTTTTAACCATTCCATAAATGTTGTGTTTAGGGCCCCTAGAAGCACGAAATTCACTTTAAACATGCTAATTTTAGCTCTAAAACTGATGATTTTCCTACAAATGTGAACTGACGTGCAAAAATAAAACATTTGAAAACGGACCATTTTTCACCTTTCTGAAGCATGACGTAATGGGGGAGTGTTATCGCTTTTGTCAAAAATCTGCCGTTTTTGCTTGAACATTAAATGCCTCCAAATGGCATTTAATTCACTTCCCGGGGTGAAGAAACACTTTTTGAGACGTCAGAGTGAGTAAATTGGCCATTTTAATGCACTTTTAACCATTCCACAAATGTTGTGTTTAGGGCCCCTGGAAGCATGAAAATCACTTTAAACATGCTAATTTTAGCTCTAAAACTGATGATCCACCTACAAATGTGAACTGACGTTCAAAAATAAAATATTTGAAACTGGACCATTTTGCACCTTTCTGAAGCATGACGTAATGGGGGGTGTTATCTCTTTTATCAAAAATCACCCGTTTTTCCTTGAACATTAAATGCCTCCAAATGGTATTTCATTTACTTCCCGGGGTAAAGAAACACTTTTTGGGACCTCAGAGTGAGTAAATTGGCCATTTTCATGCACTTTTAACCATTCCATAAATGTTGTGTTTAGGGCCCCTAGAAGCACGAAATTCACTTTAAACATGCTAATTTTAGCTCTAAAACTGATGATTTTCCTACAAATGTGAACTGACGTGCAAAAATAAAACATTTGAAAACGGACCATTTTTCACCTTTCTGAAGCATGACGTAATGGGGGAGTGTTATCGCTTTTGTCAAAAATCAGCCGTTTTTGCTTGAACATTAAATGCCTCCAAATGGCATTTAATTCACTTCCCGGGGTGAAGAAACACTTTTTGAGACGTCAGAGTGAGTAAATTGGCCATTTTAATGCACTTTTAACCATTCCACAAATGTTGTGTTTAGGGCCCCTGGAAGCATGAAAATCACTTTAAACATGCTAATTTTAGCTCTAAAACTGATGATCCACCTACAAATGTGAACTGACGTTCAAAAATAAAATATTTGAAACTGGACCATTTTGCACCTTTCTGAAGCATGACGTAATGGGGGGTGTTATCTCTTTTATCAAAAATCACCCGTTTTTCCTTGAACATTAAATGCCTCCAAATGGTATTTAATTCACTTCCCGGTGTGAAGAAACACTTTTTAAGACCTCAGAGTGAGTAAATTGGCCATTTTCATGCACTTTTAACCATTACACAAATGTTGTATTTAGGGCCCCTGGAAGCATGAAAATCACTTTAAACATGCTAATTTTAGCTCTAAAACTGATGATCTACCTACAAATGTGAACTGACGTGCAAAAATAAAACATTTGAAAACGGACCATTTTTCACCTTTCTGAAGCATGACGTAATGGGGGAGTGTTATCGCTTTTGTCAAAAATCAGCCGTTTTTGCTTGAACATTAAATGCCTCCAAATGGCATTTAATTCACTTCCCGGGGTGAAGAAAAACTTTTTGAGACGTCAGAGTGAGTAAATTGGCCATTTTCATGCACTTTTAACCATTCCACAAATGTTGTGTTTAGGGCCCCTGGAAGCATGAAAATCACTTTAAACATGCTAATTTTAGCTCTAAAACTGATGATCCACCTACAAATGTGAACTGACGTTCAAAAATAAAATATTTGAAACTGGACCATTTTGCACCTTTCTGAAGCATGACGTAATGGGGGGGTGTTATCTCTTTTGTCAAAAATCTGCTGTTTTTGCTTGAACATTAAATGCCTCCAAATGGTTTTTAATTCACTTCACGGGCCCCTGGAAGCATGAAAATCACTTTAAACATGCTAATTTTAGCTCTAAAACTGATGATCTACCTACAAATGTGAACTGACATTCAAAAATAAAACATTTAAAAATGGACCATTTTTCACCTTTCTGAAGCAAGATGTAATTGGGGGGGGTGTTATCTCTTTCATCAAAAATCAGCCGTTTTTGCTTGAACAATAAATGCCTCCAAATGGTATTTAATTCACTTCCCGGTGTGAAGAAGCACTTTTTGAGACCTCAGAGTGAGTAAATTGGTCATTTTCATGCACTGTTAACCATTTCACAAATGTTGTGTTTAGGGCCCCTGGAAGCATGAAAATCATTTTAAACATGCTAATTTTAGCTCTAAAACTGATGATCTACCTACAAATGTGAACTGACATTCAAAAATAAAACATTTAAAAATGGACCATTTTTCACCTTTCTGAAGCAAGACGTAATGGGGGGGGTGTTATCTCTTTAGTCAAAAATCAGCCGTTTTTGCTTGAACATTAAATGCCTCCAAATGGTATTTAATTCACTTCCCGGTGTGAAGAAACACTTTTTGAGACCTCAGAGTGAGTAAATTGGCCATTTTCATGCACTTTTAACCATTACACAAATGTTGTATTTAGGGCCCCTGGAAGCATGAAAATCACTTTAAACATGCTAATTTTAGCTCTAAAACTGATGATCTACCTACAAATGTGAACTGAAGTGCAAAAATAAAACATTTAAAAATTGACCATTTTTCACCTTTCTGAAGCAAGATGTAATGGGGGGGGTGTTATCTCTTTCATCAAAAATCAGCCGTTTTTGCTTGAACATTAATTGCCTCCAAATGGTATTTAATTCACTTCCCGGTGTGAAGAAGCACTTTTTGAGACCCCAGAGTGAGTAAATTGGTCATTTTCATGCACTGTTAACCATTTCACAAATGTTGTGTTTAGGGCCCCTGGAAGCATGAAAATCATTTTAAACATGCTAATTTTAGCTCTAAAACTGATGATCTACCTACAAATGTGAACTGACGTTAAAAAATAAAACATTTGAAAACGGGCCATTTTTCACCTTTCTGAAGCATAACGTAATAGGGGTGTTATCTCTTTTGTCAAAAATCAGCCGTTTTTGCTTGAACATTAAATGCCTCCAAATGGTATTTAATTCACTTCCCGGTGTGAAGAAACACTTTTTGAGACCTCAGAGTGAGTAAATTGGCCATTTTCATGCACTTTTAACCATTCCACAAATGTTGTGTTTAGGGCCCCTGGAAGCATGAAAATCACTTTAAACAAGCTAATTTTAGCTCTAAAACTGATGATCCACCTACAAATGTGAACTGACGTTCAAAAATAAAATATTTGAAAACGGACCATTTTTCACCTTTCTGAAGCATGACGTAATGGGGGGGGGTGTTATCTCTTTTGTCAAAAATCAGCCGTTTTTGCTTGAACATTAAATGCCTCCAAATGGTTTTTAATTCACTTCCCGGGCCCCTGGAAGCCTTAAAATCACTTTAAACATGCTAATTTTAGCTCTAAAACTGATGATTTTCCTACAAATGTGAACTGACGTGCAAAAATAAAACATTTGAAAACGGACCATTTTTCACCTTTCTGAAGCATGACGTAATGGGGGAGTGTTATCGCTTTTGTCAAAAATCAGCCGTTTTTGCTTGAACATTAAATGCCTCCAAATGGCATTTAATTCACTTCCCGGGGTGAAGAAACACTTTTTGAGACGTCAGAGTGAGTAAATTGGCCATTTTCATGCACTTTTAACCATTCCACAAATGTTGTGTTTAGGGCCCCTGGAAGTATGAAAATCACTTCAAACATGCTAATTTTAGCTCTAAAACTGATGATCCACCTACAAATGTGAACTGACGTTCAAAAATAAAATATTTGAAACTGGACCATTTTGCACCTTTCTGAAGCATGACGTAATGGGGGGGTGTTATCTCTTTTGTCAAAAATCTGCTGTTTTTGCTTGAACATTAAATGCCTCCAAATGGTTTTTAATTCACTTCACGGGCCCCTGGAAGAATGAAAATCACTTTAAACATGCTAATTTTAGCTCTAAACCTGATGATCTACCTACAAATGTGAACTGACATTCAAAAATAAAACATTTAAAAATTGACCATTTTTCACCTTTCTGAAGCAAGATGTAATGGGGGGGGGTGTTATCTCTTTCATCAAAAATCAGCCGTTTTTGCTTGAACATTAATTGCCTCCAAATGGTATTTAATTCACTTCCCGGTGTGAAGAAGCACTTTTTGAGACCTCAGATGAGTAAATTGGTCATTTTCATGCACTGTTAACCATTTCACAAATGTTGTGTTTAGGGCCCCTGGAAGCATGAAAATCATTTTAAACATGCTAATTTTAGCTCTAAAACTGATGATCTACCTACAAATGTGAACTGACATTCAAAAATAAAACATTTAAAAATGGACCATTTTTCACCTTTCTGAAGCAAGACGTAATGGGGGGGTGTTATCTCTTTAGTCAAAAATCAGCCGTTTTTGCTTGAACATTAAATGCCTCCAAATGGTATTTAATTCACTTCCCGGTGTGAAGAAACACTTTTTGAGACCTCAGAGTGAGTAAATTGGCCATTTTCATGCACTTTTAACCATTACACAAATGTTGTATTTAGGGCCCCTGGAAGCATGAAAATCACTTTAAACATGCTAATTTTAGCTCTAAAACTGATGATCTACCTACAAATGTGAACTGACGTGCAAAAATAAAACATTTGAAAACGGACCATTTTGCACCTTTCTGAAGCATGACGTAATGGGGGGGTGTTATCTCTTTTGTCAAAAATCACCCGTTTTTCCTTGAACATTAAATGCCTCCAAATGGTATTTCATTTACTTCCCGGGATAAAGAAACACTTTTTGAGACCTCAGAGTGAGTAAATTGGCCATTTTCATGCACTTTTAACCATTCCATAAATGTTGTGTTTAGGGCCCCTAGAAGCACGAAATTCACTTTAAACATGCTAATTTTAGCTCTAAAACTGATGATCCACCTACAAATGTGAACTGACGTTCAAAAATAAAACATTTGAAAACGGACCATATTTCACCTTTCTGAAGCATGACGTAATGGGGGGGTGTTATCTCTTTTGTCAAAAATCAGCTGTTTTTGCTTGAACATTAAATGCCTCCAAATGGTTTTTAATTCACTTCCCGGGCCCCTGGAAGCCTTAAAATCATTTTAAACATGCTAATTTTAGCTCTAAAACTGATGATTTTCCTACAAATGTGAACTGACGTGCAAAAATAAAACATTTGAAAACGGACCATTTTTCACCTTTCTGAAGCATGACGTAATGGGGGAGTGTTATCGCTTTTGTCAAAAATCAGCCGTTTTTGCTTGAACATTAACTGCCTCCAAATGGCATTTAATTCACTTCCCGGGGTGAAGAAACACTTTTTGAGACCTCAGAGTGAGTAAATTGGCCATTTTCATGCACTTTTAACCATTCCACAAATGTTGTGTTTAGGGCCCCTGGAAGCATGAAAATCACTTTAAACAAGCTAATTTTAGCTCTAAAACTGATGATCCACCTACAAATGTGAACTGACGTTCAAAAATAAAACATTTGAAAACGGACCATTTTTCACCTTTCTGAAGCATGACGTAATGGGGGGGTGTTATCTCTTTTGTCAAAAATCAGCCGTTTTTGCTTGAACATTAAATGCCTCCAAATGGTATTTAATTCACTTCCCGGGGTGAAGAAACACTTTTTGAGACCTCAGAGTGAGTAAATTGGCCATTTTCATGCACTTTTAACCATTCCACAAATGTTGTGTTTAGGGCCCCTGGAAGCATGAAAATCACTTTAAACATGCTAATTTTAGCTCTAAAACTGATGAACTACCTACAAATGTGAACTGACGTTCAAAAATAAAACATTTGAAAGCGGACCATTTTTCACCTTTCTGAAGCATGACGTAATGGGGGGGTGTTATCTCTTTTGTCAAAAATCAGCTGTTTTTGCTTGAACATTAAATGCCTCCAAATGGCATTTAATTCACTTCCCGGGGTGAAGAAACACTTTTTGAGACGTCAGAGTGAGTAAATTGGCCATTTTCATGCACTTTTAACCATTCCACAAATGTTGTGTTTAGGGCCCCTGGAAGCATGAAAATCACTTTAAACATGCTAATTTTAGCTCTAAAACTGATGATCTACCTACAAATGTGAACTGACGTGCAAAAATAAAACATTTGAAAACGGACCATTTTTCACCTTTCTGAAGCATGACGTAATGGGGGGTGTTATCTCTTTTGTCAAAAATCACCTGTTTTTCCTTGAACATTAAATGCCTCCAAATGGTATTTCATTTACTTCCCGGGGTAAAGAAACACTTTTTGAGACCTCAGAGTGAGTAAATTGGCCATTTTCATGCACTTTTAACCATTCCATAAATGTTGTGTTTAGGGCCCCTAGAAGCACGAAATTCACTTTAAACATGCTAATTTTAGCTCTAAAACTGATGATTTTCCTACAAATGTGAACTGACGTGCAAAAATAAAACATTTGAAAACGGACCATTTTTCACCTTTCTGAAGCATGACGTAATGGGGGAGTGTTATCGCTTTTGTCAAAAATCTGCCGTTTTTGCTTGAACATTAAATGCCTCCAAATGGCATTTAATTCACTTCCCGGGGTGAAGAAACACTTTTTGAGACGTCAGAGTGAGTAAATTGGCCATTTTAATGCACTTTTAACCATTCCACAAATGTTGTGTTTAGGGCCCCTGGAAGCATGAAAATCACTTTAAACATGCTAATTTTAGCTCTAAAACTGATGATCCACCTACAAATGTGAACTGACGTTCAAAAATAAAATATTTGAAACTGGACCATTTTGCACCTTTCTGAAGCATGACGTAATGGGGGGGGTGTTATCTCTAATGTCAAAAATCTGCTGTTTTTGCTTGAACATTAAATGCCTCCAAATGGTTTTTAATTCACTTCACGGGCCCCTGGAAGCATGAAAATCACTTTAAACATGCTAATTTTAGCTCTAAAACTGATGATCTACCTACAAATGTGAACTGACATTCAAAAATAAAACATTTAAAAATGGACCATTTTTCACCTTTCTGAAGCAAGATGTAATGGGGGGGGTGTTATCCCTTTCATCAAAAATAAGCCGTTTTTGCTTGAACATTAAATGCCTCCAAATGGTATTTAATTCACTTCCCGGTGTGAAGAAACACTTTTTGAGACCTCAGAGTGAGTAAATTGGCCATTTTCATGCACTTTTAACCATTACACAAATGTTGTATTTAGGGCCCCTGGAAGCATGAAAATCACTTTAAACATGCTAATTTTAGCTCTAAAACTGATGATCTACCTACAAATGTGAACTGACGTGCAAAAATAAAACATTTAAAAATTTACCATTTTGAACCTTTCTGAAGCAAGATGTAATGGGGGGGGGTGTTATCTCTTTCATCAAAAATCAGCCGTTTTTGCTTGAACATTAATTGCCTCCAAATGGTATTTAATTCACTTCCCGGTGTGAAGAAGCACTTTTTGAGACCTCAGAGTGAGTAAATTGGTCATTTTCATGCACTGTTAACCATTTCACAAATGTTGTGTTTAGGGCCCCTGGAAGCATGAAAATCATTTTAAACATGCTAATTTTAGCTCTAAAACTGATGATCTACCTACAAATGTGAACTGACATTCAAAAATAAAACATTTAAAAATGGCCCATTTTTCACCTTTCTGAAGCAAGACGTAATGGGGGGGTGTTATCTCTTTAGTCAAAAATCAGCCGTTTTTGCTTGAACATTAAATGCCTACAAATGGTATTTAATTCACTTCCCGGTGTGAAGAAACACTTTTTAAGACCTCAGAGTGAGTAAATTGGCCATTTTCATGCACTTTTAACCATTACACAAATGTTGTATTTAGGGCCCCTGGAAGCATGAAAATCACTTTAAACATGCTAATTTTAGCTCTAAAACTGATGATCTACCTACAAATGTGAACTGACGTGCAAAAATAAAACATTTGAAAACGGACCATTTTTCACCTTTCTGAAGCATGACGTAATGGGGGGGGGGTGTTATCTCTTTTGTCAAAAATCAGCCGTTTTTGCTTGAACATTAAATGCCTCCAAATGGCATTTAATTCACTTCCCGGGGTGAAGAAACACTTTTTGAGACGTCAGAGTGAGTAAATTGGCCATTTTCATGCACTTTTAACCATTCCACAAATGTTGTGTTTAGGGCCCCTGGAAGCATGAAAATCACTTTAAACATGCTAATTTTAGCTCTAAAACTGATGATCCACCTACAAATGTGAACTGACGTTCAAAAATAAAATATTTGAAACTGGACCATTTTGCACTATTCTGAAGCATGACGTAATGGGGGGGTGTTATCTCTTTTGTCAAAAATCTGCTGTTTTTGCTTGAACATTAAATGCCTCCAAATGGTTTTTAATTCACTTCACGGGCCCCTGGAAGCATGAAAATCACTTTAAACATGCTAATTTTAGCTCTAAAACTGATGATCTACCTACAAATGTGAACTGACATTCAAAAATAAAACATTTAAAAATGGACCATTTTTCACCTTTCTGAAGCAAGATGTAATGGGGGGGGTGTTATCTCTTTCATCAAAAATCAGCCGTTTTTGCTTGAACAATAAATGCCTCCAAATGGTATTTAATTCACTTCCCGATGTGAAGAAGCACTTTTTGAGACCTCAGAGTGAGTAAATTGGTCATTTTCATGCACTGTTAACCATTTCACAAATGTTGTGTTTAGGGCCCCTGGAAGCATGAAAATCACTTTAAACATGCTAATTTTAGCTCTAAAACTGATGATCTACCTACAAATGTGAACTGACATTCAAAAATAAAACATTTAAAAATGGACCATTTTTCACCTTTCTGAAGCAAGACGTAATGGGGGGGTGTTATCTCTTTAGTCAAAAATCAGCCGTTTTTGCTTGAACATTAAATGCCTCCAAATGGTATTTAATTCACTTCCCGGTGTGAAGAAACACTTTTTGAGACCACAGAGTGAGTAAATTGGCCATTTTCATGCACTTTTAACCATTACACAAATGTTGTATTTAGGGCCCCTGGAAGCATGATAATCACTTTAAACATGCTAATTTTAGCTCTAAAACTGATGATCTACCTACAAATGTGAACTGACGTGCAAAAATAAAACATTTGAAAACGGACCATTTTGCACCTTTCTGAAGCATGACGTAATGGGGGGGTGTTATCTCTTTTGTCAAAAATCGGCTGGTTTTGCGTGAATATTAAATGCCTCCAAATGGTTTTTAATTCACTTCACGGGCCCCTGGAAGCATGAAAATCCCTTTAAACATGCTAATTTTAGCTCTAAAACTGATGATCTACCTACAAATGTGAACTGACGTTAAAAAATAAAACATTTGAAAATGGACCATTTTTCACCTTTCTGAAGCAAGACGTAATGGGGGGTGTTATCCCTTTTGTCAAAAATCAGCCGTTTTTGCTTGAACATTAAATGCCTCTAAATGGTATTTAATTCACTTCCCGGGGTGAAGAAACACTTTTTGAGACCTCAGAGTGAGTAAATTGGCCATTTTCATGCACTTTTAACCATTCCACAAATGTTGTGTTTAGGGCCCCTGGAAGCATGAAAATCACTTTAAACAAGCTAATTTTAGCTCTAAAACTGATGATCCACCTACAAATGTGAACTGACTTTCAAAAATAAAACATTTGAAAACGGACCATTTTTCACCTTTCTGAAGCATGACGTAATGGGGGGGTGTTATCTCTTTTGTCAAAAATCAGCCGTTTTTGCTTGAACATTAAATGCCTCCAAATGGTTTTTAATTCACTTCCCGGGCCCCTGGAAGCCTTAAAATCACTTTAAACATGCTAATTTTAGCTCTAAAACTGATGATTTTCCTACAAATGTGAACTGACGTGCAAAAATAAAACATTTGAAAACGGACCGTTTTTTACCTTTCTGAAGCATGACGTAATGGGGGAGTGTTATCGCTTTTGTCAAAAATCAGCCGTTTTTGCTTGAACATTAAATGCCTCCAAATGGCATTTAATTCACTTCCCGGGGTGAAGAAACACTTTTTGAGACGTCAGAGTGAGTAAATTGGCCATTTTCATGCACTTTTAACCATTCCACAAATGTTGTGTTTAGGGCCCCTGGAAGCATGAAAATCACTTTAAACATGCTAATTTTAGCTCTAAAACTGATGATCCACCTACAAATGTGAACTGACGTTCAAAAATAAAATATTTGAAACTGGACAATTTTTCACCTTTCTGAAGCATGACGTAATGGGGGGGTATTATCTCTTTTGTCAAAAATCTGCTGTTTTTGCTTGAACATTAAATGCCTCCAAATGGTTTTTAATTCACTTCACGGGCCCCTGGAAGCATGAAAATCACTTTAAACATGCTAATTTTAGCTCTAAACCTGATGATCTACCTACAAATGTGAACTGACATTCAAAAATAAAACATTTAAAAATTGACCATTTTTCACCTTTCTGAAGCAAGATGTAATGGGGGGTGTTATCTCTTTCATCAAAAATCTGCCGTTTTTGCTTGAACATTAATTGCCTCCAAATGGTATTTAATTCACTTCCCGGTTTGAAGAAGCACTTTTTGAGACCTCAGAGTGAGTAAATTGGTCATTTTCATGCACTGTTAACCATTTCACAAATGTTGTGTTTAGGGCCCCTGGAAGCATGAAAATAATTTTAAACATGCTAATTTTAGCTCTAAAACTGATGATCTACCTACAAATGTGAACTGACATTCAAAAATAAAACATTTAAAAATGGACCATTTTTCACCTTTCTGAAGCAAGACGTAATGGGGGGGTGTTATCTCTTTAGTCAAAAAGCAGCCATTTTTGCTTGAACATTAACTGCCTCCAAATGGCATTTAATTCACTTCCCGGGGTGAAGAAACACTTTTTGAGACCTCAGAGTGAGTAAATTGGCCATTTTCATGCACTTTTAACCATTCCACAAATGTTGTGTTTAGGGCCCCTGGAAGCATGAAAATCACTTAAACAAGCTAATTTTAGCTCTAAAACTGATGATCCACCTACAAATGTGAACTGACGTTCAAAAATAAAACATTTAAAAATTTACCATTTTTCACCTTTCTGAAGCAAGATGTAATGGGGGGGGTGTTATCTCTTTCATCAAAAATCAGCCGTTTTTGCTTGAACATTAATTGCCTCCAAATGGTATTTAATTCACTTCCCGGTGTGAAGAAGCACTTTTTGAGACCTCAGAGTGAGTAAATTGGTCATTTTCATGCACTGTTAACCATTTCACAAATGTTGTGTTTAGGGCCCCTGGAAGCATGAAAATCATTTTAAACATGCTAATTTTAGCTCTAAAACTGATGATCTACCTACAAATGTGAACTGACATTCAAAAATAAAACATTTAAAAATGGCCCATTTTTCACCTTTCTGAAGCAAGACGTAATGGGGGGGTGTTATCTCTTTAGTCAAAAATCAGCCGTTTTTGCTTGAACATTAAATGCCTACAAATGGTATTTAATTCACTTCCCGGTGTGAAGAAACACTTTTTAAGACCTCAGAGTGAGTAAATTGGCCATTTTCATGCACTTTTAACCATTACACAAATGTTGTATTTAGGGCCCCTGGAAGCATGAAAATCACTTTAAACATGCTAATTTTAGCTCTAAAACTGATGATCTACCTACAAATGTGAACTGACGTGCAAAAATAAAACATTTGAAAACGGACCATTTTTCACCTTTCTGAAGCATGACGTAATGGGGGGGGGGGGGGTGTTATCTCTTTTGTCAAAAATCAGCCGTTTTTGCTTGAACATTAAATGCCTCCAAATGGCATTTAATTCACTTCCCGGGGTGAAGAAACACTTTTTGAGACGTCAGAGTGAGTAAATTGGCCATTTTCATGCACTTTTAACCAATTCCACAAATGTTGTGTTTAGGGCCCCTGGAAGCATGAAAATCACTTTAAACATGCTAATTTTAGCTCTAAAACTGATGATCCACCTACAAATGTGAACTGACGTTCAAAAATAAAATATTTGAAACTGGACCATTTTGCACCTTTCTGAAGCATGACGTAATGGGGGGGTGTTATCTCTTTTGTCAAAAATCTGCTGTTTTTGCTTGAACATTAAATGCCTCCAAATGGTTTTTAATTCACTTCACGGGCCCCTGGAAGCATGAAAATCACTTTAAACATGCTAATTTTAGCTCTAAAACTGATGATCTACCTACAAATGTGAACTGACATTCAAAAATAAAACATTTAAAAATGGACCATTTTTCACCTTTCTGAAGCAAGATGTAATGGGGGGGGTGTTATCTCTTTCATCAAAAATCAGCCGTTTTTGCTTGAACAATAAATGCCTCCAAATGGTATTTAATTCACTTCCCGATGTGAAGAAGCACTTTTTGAGACCTCAGAGTGAGTAAATTGGTCATTTTCATGCACTGTTAACCATTTCACAAATGTTGTGTTTAGGGCCCCTGGAAGCATGAAAATCACTTTAAACATGCTAATTTTAGCTCTAAAACTGATGATCTACCTACAAATGTGAACTGACATTCAAAAATAAAACATTTAAAAATGGACCATTTTTCACCTTTCTGAAGCAAGACGTAATGGGGGGGTGTTATCTCTTTAGTCAAAAATCAGCCGTTTTTGCTTGAACATTAAATGCCTCCAAATGGTATTTAATTCACTTCCCGGTGTGAAGAAACACTTTTTGAGACCACAGAGTGAGTAAATTGGCCATTTTCATGCACTTTTAACCATTACACAAATGTTGTATTTAGGGCCCCTGGAAGCATGATAATCACTTTAAACATGCTAATTTTAGCTCTAAAACTGATGATCTACCTACAAATGTGAACTGACGTGCAAAAATAAAACATTTGAAAACGGACCATTTTGCACCTTTCTGAAGCATGACGTAATGGGGGAGTGTTATCTCTTTTGTCAAAAATCGGCTGGTTTTGCGTGAATATTAAATGCCTCCAAATGGTTTTTAATTCACTTCACGGGCCCCTGGAAGCATGAAAATCCCTTTAAACATGCTAATTTTAGCTCTAAAACTGATGATCTACCTACAAATGTGAACTGACGTTAAAAAATAAAACATTTGAAAATTGACCATTTTTCACCTTTCTGAAGCAAGACGTAATGGGGGGTGTTATCTCTTTTGTCAAAAATCAGCCGTTTTTGCTTGAACATTAAATGCCTCTAAATGGTATTTAATTCACTTCCCGGGGTGAAGAAACACTTTTTTGAGACCTCAGAGTGAGTAAATTGGCCATTTTCATGCACTTTTAACCATTCCACAAATGTTGTGTTTAGGGCCCCTGGAAGCATGAAAATCACTTTAAACAAGCTAATTTTAGCTCTAAAACTGATGATCCACCTACAAATGTGAACTGACTTTCAAAAATAAAACATTTGAAAACGGACCATTTTTCACCTTTCTGAAGCATGACGTAATGGGGGGGTGTTATCTCTTTTGTCAAAAATCAGCCGTTTTTGCTTGAACATTAAATGCCTCCAAATGGTTTTTAATTCACTTCCCGGGCCCTGGAAGCCTTAAAATCACTTTAAACATGCTAATTTTAGCTCTAAAACTGATGATTTTCCTACAAATGTGAACTGACGTGCAAAAATAAAACATTTGAAAACGGACCGTTTTTTACCTTTCTGAAGCATGACGTAATGGGGGAGTGTTATCGCTTTTGTCAAAAATCAGCCGTTTTTGCTTGAACATTAAATGCCTCCAAATGGCATTTAATTCACTTCCCGGGGTGAAGAAACACTTTTTGAGACGTCAGAGTGAGTAAATTAGCCATTTTCATGCACTTTTAACCATTCCACAAATGTTGTGTTTAGGGCCCCTGGAAGCATGAAAATCACTTTAAACATGCTAATTTTAGCTCTAAAACTGATGATCCACCTACAAATGTGAACTGACGTTCAAAAATAAAATATTTGAAACTGGACCATTTTTCACCTTTCTGAAGCATGACGTAATGGGGGGGTATTATCTCTTTTGTCAAAAATCTGCTGTTTTTGCTTGAACATTAAATGCCTCCAAATGGTTTTTAATTCACTTCACGGGCCCCTGGAAGCATGAAAATCACTTTAAACATGCTAATTTTAGCTCTAAACCTGATGATCTACCTACAAATGTGAACTGACATTCAAAAATAAAACATTTAAAAATTGACCATTTTTCACCTTTCTGAAGCAAGATGTAATGGGGGGTGTTATCTCTTTCATCAAAAATCTGCCGTTTTTGCTTGAACATTAATTGCCTCCAAATGGTATTTAATTCACTTCCCGGTTTGAAGAAGCACTTTTTGAGACCTCAGAGTGAGTAAATTGGTCATTTTCATGCACTGTTAACCATTTCACAAATGTTGTGTTTAGGGCCCCTGGAAGCATGAAAATAATTTTAAACATGCTAATTTTAGCTCTAAAACTGATGATCTACCTACAAATGTGAACTGACATTCAAAAATAAAACATTTAAAAATGGACCATTTTTCACCTTTCTGAAGCAAGACGTAATGGGGGGGTGTTATCTCTTTAGTCAAAAAGCAGCCATTTTTGCTTGAACATTAACTGCCTCCAAATGGCATTTAATTCACTTCCCGGGGTGAAGAAACACTTTTTGAGACCTCAGAGTGAGTAAATTGGCCATTTTCATGCACTTTTAACCATTCCACAAATGTTGTGTTTAGGGCCCCTGGAAGCATGAAAATCACTTAAACAAGCTAATTTTAGCTCTAAAACTGATGATCCACCTACAAATGTGAACTGACGTTCAAAAATAAAACATTTGAAAACGGACCATTTTTCACCTTTCTGAAGCATGACGTAATGGGGGGGTGTTATCTCTTTTGTCAAAAATCAGCCGTTTTTGCTTGAACATTAAATGCCTCCAAATGGTATTTAATTCACTTCCCGGGGTGAAGAAACACTTTTTGAGACCTCAGAGTAAGTAAATTGGCCATTTTCATGCACTTTTAACCATTCCACAAATGTTGTGTTTAGGGCCCCTGGAAGCATGAAAATCACTTTAAACATGCTAATTTTAGCTCTAAAACTGATGAACTACCTACAAATGTGAACTGACGTTCAAAAATAAAACATTTGAAAGCGGACCATTTTTCACCTTTCTGAAGCATGACGTAATGGGGGGGTGTTATCTCTTTTGTCAAAAATCAGCTGTTTTTGCTTGAACATTAAATGCCTCCAAATGGCATTTAATTCACTTCCCGGGGTAAAGAAACACTTTTTGAGACCTCAGAGTGAGTAAATTGTCCATTTTCATGCACTTTTAACCATTCCATAAATGTTGTGTTTAGGGCCCCTAGAAGCACGAAATTCACTTTAAACATGCTAATTTTAGCTCTAAAACTGATGATTTTCCTACAAATGTGAACTGACGTGCAAAAATAAAACATTTGAAAACGGACCATTTTTCACCTTTCTGAAGCATGACGTAATGGGGGAGTGTTATCGCTTTTGTCAAAAATCTGCCGTTTTTGCTTGAACATTAAATGCCTCCAAATGGCATTTAATTCACTTCCCGGGGTGA
This sequence comes from Lissotriton helveticus, assembly GCF_964261635.1. Classification (NCBI taxonomy): domain Eukaryota; kingdom Metazoa; phylum Chordata; class Amphibia; order Caudata; family Salamandridae; genus Lissotriton; species Lissotriton helveticus. The sequence goes on from NW_027611768.1 coordinate 268,385, forward strand.
AGAAACACTTTTTGAGACGTCAGAGTGAGTAAATTGGCCATTTTAATGCACTTTTAACCATTCCACAAATGTTGTGTTTAGGGCCCCTGGAAGCATGAAAATCACTTTAAACATGCTAATTTTAGCTCTAAAACTGATGATCCACCTACAAATGTGAACTGACGTTCAAAAATAAAATATTTGAAACTGGACCATTTTGCACCTTTCTGAAGCATGACGTAATGGGGGGTGTTATCTCTTTTGTCAAAAATCTGCTGTTTTTGCTTGAACATTAAATGCCTCCAAATGGTTTTTAATTCACTTCACGGGCCCCTGGAAGCATGAAAATCACTTTAAACATGCTAATTTTAGCTCTAAAACTGATGATCTACCTACAAATGTGAACTGACATTCAAAAATAAAACATTTAAAAATGGACCATTTTTCACCTTTCTGAAGCAAGATGTAATTGGGGGGGGTGTTATCTCTTTCATCAAAAATCAGCCGTTTTTGCTTGAACAATAAATGCCTCCAAATGGTATTTAATTCACTTCCCGGTGTGAAGAAGCACTTTTTGAGACCTCAGAGTGAGTAAATTGGTCATTTTCATGCACTGTTAACCATTTCACAAATGTTGTGTTTAGGGCCCCTGGAAGCATGAAAATCACTTTAAACATGCTAATTTTAGCTCTAAAACTGATGATCTACCTACAAATGTGAACTGACATTCAAAAATAAAACATTTAAAAATGGACCATTTTTCACCTTTCTGAAGCAAGACGTAATGGGGGGGTGTTATCTCTTTAGTCAAAAATCAGCCGTTTTTGCTTGAACATTAAATGCCTCCAAATGGTATTTAATTCACTTCCCGGTGTGAAGAAACACTTTTTGAGACCTCAGAGTGAGTAAATTGGCCATTTTCATGCACTTTTAACCATTACACAAATGTTGTATTTAGGGCCCCTGGAAGCATGAAAATCACTTTAAACATGCTAATTTTAGCTCTAAAACTGATGATCCACCTACAAATGTGAACTGACGTTCAAAAATAAAACATTTGAAAACGGACCATTTTTCACCTTTCTGAAGCATGACGTAATGGGGGGGTGTTATCTCTTTTGTCAAAAATCAGCCGTTTTTGCTTGAACATTAAATGCCTCCAAATGGTATTTAATTCACTTCCCGGGGTGAAGAAACACTTTTTGAGACCTCAGAGTGAGTAAATTGGCCATTTTCATGCACTTTTAACCATTCCACAAATGTTGTGTTTAGGGCCCCTGGAAGCATGAAAATCACTTTAAACATGCTAATTTTAGCTCTAAAACTGATGAACTACCTACAAATGTGAACTGACGTTCAAAAATAAAACATTTGAAAGCGGACCATTTTTCACCTTTCTGAAGCATGACGTAATGGGGGGGTGTTATCTCTTTTGTCAAAAATCAGCTGTTTTTGCTTGAACATTAAATGCCTCCAAATGGCATTTAATTCACTTCCCGGGGTAAAGAAACACTTTTTGAGACCTCAGAGTGAGTAAATTGTCCATTTTCATGCACTTTTAACCATTCCATAAATGTTGTGTTTAGGGCCCCTAGAAGCACGAAATTCACTTTAAACATGCTAATTTTAGCTCTAAAACTGATGATTTTCCTACAAATGTGAACTGACGTGCAAAAATAAAACATTTGAAAACGGACCATTTTTCACCTTTCTGAAGCATGACGTAATGGGGGAGTGTTATCGCTTTTGTCAAAAATCTGCCGTTTTTGCTTGAACATTAAATGCCTCCAAATGGCATTTAATTCACTTCCCGGGGTGAAGAAACACTTTTTGAGACGTCAGAGTGAGTAAATTGGCCATTTTAATGCACTTTTAACCATTCCACAAATGTTGTGTTTAGGGCCCCTGGAAGCATGAAAATCACTTTAAACATGCTAATTTTAGCTCTAAAACTGATGATCCACCTACAAATGTGAACTGACGTTCAAAAATAAAATATTTGAAACTGGACCATTTTGCACCTTTCTGAAGCATGACGTAATGGGGGGGTGTTATCTCTAATGTCAAAAATCTGCTGTTTTTGCTTGAACATTAAATGCCTCCAAATGGTTTTTAATTCACTTCACGGGCCCCTGGAAGCATGAAAATCACTTTAAACATGCTAATTTTAGCTCTAAAACTGATGATCTACCTACAAATGTGAACTGACATTCAAAAATAAAACATTTAAAAATGGACCATTTTTCACCTTTCTGAAGCAAGATGTAATGGGGGGGGGTGTTATCCCTTTCATCAAAAATCAGCCGTTTTTGCTTGAACATTAAATGCCTCCAAATGGTATTTAATTCACTTCCCGGTGTGAAGAAACACTTTTTGAGACCTCAGAGTGAGTAAATTGGCCATTTTCATGCACTTTTAACCATTACACAAATGTTGTATTTAGGGCCCCTGGAAGCATGAAAATCACTTTAAACATGCTAATTTTAGCTCTAAAACTGATGATCTACCTACAAATGTGAACTGACGTGCAAAAATAAAACATTTAAAAATTTACCATTTTTCACCTTTCTGAAGCAAGATGTAATGGGGGGGGGGTGTTATCTCTTTCATCAAAAATCAGCCGTTTTTGCTTGAACATTAATTGCCTCCAAATGGTATTTAATTCACTTCCCGGTGTGAAGAAGCACTTTTTGAGACCTCAGAGTGAGTAAATTGGTCATTTTCATGCACTGTTAACCATTTCACAAATGTTGTGTTTAGGGCCCCTGGAAGCATGAAAATCATTTTAAACATGCTAATTTTAGCTCTAAAACTGATGATCTACCTACAAATGTGAACTGACATTCAAAAATAAAACATTTAAAAATGGCCCATTTTTCACCTTTCTGAAGCATGACGTAATGGGGGGGGGGGTGTTATCTCTTTTGTCAAAAATCACCCGTTTTTCCTTGAACATTAAATGCCTCCAAATGGTATTTCATTTACTTCCCGGGATAAAGAAACACTTTTTGAGACCTCAGAGTGAGTAAATTGGCCATTTTCATGCACTTTTAACCATTCCACAAATGTTGTGTTTAGGGCCCCTAGAAGCATGAAATTCACTTTAAACATGCTAATTTTAGCTCTAAAACTGATGATCCACCTACAAATGTGAACTGAGGTTCAAAAATAAAACATTTGAAAACTGACCATTTTTCACCTTTCTGAAGCATGCCGTAATGGGGGAGTGTTATCGCTGTTGTCAAAAATCAGCCGTTTTTGCTTGAACATTAAATGCCTCCAAATGGCATTTAATTCACTTCCCGGGGTGAAGAAACACTTTTTGAGACGTCAGAGTGAGTAAATTGGCCATTTTCATGCACTTTTAACCATTCCACAAATGTTGTGTTTAGGGCCCCTGGAAGCATGAAAATCACTTTAAACATGCTAATTTTAGCTCTAAAACTGATGATCCACCTACAAATGTGAACTGACGTTCAAAAATAAAATATTTGAAACTGGACCATTTTGCACCTTTCTGAAGCATGACGTAATGGGGGGGTGTTATCTCTTTTGTCAAAAATCTGCTGTTTTTGCTTGAACATTAAATTCCTCCAAATGGTTTTTAATTCACTTCACGGGCCCCTGGAAGCATGAAAATCACTTTAAACATGCTAATTTTAGCTCTAAAACTGATGATCTACCTACAAATGTGAACTGACATTCAAAAATAAAACATTTAAAAATGGACCATTTTTCACCTTTCTGAAGCAAGACGTAATGGGGGGGGGGTGTTATCTCTTTAGTCAAAAATCAGCCGTTTTTGCTTGAACATTAAATGCTTCCAAATGGTATTTAATTCACTTCCCGGTGTGAAGAAACACTTTTTGAGACCTCAGAGTGAGTAAATTGGCCATTTTCATGCACTTTTAACCATTACACAAATGTTGTATTTAGGGCCCCTGGAAGCATGATAATCACTTTAAACATGCTAATTTTAGCTCTAAAACTGATGATCTACCTACAAATGTGAACTGACGTGCAAAAATAAAACATTTGAAAACGGACCATTTTGCACCTTTCTGAAGCATGACGTAATGGGGGGGTGTTATCTCTTTTGTCAAAAATCGGCTGGTTTTGCTTGAATATTAAATGCCTCCAAATGGTTTTTAATTCACTTCACGGGCCCCTGGAAGCATGAAAATCCCTTTAAACATGCTAATTTTAGCTCTAAAACTGATGATCTACCTACAAATGTGAACTGACGTTAAAAAATAAAACATTTGAAAATGGACCATTTTTCACCTTTCTGAAGCAAGACGTAATGGGGGGTGTTATCTCTTTTGTCAAAAATCAGCCGTTTTTGCTTGAACATTAAATGCCTCTAAATGGTATTTAATTCACTTCCCGGGGTGAAGAAACACTTTTTGAGACCTCAGAGTGAGTAAATTGGCCATTTTCATGCACTTTTAACCATTCCACAAATGTTGTGTTTAGGGCCCCTGGAAGCATGAAAATCACTTTAAACAAGCTAATTTTAGCTCTAAAACTGATGAACTACCTACAAATGTGAACTGACGTTCAAAAATAAAACATTTGAAAGCGGACCATTTTTCACCTTTCTGAAGCATGACGTAATGGGGGGGTGTTATCTCTTTTGTCAAAAATCAGCTGTTTTTGCTTGAACATTAAATGCCTCCAAATGGTTTTTAATTCACTTCCCGGGCCCTGGAAGCCTTAAAATCACTTTAAACATGCTAATTTTAGCTCTAAAACTGATGATTTTCCTACAAATGTGAACTGACGTGCAAAAATAAAACATTTGAAAACGGACCATTTTTCACCTTTCTGAAGCATGACGTAATGGGGGAGTGTTATCGCTTTTGTCAAAAATCAGCCGTTTTTGCTTGAACATTAAATGCCTCCAAATGTCATTAATTCACTTCCCGGGGTGAAGAAACACTTTTTGAGACGTCAGAGTGAGTAAATTGGCCATTTTCATGCACTTTTAACCATTCCACAAATGTTGTGTTTAGGGCCCCTGGAAGCATGAAAATCACTTTAAACATGCTAATTTTAGCTCTAAAACTGATGATCCACCTACAAATGTGAACTGACGTTCAAAAATAAAATATTTGAAACTGGACCATTTTTCACCTTTCTGAAGCATGACGTAATGGGGGGGTATTATCTCTTTTGTCAAAAATCTGCTGTTTTTGCTTGAACATTAAATGCCTCCAAATGGTTTTTAATTCACTTCACGGGCCCCTGGAAGCATGAAAATCACTTTAAACATGCTAATTTTAGCTCTAAACCTGATGATCTACCTACAAATGTGAACTGACATTCAAAAATAAAACATTTAAAAATTGACCATTTTTCACCTTTCTGAAGCAAGATGTAATGGGGGGTGTTATCTCTTTCATCAAAAATCTGCCGTTTTTGCTTGAACATTAATTGCCTCCAAATGGTATTTAATTCACTTCCCGGTTTGAAGAAGCACTTTTTGAGACCTCAGAGTGAGTAAATTGGTCATTTTCATGCACTGTTAACCATTTCACAAATGTTGTGTTTAGGGCCCCTGGAAGCATGAAAATAATTTTAAACATGCTAATTTTAGCTCTAAAACTGATGATCTACCTACAAATGTGAACTGACATTCAAAAATAAAACATTTAAAAATGGACCATTTTTCACCTTTCTGAAGCAAGACGTAATGGGGGGGTGTTATCTCTTTAGTCAAAAAGCAGCCATTTTTGCTTGAACATTAAATGCCTCCAAATGGTATTTAATTCACTTCCCGGTGTGAAGAAACACTTTTTGAGACCTCAGAGTGAGTAAATTGGCCATTTTCATGCACTTTTAACCATTACACAAATGTTGTATTTAGGGCCCCTGGAAGCATGAAAATCACTTTAAACATGCTAATTTTAGCTCTAAAACTGATGATCTACCTACAAATGTGAACTGACGTGCAAAAATAAAACATTTGAAAACGGACCATTTTTCACCTTTCTGAAGCATGACGTAATGGGGGGGGTGTTATCTCTTTTGTCAAAAATCACCCGTTTTTCCTTGAACATTAAATGCCTCCAAATGGTATTTCATTTACTTCCTGGGATAAAGAAACACTTTTTGAGACCTCAGAGTGAGTAAATTGGCCATTTTCATGCACTTTTAACCATTCCATAAATGTTGTGTTTAGGGCCCCTAGAAGCACGAAATTCACTTTAAACATGCTAATTTTAGCTCTAAAACTGATGATCCACCTACAAATGTGAACTGACGTGCAAAAATAAAACATTTGAAAACGGACCATTTTTCACCTTTCTGAAGCATGACGTAATGGGGGGGTGTTATCTCTTTTGTCAAAAATCAGCTGTTTTTGCTTGAACATTAAATGCCTCCAAATGGTTTTTAATTCACTTCCCGGGCCCCTGGAAGCCTTACAATCACTTTAAACATGCTAATTTTAGCTCTAAAACTGATGATTTTCCTACAAATGTGAACTGACGTGCAAAAATAAAACATTTGAAAACGGACCATTTTTCACCTTTCTGAAGCATGACGTAATGGGGGAGTGTTATCGCTTTTGTCAAAAATCAGCCGTTTTTGCTTGAACATTAACTGCCTCCAAATGGCATTTAATTCACTTCCCGGGGTGAAGAAACACTTTTTGAGACCTCAGAGTGAGTAAATTGGCCATTTTCATGCACTTTTAACCATTCCACAAATGTTGTGTTTAGGGCCCCTGGAAGCATGAAAATCACTTTAAACAAGCTAATTTTAGCTCTAAAACTGATGATCCACCTATAAATGTGAACTGACGTTCAAAAATAAAACATTTGAAAACGGACCATTTTTCACCTTTCTGAAGCATGACGTAATGGGGGGGTGTTATCTCTTTTGTCAAAAATCAGCCGTTTTTGCTTGAACATTAAATGCCTCCAAATGGTATTTAATTCACTTCCCGGGGTGAAGAAACACTTTTTGAGACCTCAGAGTGAGTAAATTGGCCATTTTCATGCACTTTTAACCATTCCACAAATGTTGTGTTTAGGGCCCCTGGAAGCATGAAAATCACTTTAAACATGCTAATTTTAGCTCTAAAACTGATGAACTACCTACAAATGTGAACTGACGTTCAAAAATAAAACATTTGAAAGCGGACCATTTTTCAACTTTCTGAAGCATGACGTAATGCGGGGGTGTTATCTCTTTTGTCAAAAATCAGCTGTTTTTGCTTGAACATTAAATGCCTCCAAATGGCATTTAATTCACTTCCCGGGGTGAAGAAACACTTTTTGAGACGTCAGAGTGAGTAAATTGGCCATTTTCATGCACTTTTAACCATTCCACAAATGTTGTGTTTAGGGCCCCAGGAAGCATGAAAATCACTTTAAACATGCAAATTTTAGCTCTAAAACTGATGATCTACCTACAAATGTGAACTGACGTGCAAAAATAAAACATTTGAAAACGGACCATTTTTCACCTTTCTGAAGCATGACGTAATGGGGGGGGGGGTGTTATCTCTTTTGTCAAAAATCACCCGTTTTTCCTTGAACATTAAATGCCTCCAAATGGTATTTCATTTACTTCCCGGGATAAAGAAACACTTTTTGAGACCTCAGAGTGAGTAAATTGGCCATTTTCATGCACTTTTAACCATTCCACAAATGTTGTGTTTAGGGCCCCAGGAAGCATGAAAATCACTTTAAACATGCTAATTTTAGCTCTAAAACTGATGATCCACCTACAAATGTGAACTGACGTTCAAAAATAAAACATTTGAAAACGGACCATATTTCACCTTTTTGAAGCATGACGTAATGGGGGGGTGTTATCTCTTTTGTCAAAAATCAGCTGTTTTTGCTTGAACATTAAATGCCTTCAAATGGTTTTTAATTCACTTCCCGGGCCCCTGGAAGCCTTAAAATCACTTTAAACATGCTAATTTTAGCTCTAAAACTGATGATTTTCCTACAAATGTGAACTGACGTGCAAAAATAAAACATTTGAAAACGGACCATTTTTCACCTTTCTGAAGCATGACGTAATGGGGGAGTGTTATCGCTTTTGTCAAAAATCAGCCGTTTTTGCTTGAACATTAAATGCCTCCAAATGGCATTTAATTCACTTCCCGGGGTGAAGAAACACTTTTTGAGACGTCAGAGTGAGTAAATTGGCCATTTTCATGCACTTTTAACCATTCCACAAATGTTGTGTTTAGGGCCCCTGGAAGCATGAAAATCACTTTAAACATGCTAATTTTAGCTCTAAAACTGATGATCCACCTACAAATGTGAACTGACGTTCAAAAATAAAATATTTGAAACTGGACCATTTTGCACCTTTCTGAAGCATGACGTAATGGGGGGGTGTTATCTCTTTTGTCAAAAATCTGCTGTTTTTGCTTGAACATTAAATGCCTCCAAATGGTTTTTAATTCACTTCACGGGCCCCTGGAAGCATGAAAATCACTTTAAACATGCAAATTTTAGCTCTAAAACTGATGATCTACCTACAAATGTGAACTGACATTCAAAAATAAAACATTTAAAATGGACCATTTTACACCTTTCTGAAGCAAGATGTAATGGGGGGGTGTTATCTCTTTCATCAAAAATCAGCTGTTTTTGCTTGAACATTAAATGCCTCCAAATGGTATTTAATTCACTTCCCGGTGTGAAGAAGCACTTTTTGAGACCTCAGAGTGAGTAAATTGGTCATTTTCATGCACCGTTAACCATTTCACAAATGTTGTGTTTAGGCCCCCTGGAAGCATGAAAATCACTTTAAACATGCTAATTTTAGCTCTAAAACTGATGATCTACCTACAAATGTGAACTGACATTCAAAAATAAAACATTTAAAAATGGACCATTTTTCACCTTTCTGAAGCAAGACGTAATGGGGGGGTGTTATCTCTTTAGTCAAAAATCAGCCGTTTTTGCTTGAACATTAAATGCCTCCAAATGGTATTTAATTCACTTCCCGGTGTGAAGAAACACTTTTTGAGACCTCAGAGTGAGTAAATTGGCCATTTTCATGCACTTTTAACCATTACACAAATGTTGTATTTAGGGCCCCTGGAAGCATGAAAATCACTTTAAACATGCTAATTTTAGCTCTAAAACTGATGATCTACCTACAAATGTGAACTGACGTGCAAAAATAAAACATTTGAAAACGGACCATTTTGCACCTTTCTGAAGCATGACGTAATGGTGGGGTGTTATCTCTTTTGTCAAAAATCGGCTGGTTTTGCTTGAATATTAAATGCCTCCAAATGGTTTTTAATTCACTTCACGGGCCCCTGGAAGCATGAAAATCCCTTTAAACATGCTAATTTTAGCTCTAAAACTGATGATCTACCTACAAATGTGAACTGACATTCAAAAATAAAACATTTGAAAATGGACCATTTTTCACCTTTCTGAAGCAAGACGTAATGGGGGGTGTTATCTCTTTTGTCAAAAATCAGCCGTTTTTGCTTGAACATTAAATGCCTCTAAATGGTATTTAATTCACTTCCCGGGGTGAAGAAACACTTTTTGAGACCTCAGAGTGAGTAAATTGGCCATTTTCATGCACTTTTAACCATTCCACAAATGTTGTGTTTAGGGCCCCTGGAAGCATGAAAATCACTTTAAACAAGCAAATTTTACCTCTAAAACTGACGATCCACCTACAAATGTGAACTGACGTTCAAAAATAAAACATTTGAAAACGGACCATTTTTCACCTTTCTGAAGCATGACGTAATGGGGGGGGTGTTATCTCTTTTGTCAAAAATCAGCCGTTTTTGCTTGAACAATAAATGCCTCCAAATGGTATTTAATTCACTTCCCGGGGTGAAGAAACATTTTTTGAGACCTCAGAGTGAGTAAATTGGCCATTTTCATGCACTTTTAACCATTCCACAAATGTTGTGTTTAGGGCCCCTGGAAGCATGAAAATCACTTTAAACATGCTAATTTTAGCTCTAAAACTGATGAACTACCTACAAATGTGAACTGACGTTCATAAATAAAACATTTGAAAGCGGACCATTTTTCACCTTTCTGAAGCATGACGTAATGGGGGGGTGTTATCTCTTTTGTCAAAAATCAGCTGTTTTTGCTTGAACATTAAATGCCTCCAAATGGTTTTTAATTCACTTCCCGGGCCCCTGGAAGCCTTAAAATCACTTTAAACATGCTAATTTTAGCTCTAAAACTGATGATTTTCCTACAAATGTGAACTGACGTGCAAAAATAAAACATTTGAAAACGGACCATTTTTCACCTTTCTGAAGCATGACGTAATGGGGGAGTGTTATCGCTTTTGTCAAAAATCAGCCGTTTTTGCTTGAACATTAAATGCCTCCAAATGGCATTTAATTCACTTCCCGGGGTGAAGAAACACTTTTTGAGACGTCAGAGTGAGTAAATTGGCCATTTTCATGCACTTTTAACCATTCCACAAATGTTGTGTTTAGGGCCCCTGGAAGCATGAAAATCACTTTAAACATGCTAATTTTAGCTCTAAAACTGATGATCCACCTACAAATGTGAACTGACGTTCAAAAATAAAACATTTAAAATGGACCATTTTACACCTTTCTGAAGCAAGATGTAATGGGGGGGTGTTATCTCTTTCATCAAAAATCAGCCGTTTTTGCTTGAACATTAAATGCCTCCAAATGGTATTTAATTCACTTCCCGGTGTGAAGAAGCACTTTTTGAGACATCAGAGTGAGTAAATTGGTCATTTTCATGCACCGTTAACCATTTCACAAATGTTGTGTTTAGGCCCCCTGGAAGCATGAAAATCACTTTAAACATGCTAATTTTAGCTCTAAAACTGATGATCTACCTACAAATGTGAACTGACATTCAAAAATAAAACATTTAAAAATGGACCATTTTTCACCTTTCTGAAGCAAGACGTAATGGGGGGGTGTTATCTCTTTAGTCAAAAATCAGCCGTTTTTGCTTGAACATTAAATGCCTCCAAATGGTATTTAATTCACTTCCCGGTGTGAAGAAACACTTTTTGAGACCTCAGAGTGAGTAAATTGGCCATTTTCATGCACTTTTAACCATTACACAAATGTTGTATTTAGGGCCCCTGGAAGCATGAAAATCACTTTAAACATGCTAATTTTAGCTCTAAAACTGATGATCTACCTACAAATGTGAACTGACGTGCAAAAATAAAACATTTGAAAACGGACCATTTTGCACCTTTCTGAAGCATGACGTAATGGGGGGGGTGTTATCTCTTTTGTCAAAAATCGGCTGGTTTTGCTTGAATATTAAATGCCTCCAAATGGTTTTTAATTCACTTCACGGGCCCCTGGAAGCATGAAAATCCCTTTAAACATGCTAATTTTAGCTCTAAAACTGATGATCTACCTACAAATGTGAACTGACATTTAAAAATAAAACATTTGAAAATGGACCATTTTTCACCTTTCTGAAGCAAGACGTAATGGGGGGTGTTATCTCTTTTGTCAAAAATCAGCCGTTTTTGCTTGAACATTAAATGCCTCTAAATGGTATTTAATTCACTTCCCGGGGTGAAGAAACACTTTTTGAGACCTCAGAGTGAGTAAATTGGCCATTTTCATGCACTTTTAACCATTCCACAAATGTTGTGTTTAGGGCCCCTGGAAGCATGAAAATCACTTTAAACAAGCAAATTTTAGCTCTAAAACTGACGATCCACCTACAAATGTGAACTGACGTTCAAAAATAAAACATTTGAAAACGGACCATTTTTCACCTTTCTGAAGCATGACGTAATGGGGGGGGTGTTATCTCTTTTGTCAAAAATCAGCCGTTTTTGCTTGAACATTAAATGCCTCCAAATGGTATTTAATTCACTTCCTGGGGTGAAGAAACATTTTTTGAGACCTCAGAGTGAGTAAATTGGCCATTTTCATGCACTTTTAACCATTCCACAAATGTTGTGTTTAGGGCCCCTGGAAGCATGAAAATCACTTTAAACATGCTAATTTTAGCTCTAAAACTGATGAACTACCTACAAATGTGAACTGACGTTCATAAATAAAACATTTGAAAGCGGACCATTTTTCACCTTTCTGAAGCATGACGTAATGGGGGGGTGTTATCTCTTTTGTCAAAAATCAGCTGTTTTTGCTTGAACATTAAATGCCTCCAAATGGTTTTTAATTCACTTCCCGGGCCCCTGGAAGCCTTAAAATCACTTTAAACATGCTAATTTTAGCTCTAAAACTGATGATTTTCCTACAAATGTGAACTGACGTGCAAAAATAAAACATTTGAAAACGGACCATTTTTCACCTTTCTGAAGCATGACGTAATGGGGGAGTGTTATCGCTTTTGTCAAAAATCAGCCGTTTTTGCTTGAACATTAAATGCCTCCAAATGGCATTTAATTCACTTCCCGGGGTGAAGAAACACTTTTTGAGACGTCAGAGTGAGTAAATTGGCCATTTTCATGCACTTTTAACCATTCCACAAATGTTGTGTTTAGGGCCCCTGGAAGCATGAAAATCACTTTAAACATGCTAATTTTAGCTCTAAAACTGATGATCCACCTACAAATGTGAACTGACGTTCAAAAATAAAATATTTGAAACTGGACCATTTTGCACCTTTCTGAAGCATGACGTAATGGGGGGGTGTTATCTCTTTTGTCAAAAATCTGCTGTTTTTGCTTGAACATTAAATGCCTCCAAATGGTATTTAATTCACTTCCCGGTGTGAAGAAGCACTTTTTGCGACCTCAGAGTGAGTAAATTGGTCATTTTCATGCACTGTTAACCATTTCACAAATGTTGTGTTTAGGCCCCCTGGAAGCATGAAAATCACTTTAAACATGCTAATTTTAGCTCTAAAACTGATGATCTACCTACAAATGTGAACTGACATTCAAAAATAAAACATTTAAAAATGGACCATTTTTCACCTTTCTGAAGCAAGACGTAATGGGGGGGTGTTATCTCTTTAGTCAAAAATCAGGCGTTTTTGCTTGAACATTAAATGCCTCCAAATGGTATTTAATTCACTTCCCGGTGTGAAGAAACACTTTTTGAGACCTCAGAGTGAGTAAATTGGCCATTTTCATGCACTTTTAACCATTACACAAATGTTGTATTTAGGGCCCCTGGAAGCATGAAAATCACTTTAAACATGCTAATTTTAGCTCTAAAACTGATGATCTACCTACAAATGTGAACTGACGTGCAAAAATAAAACATTTGAAAACGGACCATTTTGCACCTTTCTGAAGCATGACGTAATGGGGGGGTGTTATCTCTTTTGTCAAAAATCGGCTGGTTTTGCTTGAATATTAAATGCCTCCAAATGGTTTTTAATTCACTTCACGGGCCCCTGGAAGCATGAAAATCCCTTTAAACATGCTAATTTTAGCTCTAAAACTGATGATCTACCTACAAATGTGAACTGACATTTAAAAATAAAACATTTGAAAATGGACCATTTTTCACCTTTCTGAAGCAAGACGTAATGGGGGGTGTTATCTCTTTTGTCAAAAATCAGCCGTTTTTGCTTGAACATTAAATGCCTCTAAATGGTATTTAATTCACTTCCCGGGGTGAAGAAACACTTTTTGAGACCTCAGAGTGAGTAAATTGGCCATTTTCATGCACTTTTAACCATTCCACAAATGTTGTGTTTAGGGCCCCTGGAAGCATGAAAATCACTTTAAACAAGCAAATTTTAGCTCTAAAACTGACGATCCACCTACAAATGTGAACTGACGTTCAAAAATAAAACATTTGAAAACGGACCATTTTTCACCTTTCTGAAGCATGACGTAATGGGGGGGGTGTTATCTCTTTTGTCAAAAATCAGCCGTTTTTGCTTGAACATTAAATGCCTCCAAATGGTATTTAATTCACTTCCTGGGGTGAAGAAACATTTTTTGAGACCTCAGAGTGAGTAAATTGGCCATTTTCATGCACTTTTAACCATTCCACAAATGTTGTGTTTAGGGCCCCTGGAAGCATGAAAATCACTTTAAACATGCTAATTTTAGCTCTAAAACTGATGAACTACCTACAAATGTGAACTGACGTTCATAAATAAAACATTTGAAAGCGGACCATTTTTCACCTTTCTGAAGCATGACGTAATGGGGGGGTGTTATCTCTTTTGTCAAAAATCAGCTGTTTTTGCTTGAACATTAAATGCCTCCAAATGGTTTTTAATTCACTTCCCGGGCCCCTGGAAGCCTTAAAATCACTTTAAACATGCTAATTTTAGCTCTAAAACTGATGATTTTCCTACAAATGTGAACTGACGTGCAAAAATAAAACATTTGAAAACGGACCATTTTTCACCTTTCTGAAGCATGACGTAATGGGGGAGTGTTATCGCTTTTGTCAAAAATCAGCCGTTTTTGCTTGAACATTAAATGCCTCCAAATGGCATTTAATTCACTTCCCGGGGTGAAGAAACACTTTTTGAGACGTCAGAGTGAGTAAATTGGCCATTTTCATGCACTTTTAACCATTCCACAAATGTTGTGTTTAGGGCCCCTGGAAGCATGAAAATCACTTTAAACATGCTAATTTTAGCTCTAAAACTGATGATCCACCTACAAATGTGAACTGACGTTCAAAAATAAAATATTTGAAACTGGACCATTTTGCACCTTTCTGAAGCATGACGTAATGGGGGGGTGTTATCTCTTTTGTCAAAAATCTGCTGTTTTTGCTTGAACATTAAATGCCTCCAAATGGTATTTAATTCACTTCCCGGTGTGAAGAAGCACTTTTTGCGACCTCAGAGTGAGTAAATTGGTCATTTTCATGCACTGTTAACCATTTCACAAATGTTGTGTTTAGGGCCCCTGGAAGCATGAAAATCACTTTAAACATGCTAATTTTAGCTCTAAAACTGATGATCTACCTACAAATGTGAACTGACATTCAAAAATAAAACATTTAAAAATGGACCATTTTTCACCTTTCTGAAGCAAGACGTAATGGGGGGGTGTTATCTCTTTAGTCAAAAATCAGCCGTTTTTGCTTGAACATTAAATGCCTCCAAATGGTATTTAATTCACTTCCCGGTGTGAAGAAACACTTTTTGAGACCTCAGAGTGAGTAAATTGGCCATTTTCATGCACTTTTAACCATTACACAAATGTTGTATTTAGGGCCCCTGGAAGCATGAAAATCACTTTAAACATGCTAATTTTAGCTCTAAAACTGATGATCTACCTACAAATGTGAACTGACGTGCAAAAATAAAACATTTAAAAACGGACCATTTTTCACCTTTCTGAAGCATGACGTAATGGGGGGGGGGTGTTATCTCTTTTGTCAAAAATCACCCGTTTTTCCTTGAACATTAAATGCCTCCAAATGGTATTTCATTTACTTCCCGGGATAAAGAAACACTTTTTGAGACCTCAGAGTGAGTAAATTGGCCATTTTCATGCACTTTTAACCATTCCATAAATGTTGTGTTTAGGGCCCCTAGAAGCACGAAATTCACTTTAAACATGCTAATTTTAGCTCTAAAACTGATGATCCACCTACAAATGTGAACTGACGTTCAAAAATAAAACATTTCAAAACGGACCATATTTCACCTTTCTGAAGCATGACGTAATGGGGGGTGTTATCTCTTTTGTCAAAAATCTGCTGTTTTTGCTTGAACATTAAATGCCTCCAAATGGTTTTTAATTCACTTCCCGGGCCCCTGGAAGCCTTAAAATCACTTTAAACATGCTAATTTTAGCTCTAAAACTGATGATTTTCCTACAAATGTGAACTGACGTGCAAAAATAAAACATTTGAAAACGGACCATTTTTCACCTTTCTGAAGCATGACGTAATGGGGGAGTGTTATCGCTTTTGTCAAAAATCAGCCGTTTTTGCTTGAACATTAAATGCCTCCAAATGGCATATAATTCACTTCCCGGGGTGAAGAAACACTTTTTGAGACCTCAGAGTGAGTAAATTGGCCATTTTCATGCACTTTTAACCATTCCACAAATGTTGTGTTTAGGGCCCCTGGAAGCATGAACATCACTTTAAACAAGCTAATTTTAGCTCTAAAACTGATGATCCACCTACAAATGTGAACTGACGTTCAAAAATAAAACATTTGAAAACGGACCATTTTGCACCTTTCTGAAGCATGACGTAATGGGGGGGGTGTTATCTCTTTTGACAAACATCTGCTGTTTTTGCTTGAACATTAAATGCCTCCAAATGGTTTTTAATTCACTTCACGGGCCCCTGGAAGCATGAAAATCACTTTAAACATGCTAATTTTAGCTCTAAAACTGATGATCTACCTACAAATGTGAACTGACATTCAAAAATAAAACATTTAAAAATGGACCATTTTTCACCTTTCTGAAGCAAGATGTAATGGGGGGGGTGTTATCTCTTTCATCAAAAATCAGCCGTTTTTGCTTGAACAATAAATGCCTCCAAATGGTATTTAATTCACTTCCCAATGAGAAGAAGCACTTTTTGAGACCTCAGAGTGAGTAAATTGGTCATTTTCATGCACTGTTAACCATTTCACAAATGTTGTGTTTAGGGCCCCTGGAAGCATGAAAATCACTTTAAACATGCTAATTTTAGCTCTAAAACTGATGATCTACCTACAAATGTGAACTGACATTCAAAAATAAAACATTTAAAAATGGACCATTTTTCACCTTTCTGAAGCAAGACGTAATGGGGGGGTGTTATCTCTTTAGTCAAAAATCAGCCGTTTTTGCTTGAACATTAAATGCCTCCAAATGGTATTTAATTCACTTCCCGGTGTGAAGAAACACCTTTTGAGACCTCAGAGTGAGTAAATTGGCCATTTTCATGCACTTTTAACCATTACACAAATGTTGTATTTAGGGCCCCTGGAAGCATGATAATCACTTTAAACATGCTAATTTTAGCTCTAAAACTGATGATCTACCTACAAATGTGAACTGACGTGCAAAAATAAAACATTTGAAAACGGACCATTTTGCACCTTTCTGAAGCATGACGTAATGGGGGGGTGTTATCTCTTTTGTCAAAAATCGGCTGGTTTTGCTTGAATATTAAATGCCTCCAAATGGTTTTTAATTCACTTCACGGGCCCCTGGAAGCATGAAAATCCCTTTAAACATGCTAATTTTAGCTCTAAAACTGATGATCTACCAGCAAATGTGAACTGACGTTAAAAAATAAAACATTTGAAAATGGACCATTTTTCACCTTTCTGAAGCAAGACGTAATGGGGGGTGTTATCTCTTTTGTCAAAAATCAGCCGTTTTTGCTTGAACATTAAATGCCTCTAAATGGTATTTAATTCACTTCCCGGGGTGAAGAAACACTTTTTGAGACCTCAGAGTGAGTAAATTGGCCATTTTCATGCACTTTTAACCATT
Source organism: Lissotriton helveticus (assembly GCF_964261635.1). Classification (NCBI taxonomy): domain Eukaryota; kingdom Metazoa; phylum Chordata; class Amphibia; order Caudata; family Salamandridae; genus Lissotriton; species Lissotriton helveticus. Next base: position 285,737 of record NW_027611768.1, read on the forward strand.
CCACAAATGTTGTGTTTAGGGCCCCTGGAAGCATGAAAATCACTTTAAACAAGCTAATTTTAGCTCTAAAACTGATGATCCACCTACAAATGTGAACTGACGTTCAAAAATAAAACATTTGAAAACGGACCATTTTTCACCTTTCTGAAGCATGACGTAATGGGGGGGGTGTTATCTCTTTTGTCAAAAATCAGCAGTTTTTGCTTGAACATTAAACGCCTCCAAATGGTTTTTAATTCACTTCCCGGGCCCCTGGAAACCTTAAAATCACTTCAAACATGCTAATTTTAGCTCTAAAACTGATGATTTTCCTACAAATGTGAACTGACGTGCAAAAATAAAACATTTGAAAACGGACCGTTTTTTACCTTTCTGAAGCATGACGTAATGGGGGAGTGTTATCGCTTTTGTCAAAAATCAGCCGTTTTTGCTTGAACATTAAATGCCTCCAAATGGCATTTAATTCACTTCCCGGGGTGAAGAAACACTTTTTGAGACGTCAGAGTGAGTAAATTGGCCATTTTCATGCACTTTTAACCATTCCACAAATGTTGTGTTTAGGGCCCCTGGAAGCATGAAAATCACTTTAAACATGCTAATTTTAGCTCTAAAACTGATGATCCACCTACAAATGTGAACTGACGTTCAAAAATAAAATATTTGAAACTGGACCATTTTTCACCTTTCTGAAGCATGACGTAATGGGGGGGTATTATCTCTTTTGTCAAAAATCTGCTGTTTTTGCTTGAACATTAAATGCCTCCAAATGCTTTTTAATTCACTTCACGGGCCCCTGGAAGCATGAAAATCACTTTAAACATGCTAATTTTAGCTCTAAACCTGATGATCTACCTACAAATGTGAACTGACATTCAAAAATAAAACATTTAAAAATTGACCATTTTTCACCTTTCTGAAGCAAGATGTAATGGGGGGGTGTTATCTCTTTCATCAAAAATCTGCCGTTTTTGCTTGAACATTAAATGCCTCCAAATGGTATTTAATTCACTTCCCGGTGTGAAGAAACACTTTTTGAGACCTCAGAGTGAGTAAATTGGCCATTTTCATGCACTTTTAACCATTACACAAATGTTGTATTTAGGGCCCCTGGAAGCATGAAAATCACTTTAAACATGCTAATTTTAGCTCTAAAACTGATGATCTACCTACAAATGTGAACTGACGTGCAAAAATAAAACATTTGAAAACGGACCATTTTTCACCTTTCTGAAGCATGACGTAATGGGGGGGGGGTGTTATCTCTTTTGTCAAAAATCACCCGTTTTTCCTTGAACATTAAATGCCTCCAAATGGTATTTCATTTACTTCCTGGGATAAAGAAACACTTTTTGAGACCTCAGAGTGAGTAAATTGGCCATTTTCATGCACTTTTAACCATTCCATAAATGTTGTGTTTAGGGCCCCTAGAAGCACGAAATTCACTTTAAACATGCTAATTTTAGCTCTAAAACTGATGATCCACCTACAAATGTGAACTGACGTGCAAAAATGAAACATTTGAAAACGGACAGTTTTTCACCTTTCTGAAGCATGACGTAATGGGGGGGTGTTATCTCTTTTGTCAAAAATCAGCTGTTTTTGCTTGAACATTAAATGCCTCATAATGGTTTTTAATTCACTTCCCGGGCCCCTGGAAGCCTTACAATCACTTTAAACATGCTAATTTTAGCTCTAAAACTGATGATTTTCCTACAAATGTGAACTGACGTGCAAAAATAAAACATTTGAAAACGGACCATTTTTCACCTTTCTGAAGCATGACGTAATGGGGGAGTGTTATCGCTTTTGTCAAAAATCAGCCGTTTTTGCTTGAACATTAACTGCCTCCAAATGGCATTTAATTCACTTCCCGGGGTGAGGAAACACTTTTTGAGACCTCAGAGTGAGTAAATTGGCCATTTTCATGCACTTTTAACCATTCAACAAATGTTGTGTTTAGGGCCCCTGGAAGCATGAAAATCACTTTAAACAAGCTAATTTTAGCTCTAAAACTGATGATCCACCTACAAATGTGAACTGACGTTCAAAAATAAAACATTTGAAAACGGACCATTTTTCACCTTTCTGAAGCATGACGTAATGGGGGGGTGTTATCTCTTTTGTCAAAAATCAGCCGTTTTTGCTTGAACATTAAATGCCTCCAAATGGTATTTAATTCACTTCCCGGGGTGAAGAAACACTTTTTGAGACCTCAGAGTGAGTAAATTGGCCATTTTCATGCACTTTTAACCATTCCACAAATGTTGTGTTTAGGGCCCCTGGAAGCATGAAAATCACTTTAAACATGCTAATTTTAGCTCTAAAACTGATGAACTACCTACAAATGTGAACTGACGTTCAAAAATAAAACATTTGAAAGCGGACCATTTTTCACCTTTCTGAAGCATGATGTAATGGGGGGGTGTTATCTCTTTTGTCAAAAATCAGCTGTTTTTGCTTGAACATTAAATGCCTCCAAATGGCATTTAATTAACTTCCCGGGGTGAAGAAACACTTTTTGAGACGTCAGAGTGAGTAAATTGGCCATTTTCATGCACTTTTAACCATTCCACAAATGTTGTGTTTAGGGCCCCAGGAAGCATGAAAATCACTTTAAACATGCTAATTTTAGCTCTAAAACTGATGATCTACCTACAAATGTGAACTGACGTGCAAAAATAAAACATTTGAAAACGGACCATTTTTCACCTTTCTGAAGCATGACGTAATGGGGGGGGGGGTGTTATCTCTTTTGTCAAAAATCACCCGTTTTTCCTTGAACATTAAATGCCTCCAAATGGTATTTCATTTACTTCCCGGGATAAAGAAACACTTTTTGAGACCTCAGAGTGAGTAAATTGGCCATTTTCATGCACTTTTACCCATTCCATAAATGTTGTGTTTAGGGCCCCTAGAAGCACGAAATTCACTTTAAACATGCTAATTTTAGCTCTAAAACTGATGATCCACCTACAAATGTGAACTGACGTTCAAAAATAAAACATTTGAAAACGGACCATATTTCACCTTTTTGAAGCATGACGTAATGGGGGGGTGTTATCTCTTTTGTCAAAAATCTGCTGTTTTTGCTTGAACATTAAATGCCTCTAAATGGTTTTTAATTCACTTCACGGGCCCCTGGAAGCATGAAAATCACTTTAAACATGCAAATTTTAGCTCTAAAACTGATGATCTACCTACAAATGTGAACTGACATTCAAAAATAAAACATTTAAAATGGACCATTTTACACCTTTCTGAAGCAAGATGTAATGGGGGGGGTGTTATCTCTTTCATCAAAAATCAGCCGTTTTTGCTTGAACATTAAATGCCTCCAAATGGTATTTAATTCACTTCCCGGTGTGAAGAAGCACTTTTTGAGACCTCAGAGTGAGTAAATTGGTCATTTTCATGCACCGTTAACCATTTCACAAATGTTGTGTTTAGGCCCCCTGGAAGCATGAAAATCACTTTAAACATGCTAATTTTAGCTCTAAAACTGATGATCTACCTACAAATGTGAACTGACATTCAAAAATAAAACATTTAAAAATGGACCATTTTTCACCTTTCTGAAGCAAGACGTAATGGGGGGTGTTATCTCTTAAGTCAAAAATCAGCCGTTTTTGCTTGAACATTAAATGCCTCCAAATGGTATTTAATTCACTTCCCGGTGTGAAGAAACACTTTTTGAGACCTCAGAGTGAGTAAATTGGCCATTTTCATGCACTTTTAACCATTACACAAATGTTGTATTTAGGGCCCCTGGAAGCATGAAAATCACTTTAAACATGCTAATTTTAGCTCTAAAACTGATGATCTACCTACAAATGTGAACTGACGTGCAAAAATAAAACATTCGAAAACGGACCATTTTGCACCTTTCTGAAGCATGACGTAATGGGGGGGTGTTATCTCTTTTGTCAAAAATCGGCTGGTTTTGCTTGAATATTAAATGCCTCCAAATGGTTTTTATTTCACTTCACGGGCCCCTGGAAGCATGAAAATCCCTTTAAACATGCTAATTTTAGCTCTAAAACTGATGATCTACCTACAAATGTGAACTGACATTCAAAAATAAAACATTTGAAAATGGACCATTTTTCACCTTTCTGAAGCAAGACGTAATGGGGGGTGTTATCTCTTTTGTCAAAAATCAGCCGTTTTTGCTTGAACATTAAATGCCTCTAAATGGTATTTAATTCACTTCCCGGGGTGAAGAAACACTTTTTGAGACCTCAGAGTGAGTAAATTGGCCATTTTCATGCACTTTTAACCATTCCACAAATGTTGTGTTTAGGGCCCCTGGAAGCATGAAAATCACTTTAAACAAGCAAATTTTAGCTCTAAAACTGACGATCCACCTACAAATGTGAACTGACGTTCAAAAATAAAACATTTGAAAACGGACCATTTTTCACCTTTCTGAAGCATGACGTGATGGGGGGGTGTTATCTCTTTTGTCAAAAATCAGCCGTTTTTGCTTGAACATTAAATGCCTCCAAATGGTATTTAATTCACTTCCCGGGGTGAAGAAACACTTTTTGAGACCTCAGAGTGAGTAAATTGGCCATTTTCATGCACTTTTAACCATTCCACAAATGTTGTGTTTAGGGCCCCTGGAAGCATGAAAATCACTTTAAACATGCTAATTTTAGCTCTAAAACTGATGAACTACCTACAAATGTGAACTGACGTTCAAAAATAAAACATTTGAAAGCGGACCATTTTTCACCTTTCTGAAGCATGACGTAATGGGGGGGTGTTATCTCTTTTGTCAAAAATCAGCTGTTTTTGCTTGAACATTAAATGCCTCCAAATGGCATTTAATTCACTTCCCGGGGTGAAGAAACACTTTTTGAGACGTCAGAGTGAGTAAATTGGCCATTTTCATGCACTTTTAACCATTCCACAAATGTTGTGTTTAGGGCCCCAGGAAGCATGAAAATCACTTTAAACATGCTAATTTTAGCTCTAAAACTGATGATCTACCTACAAATGTGAACTGACGTGCAAAAATAAAACATTTGAAAACGGACCATTTTTCACCTTTCTGAAGCATGACGTAATGGGGGGGGGTGTTATCTCTTTTGTCAAAAATCACCCGTTTTTCCTTGAACATTAAATGCCTCCAAATGGTATTTCATTTACTTCCCGGGATAAAGAAACACTTTTTGAGACCTCAGAGTGAGTAAATTGGCCATTTTCATGCACTTTTACCCATTCCATAAATGTTGTGTTTAGGGCCCCTAGAAGCACGAAATTCACTTTAAACATGCTAATTTTAGCTCTAAAACTGATGATCCACCTACAAATGTGAACTGACGTTCAAAAATAAAACATTTGAAAACGGACCATATTTCACCTTTTTGAAGCATGACGTAATGGGGGGGTGTTATCTCTTTTGTCAAAAATCTGCTGTTTTTGCTTGAACATTAAATGCCTCCAAATGGTTTTTAATTCACTTCACGGGCCCCTGGAAGCATGAAAATCACTTTAAACATGCAAATTTTAGCTCTAAAACTGATGATCTACCTACAAATGTGAACTGACATTCAAAAATAAAACATTTAAAATGGACCATTTTACACCTTTCTGAAGCAAGATGTAATGGGGGGGTGTTATCTCTTTCATCAAAAATCAGCCGTTTTTGCTTGAACATTAAATGCCTCCAAATGGTATTTAATTCACTTCCCGGTGTGAAGAAGCACTTTTTGAGACCTCAGAGTGAGTAAATTGGTCATTTTCATGCACCGTTAACCATTTCACAAATGTTGTGTTTAGGCCCCCTGGAAGCATGAAAATCACTTTAAACATGCTAATTTTAGCTCTAAAACTGATGATCTACCTACAAATGTGAACTGACATTCAAAAATAAAACATTTAAAAATGGACCATTTTTCACCTTTCTGAAGCAAGACGTAATGGGGGGGTGTTATCTCTTAAGTCAAAAATCAGCCGTTTTTGCTTGAACATTAAATGCCTCCAAATGGTATTTAATTCACTTCCCGGTGTGAAGAAACACTTTTTGAGACCTCAGAGTGAGTAAATTGGCCATTTTCATGCACTTTTAACCATTACACAAATGTTGTATTTAGGGCCCTTGGAAGCATGAAAATCACTTTAAACATGCTAATTTTAGCTCTAAAACTGATGATCTACCTACAAATGTGAACTGACGTGCAAAAATAAAACATTTGAAAACGGACCATTTTGCACCTTTCTGAAGCATGACGTAATGGGGGGGTGTTATCTCTTTTGTCAAAAATCGGCTGGTTTTGCTTGAATATTAAATGCCTCCAAATGGTTTTTATTTCACTTCACGGGCCCCTGGAAGCATGAAAATCCCTTTAAACATGCTAATTTTAGCTCTAAAACTGATGATCTACCTACAAATGTGAACTGACATTCAAAAATAAAACATTTGAAAATGGACCATTTTTCACCTTTCTGAAGCAAGACGTAATGGGGGGTGTTATCTCTTTTGTCAAAAATCAGCCGTTTTTGCTTGAACATTAAATGCCTCTAAATGGTATTTAATTCACTTCCCGGGGTGAAGAAACACTTTTTGAGACCTCAGAGTGAGTAAATTGGCCATTTTCATGCACTTTTAACCATTCCACAAATGTTGTGTTTAGGGCCCCTGGAAGCATGAAAATCACTTTAAACAAGCAAATTTTAGCTCTAAAACTGACGATCCACCACCTTTCTGAAGCATGACGTAATGGGGGGGTGTTATCTCTTTTGTCAAAAATCAGCCGTTTTTGCTTGAACATTAAATGCCTCCAAATGGTATTTAATTCACTTCCCGGGGTGAAGAAACATTTTTTGAGACCTCAGAGTGAGTAAATTGGCCATTTTCATGCACTTTTAACCATTCCACAAATGTTGTGTTTAGGGCCCCTGGAAGCATGAAAATCACTTTAAACATGCTAATTTTAGCTCTAAAACTGATGAACTACCTACAAATGTGAACTGACGTTCAAAAATAAAACATTTGAAAGCGGACCATTTTTCACCTTTCTGAAGCATGACGTAATGGGGGGGTGTTATCTCTTTTGTCAAAAATCAGCTGTTTTTGCTTGAACATTAAATGCCTCCAAATGGTTTTTAATTCACTTCCCGGGCCCCTGGAAGCCTTAAAATCACTTTAAACATGCTAATTTTAGCTCTAAAACTGATGATTTTCCTACAAATGTGAACTGACGTGCAAAAATAAAACATTTGAAAACGGACCATTTTTCACCTTTCTGAAGCATGATGTAATGGGGGAGTGTTATCGCTTTTGTCAAAAATCAGCCGTTTTTGCTTGAACATTAAATGCCTCCAAATGGCATTTAATTCACTTCCCGGGGTGAAGAAACACTTTTTGAGACGTCAGAGTGAGTAAATTGGCCATTTTCATGCACTTTTAACCATTCCACAAATGTTGTGTTTAGGGCCCCTGGAAGCATGAAAATCACTTTAAACATGCTAATTTTAGCTCTAAAACTGATGATCCACCTACAAATGTGAACTGACGTTCAAAAATAAAATATTTGAAACTGGACCATTTTGCACCTTTCTGAAGCATGACGTAATGGGGGGGTGTTATCTCTTTTGTCAAAAATCTGCTGTTTTTGCTTGAACATTAAATGCCTCCAAATGGTATTTAATTCACTTCCCGGTGTGAAGAAGCACTTTTTGCGACCTCAGAGTGAGTAAATTGGTCATTTTCATGCACTGTTAACCATTTCACAAATGTTGTGTTTAGGGCCCCTGGAAGCATGAAAATCACTTTAAACATGCTAATTTTAGCTCTAAAACTGATGATCTACCTACAAATGTGAACTGACATTCAAAAATAAAACATTTAAAAATGGACCATTTTTCACCTTTCTGAAGCAAGACGTAATGGGGGGGTGTTATCTCTTTAGTCAAAAATCAGCCGTTTTTGCTTGAACATTAAATGCCTCCAAATGGTATTTAATTCACTTCCCGGTGTGAAGAAACACTTTTTGAGACCCCAGAGTGAGTAAATTGGCCATTTTCATGCACTTTTAACCATTACACAAATGTTGTATTTAGGGCCCCTGGAAGCATGAAAATCACTTTAAACATGCTAATTTTAGCTCTAAAACTGATGATCTACCTACAAATGTGAACTGACGTGCAAAAATAAAACATTTGAAAACGGACCATTTTTCACCTTTCTGAAGCATGACGTAATGGGGGGGGGTGTTATCTCTTTTGTCAAAAATCACCCGTTTTTCCTTGAACATTAAATGCCTCCAAATGGTATTTCATTTACTTCCCGGGATAAAGAAACACTTTTTGAGACCTCAGAGTGAGTAAATTGGCCATTTTCATGCACTTTTAACCATTCCATAAATGTTGTGTTTAGGGCCCCTAGAAGCACGAAATTCACTTTAAACATGCTAATTTTAGCTCTAAAACTGATGATCCACCTACAAATGTGAACTGACGTTCAAAAATAAAACATTTCAAAACGGACCATATTTCACCTTTCTGAAGCATGACGTAATGGGGGGTGTTATCTCTTTTGTCAAAAATCAGCTGTTTTTGCTTGAACATTAAATGCCTCCAAATGGTTTTTAATTCACTTCCCGGGCCCCTGGAAGCCTTAAAATCACTTTAAACATGCTAATTTTAGCTCTAAAACTGATGATTTTCCTACAAATGTGAACTGACGTGCAAAAATAAAACATTTGAAAACGGACCATTTTTCACCTTTCTGAAGCATGACGTAATGGGGGAGTGTTATCGCTTTTGTCAAAAATCAGCCGTTTTTGCTTGAACATTAAATGCCTCCAAATGGCATTTAATTCACTTCCCGGGGTGAAGAAACACTTTTTGAGACCTCAGAGTGAGTAAATTGGCCATTTTCATGCACTTTTAACCATTCCACAAATGTTGTGTTTAGGGCCCCTGGAAGCATGAAAATCACTTTAAACAAGCAAATTTTAGCTCTAAAACTGATGATCCACCTACAAATGTGAACTGACGTTCAAAAATAAAACATTTGAAAACGGACCATTTTTCACCTTTCTGAAGCATGACGTAATGGGGGGGTGTTATCTCTTTTGTCAAAAATCAGCCGTTTTTGCTTGAACATTAAATGCCTCCAAATGGTATTTAATTCACTTCCCGGGGTGAAGAAACACTTTTTGAGACCTCAGAGTGAGTAAATTGGCCATTTTCATGCACTTTTAACCATTCCAAAAATGTTGTGTTTAGGGCCCCTGGAAGCATGAAAATCACTTTAAACATGCTAATTTTAGCTCTAAAACTGATGAACTACCTACAAATGTGAACTGACGTTCAAAAATAAAACATTTGAAAGCGGACCATTTTTCACCTTTCTGAAGCATGACGTAATGGGGGGGGGTGTTATCTCTTTTGTCAAAAATCAGCTGTTTTTGCTTGAACATTAAATGCCTCCAAATGGTTTTTAATTCACTTCCCGGGCCCCTGGAAGCCTTAAAATCACTTTAAACATGCTAATTTTAGCTCTAAAACTGATGATTTTCCTACAAATGTGAACTGACGTGCAAAAATAAAACATTTGAAAACGGACCATTTTTCACCTTTCTGAAGCATGACGTAATGGGGGAGTGTTATCGCTTTTGTCAAAAATCAGCCGTTTTTGCTTGAACATTAAATGCCTCCAAATGGCATTTAATTCACTTCCCGGGGTTGAAGAAACACTTTTTGAGACGTCAGAGTGAGTAAATTGGCCATTTTCATGCACTTTTAACCATTCCACAAATGTTGTGTATTGGGCCCCTGGAAGCATGAAAATCACTTTAAACATGCTAATTTTAGCTCTAAAACTGATGATCCACCTACAAATGTGAACTGACGTTCAAAAATAAAATATTTGAAACTGGACCATTTTGCACCTTTCTGAAGCATGACGTAATGGGGGGGTGTTATCTCTTTTGTCAAAAATCTGCTGTTTTTGCTTGAACATTAAATGCCTCCAAATGGTATTTAATTCACTTCCCGGTGTGAAGAAGCACTTTTTGCGACCTCAGAGTGAGTAAATTGGTCATTTTCATGCACTGTTAACCATTTCACAAATGTTGTGTTTAGGGCCCCTGGAAGCATGAAAATCACTTTAAACATGCTAATTTTAGCTCTAAAACTGATGATCTACCTACAAATGTGAACTGACATTCAAAAATAAAACATTTAAAAATGGACCATTTTTCACCTTTCTGAAGCAAGACGTAATGGGGGGGTGTTATCTCTTTAGTCAAAAATCAGCCGTTTTTGCTTGAACATTAAATGCCTCCAAATGGTATTTAATTCACTTCCCGGTGTGAAGAAACACTTTTTGAGACCCCAGAGTGAGTAAATTGGCCATTTTCATGCACTTTTAACCATTACACAAATGTTGTATTTAGGGCCCCTGGAAGCATGAAAATCACTTTAAACATGCTAATTTTAGCTCTAAAACTGATGATCTACCTACAAATGTGAACTGACGTGCAAAAATAAAACATTTGAAAACGGACCATTTTTCACCTTTCTGAAGCATGACGTAATGGGGGGGGGTGTTATCTCTTTTGTCAAAAATCACCCGTTTTTCCTTGAACATTAAATGCCTCCAAATGGTATTTCATTTACTTCCCGGGATAAAGAAACACTTTTTGAGACCTCAGAGTGAGTAAATTGGCCATTTTCATGCACTTTTAACCATTCCATAAATGTTGTGTTTAGGGCCCCTAGAAGCACGAAATTCACTTTAAACATGCTAATTTTAGCTCTAAAACTGATGATCCACCTACAAATGTGAACTGACGTTCAAAAATAAAACATTTCAAAACGGACCATATTTCACCTTTCTGAAGCATGACGTAATGGGGGGTGTTATCTCTTTTGTCAAAAATCAGCTGTTTTTGCTTGAACATTAAATGCCTCCAAATGGTTTTTAATTCACTTCCCGGGCCCCTGGAAGCCTTAAAATCACTTTAAACATGCTAATTTTAGCTCTAAAACTGATGATTTTCCTACAAATGTGAACTGACGTGCAAAAATAAAACATTTGAAAACGGACCATTTTTCACCTTTCTGAAGCATGACGTAATGGGGGAGTGTTATCGCTTTTGTCAAAAATCAGCCGTTTTTGCTTGAACATTAAATGCCTCCAAATGGCATTTAATTCACTTCCCGGGGTGAAGAAACACTTTTTGAGACCTCAGAGTGAGTAAATTGGCCATTTTCATGCACTTTTAACCATTCCACAAATGTTGTGTTTAGGGCCCCTGGAAGCATGAAAATCACTTTAAACAAGCTAATTTTAGCTCTAAAACTGATGATCCACCTACAAATGTGAACTGACGTTCAAAAATAAAACATTTGAAAACGGACCATTTTTCACCTTTCTGAAGCATGACGTAATGGGGGGGTGTTATCTCTTTTGTCAAAAATCAGCCGTTTTTGCTTGAACATTAAATGCCTCCAAATGGTATTTAATTCACTTCCCGGGGTGAAGAAACACTTTTTGAGACCTCAGAGTGAGTAAATTGGCCATTTTCATGCACTTTTAACCATTCCAAAAATGTTGTGTTTAGGGCCCCTGGAAGCATGAAAATCACTTTAAACATGCTAATTTTAGCTCTAAAACTGATGAACTACCTACAAATGTGAACTGACGTTCAAAAATAAAACATTTGAAAGCGGACCATTTTTCACCTTTCTGAAGCATGACGTAATGGGGGGGGTGTTATCTCTTTTGTCAAAAATCAGCTGTTTTTGCTTGAACATTAAATGCCTCCAAATGGTTTTTAATTCCCTTCCCGGGCCCCTGGAAGCCTTAAAATCACTTTAAACATGCTAATTTTAGCTCTAAAACTGATGATTTTCCTACAAATGTGAACTGACGTGCAAAAATAAAACATTTGAAAACGGACCATTTTTCACCTTTCTGAAGCATGACGTAATGGGGGAGTGTTATCGCTTTTGTCAAAAATCAGCCGTTTTTGCTTGAACATTAAATGCCTCCAAATGGCATTTAATTCACTTCCCGGGGTTGAAGAAACACTTTTTGAGACGTCAGAGTGAGTAAATTGGCCATTTTCATGCACTTTTAACCATTCCACAAATGTTGTGTATTGGGCCCCTGGAAGCATGAAAATCACTTTAAACATGCTAATTTTAGCTCTAAAACTGATGATCCACCTACAAATGTGAACTGACGTTCAAAAATAAAATATTTGAAACTGGACCATTTTGCACCTTTCTGAAGCATGACGTAATGGGGGGGTGTTATCTCTTTTGTCAAAAATCTGCTGTTTTTGCTTGAACATTAAATGCCTCCAAATGCTTTTTAATTCACTTCACGGGCCCCTGGGAGCATGAAAATCACTTTAAACATGCTAATTTTAGCTCTAAAACTGATGATCTACCTACAAATGTGAACTGACATTCAAAAATAAAACATTTAAAAATGGACCATTTTTCACCTTTCTGAAGCAAGATGTAATGGGGGGGTGTTATCTCTTTCATCAAAAATCAGCCGTTTTTGCTTGAACATTAAATGCCTCCAAATGGTATTTAATTCACTTCCCGGTGTGAAGAAGCACTTTTTGAGACCTCAGAGTGAGTAAATTGGTCATTTTCATGCACTGTTAACCATTTCACAAATGTTGTGTTTAGGGCCCCTGGAAGCATGAAAATCACTTTAAACATGCTAATTTTAGCTCTAAAACTGATGATCTACCTACAAATGTGAACTGACATTCAAAAATAAAACATTTAAAAATGGACCATTTTTCACCTTTCTGAAGCAAGACGTAATGGGGGGGTGTTATCTCTTTATTCAAAAATCAGCCGTTTTTGCTTGAACATTAAATGCCTCCAAATGGTATTTAATTCACTTCCCGGTGTGAAGAAACACTTTTTGAGACCTCAGAGTGAGTAAATTGGCCATTTTCATGCACTTTTAACCATTACACAAATGTTGTATTTCGGGCCCCTGGAAGCATGAAAATCACTTTAAACATGCTAATTTTAGCTCTAAAACTGATGATCTACCTACAAATGTGAACTGACGTGCAAAAATAAAACATTTGAAAACGGACCATTTTGCACCTTTCTGAAGCATGACGTAATGGGGGGGTGTTATCTCTTTTGTCAAAAATCGGCTGGTTTTGCTGAATATTAAATGCCTCCAAATGGTTTTTAATTCACTTCACGGGCCCCTGGAAGCATGAAAATCCCTTTAAACATGCTAATTTTAGCTCTAAAACTGATGATCTACCTACAAATGTGAACTGACGTTAAAAAATAAAACATTTGAAAACGGGCCATTTTTCACCTTTCTGAAGCATGACGTAATAGGGGTGTTATCTCTTTTGTCAAAAATCAGCCGTTTTTGCTTGAACATTAAATGCCTCCAAATGGTATTTAATTCACTTCCCGGGTTGAAGAAACACTTTTTGAGACCTCAGAGTGAGTAAATTGGCCATTTTCATGCACTTTTAACCATTCCACAAAGGTTGTGTTTAGGGCCCCTGGAAGCATGAAAATCACTTTAAACATGCTAATTTTAGCTCTAAAACTGATGATCTACCTACAAATGTGAACTGACGTTCAAAAATAAAACATTTGAAAGCGGACCATTTTTCACCTTTCTGAAGCATGACGTAATGGGGGGGTGTTATCTCTTTTGTCAAAAATCAGCTGTTTTTGCTTGAACATTAAATGCCTCCAAATGGTTTTTAATTCACTTCCCGGGCCCCTGGAAGCCTTAAAATCACTTTAAACATGCTAATTTTAGCTCTAAAACTGATGATTTTCCTACAAATGTGAACTGACGTGCAAAAATAAAACATTTGAAAACGGACCATTTTTCACCTTTCTGAAGCATGACGTAATGGGGGAGTGTTATCGCTTTTGTCAAAAATCAGCCGTTTTTGCTTGAACATTAAATGCCTCCAAATGGCATTTAATTCACTTCCCGGGGTGAAGAAACACTTTTTGAGACCTCAGAGTGAGTAAATTGGCCATTTTCATGCACTTTTAACCATTACACAAATGTTGTATTTCGGGCCCCTGGAAGCATGAAAATCACTTTAAACATGCTAATTTTAGCTCTAAAACTGATGATCTACCTACAAATGTGAACTGACGTGCAAAAATAAAACATTTGAAAACGGACCATTTTGCACCTTTCTGAAGCATGACGTAATGGGGGGGTGTTATCTCTTTTGTCAAAAATCGGCTGGTTTTGCTGAATATTAAATGCCTCCAAATGGTTTTTAATTCACTTCACGGGCCCCTGGAAGCATGAAAATCCCTTTAAACATGCTAATTTTAGCTCTAAAACTGATGATCTACCTACAAATGTGAACTGACGTTAAAAAATAAAACATTTGAAAACAGGCCATTTTTCACCTTTCTGAAGCATGACGTAATAGGGGTGTTATCTCTTTTGTCAAAAATCAGCCGTTTTTGCTTGAACATTAAATGCCTCCAAATGGTATTTAATTCACTTCCCGGGTTGAAGAAACACTTTTTGAGACCTCAGAGTGAGTAAATTGGCCATTTTCATGCACTTTTAACCATTCCACAAAGGTTGTGTTTAGGGCCCCTGGAAGCATGAAAATCACTTTAAACATGCTAATTTTAGCTCTAAAACTGATGATCTACCTACAAATGTGAACTGACGTTCAAAAATAAAACATTTGAAAGCGGACCATTTTTCACCTTTCTGAAGCATGACGTAATGGGGGGGTGTTATCTCTTTTGTCAAAAATCAGCTGTTTTTGCTTGAACATTAAATGCCTCCAAATGGTTTTTAATTCACTTCCCGGGCCCCTGGAAGCCTTAAAATCACTTTAAACATGCTAATTTTAGCTCTAAAACTGATGATTTTCCTACAAATGTGAACTGACGTGCAAAAATAAAACATTTGAAAACGGACCATTTTTCACCTTTCTGAAGCATGACGTAATGGGGGAGTGTTATCGCTTTTGTCAAAAATCAGCCGTTTTTGCTTGAACATTAAATGCCTCCAAATGGCATTTAATTCACTTCCCGGGGTGAAGAAACACTTTTTGAGACGTCAGAGTGAGTAAATTGGCCATTTTCATGCACTTTTAACCATTCCACAAATGTTGTGTTTAGGGCCCCTGGAAGCATGAAAATCACTTTAAACATGCTAATTTTAGCTCTAAAACTGATGATCCACCTACAAATGTGAACTGACGTTCAAAAATAAAATATTTGAAACTGGACCATTTTGCACCTTTCTGAAGCATGACGTAATGGGGGGGTGTTATCTCTTTTGTCAAAAATCTGCTGTTTTTGCTTGAACATTAAATGCCTCCAAATGGTTTTTAATTCACTTCACGGGCCCCTGGAAGCATGAAAATCACTTTAAACATGCTAATTTTAGCTCTAAAACTGATGATCTACCTACAAATGTGAACTGACATTCAAAAATAAAACATTTAAAAATGGACCATTTTTCACCTTTCTGAAGCAAGACGTAATGGGGGGGTGTTATCTCTTTAGTCAAAAATCAGCCGTTTTTGCTTGAACATTAAATGCCTCCAAATGGTATTTAATTCACTTCCCGGTGTGAAGAAACACTTTTTGAGACCTCAGAGTGAGTAAATTGGCCATTTTCATGCACTTTTAACCATTACACAAATGTTGTATTTAGGGCACCTGGAAGCATGAAAATCACTTTAAACATGCTGATTTTAGCTCTAAAACTGATGATCTACCTACAAATGTGAACTGACGTGCAAAAATAAAACATTTGAAAACGGACCATTTTTCACCTTTCTGAAGCATGACGTAATGGGGGGGGTGTTATCTCTTTTGTCAAAAATCACCCGTTTTTCCTTGAACATAAATGCCTCCAAATGGTATTTCATTTACTTCCCGGGATAAAGAAACACTTTTTGAGACCTCAGAGTGAGTAAATTGGCCATTTTCATGCACTTTTAACCATTCCATAAATGTTGTGTTTAGGGCCCCTAGAAGCACGAAATTCACTTTAAACATGCTAATTTTAGCTCTAAAACTGATGATCCACCTACAAATGTGAACTGATGTTCAAAAATAAAACATTTCAAAACGGACCATATTTCACCTTTCTGAAGCATGACGTAATGGGGGGGTGTTATTTCTTTTGTCAAAAATCAGCTGTTTTTGCTTGAACATTAAATGCCTCCAAATGGTTTTTAATTCACTTCCCGGGCCCCTGGAAGCCTTAAAATCACTTTAAAATTGCTAATTTTAGCTCTAAAACTGATGATTTTCCTACAAATGTGAACTGACGTGCAAAAATAAAACATTTGAAAACGGACCATTTTTCACCTTTCTGAAGCATGACGTAATGGGGGAGTGTTATCGCTTTTGTCAAAAATCAGCCGTTTTTGCTTGAACATTAAATGCCTCCAAATGGCATTTAATTCACTTCCCGGGGTGAAGAAACACTTTTTGAGACCTCAGAGTGAGTAAATTGGCCATTTTCATGCACTTTTAACCATTCCACAAATGTTGTGTTTAGGGCCCCTGGAAGCATGAAAATCACTTTAAACAAGCTAATTTTAGCTCTAAAACTGATGATCCACCTACAAATGTGAACTGAAGTTCAAAAATAAAACATTTGAAAACGGACCATTTTTCACCTTTCTGAAGCATGACGTAATGGGGGGGTGTTATCTCTTTTGTCAAAAATCAGCCGTTTTTGCTTGAACATTAAATGCCTCCAAATGGTATTTAATTCACTTCCCGGGGTGAAGAAACACTTTTTGAGACCTCAGAGTGAGTAAATTGGCCATTTTCATGCACTTTTAACCATTCCACAAATGTTGTGTTTAGGGCCCCTGGAAGCATGAAAATCACTTTAAACATGCTAATTTTAGCTCTAAAACTGATGATCCACCTACAAATGTGAACTGACGTTCAAAAATAAAATATTTGAAACTGGACCATTTTGCACCTTTCTGAAGCATGACGTAATGGGGGGGTGTTATCTCTTTTGTCAAAAATCTGCTGTTTTTGCTTGAACATTAAATGCCTCCAAATGGTTTTTAATTCACTTCACGGGCCCCTGGAAGCATGAAAATCACTTTAAACATGCTAATTTTAGCTCTAAAACTGATGATCTACCTACAAATGTGAACTGACATTCAAAAATAAAACATTTAAAAATGGACCATTTTTCACCTTTCTGAAGCAAGACGTAATGGGGGGGTGTTATCTCTTTAGTCAAAAATCAGCCGTTTTTGCTTGAACATTAAATGCCTCCAAATGGTATTTAATTCACTTCCCGGTGTGAAGAAACACTTTTTGAGACCTCAGAGTGAGTAAATTGGCCATTTTCATGCACTTTTAACCATTACACAAATGTTGTATTTAGGGCACCTGGAAGCATGAAAATCACTTTAAACATGCTGATTTTAGCTCTAAAACTGATGATCTACCTACAAATGTGAACTGACGTGCAAAAATAAAACATTTGAAAACGGACCATTTTTCACCTTTCTGAAGCATGACGTAATGGGGGGGGTGTTATCTCTTTTGTCAAAAATCACCCGTTTTTCCTTGAACATAAATGCCTCCAAATGGTATTTCATTTACTTCCCGGGATAAAGAAACACTTTTTGAGACCTCAGAGTGAGTAAATTGGCCATTTTCATGCACTTTTAACCATTCCATAAATGTTGTGTTTAGGGCCCCTAGAAGCACGAAATTCACTTTAAACATGCTAATTTTAGCTCTAAAACTGATGATCCACCTACAAATGTGAACTGATGTTCAAAAATAAAACATTTCAAAACGGACCATATTTCACCTTTCTGAAGCATGACGTAATGGGGGGGTGTTATTTCTTTTGTCAAAAATCAGCTGTTTTTGCTTGAACATTAAATGCCTCCAAATGGTTTTTAATTCACTTCCCGGGCCCCTGGAAGCCTTAAAATCACTTTAAAATTGCTAATTTTAGCTCTAAAACTGATGATTTTCCTACAAATGTGAACTGACGTGCAAAAATAAAACATTTGAAAACGGACCATTTTTCACCTTTCTGAAGCATGACGTAATGGGGGAGTGTTATCGCTTTTGTCAAAAATCAGCCGTTTTTGCTTGAACATTAAATGCCTCCAAATGGCATTTAATTCACTTCCCGGGGTGAAGAAACACTTTTTGAGACCTCAGAGTGAGTAAATTGGCCATTTTCATGCACTTTTAACCATTCCACAAATGTTGTGTTTAGGGCCCCTGGAAGCATGAAAATCACTTTAAACAAGCTAATTTTAGCTCTAAAACTGATGATCCACCTACAAATGTGAACTGAAGTTCAAAAATAAAACATTTGAAAACGGACCATTTTTCACCTTTCTGAAGCATGACGTAATGGGGGGGTGTTATCTCTTTTGTCAAAAATCAGCCGTTTTTGCTTGAACATTAAATGCCTCCAAATGGTATTTAATTCACTTCCCGGGGTGAAGAAACACTTTTTGAGACCTCAGAGTGAGTAAATTGGCCATTTTCATGCACTTTTAACCATTCCACAAATGTTGTGTTTAGGGCCCCTGGAAGCATGAAAATCACTTTAAACATGCTAATTTTAGCTCTAAAACTGATGAACTACCTACAAATGTGAACTGACGTTCAAAAATAAAACATTTGAAAGCGGACCATTTTTCACCTTTCTGAAGCATGACGTAATGGGGGGGTGTTATCTCTTTTGTCAAAAATCAGCTGTTTTTGCTTGAACATTAAATGCCTCCAAATGGTTTTTAATTCACTTCCCGGGCCCCTGGAAGCCTTAAAATCACTTTAAACATGCTAATTGTAGCTCTAAAACTGATGATTTTCCTACAAATGTGAACTGACGTGCAAAAATAAAATATTTGAAACTGGACCATTTTGCACCTTTCTGAAGCATGACGTAATGGGGGGGTGTTATCTCTTTTGTCAAAAATCTGCTGTTTTTGCTTGAACATTAAATGCCTCCAAATGGTTTTTAATTCACTTCACGGGCCCCTGGAAGCATGAAAATCACTTTAAACATGCAAATTTTAGCTCTAAAACTGATGATCTACCTACAAATGTGAACTGACATTCAAAAATAAAACATTTAAAAATGGACCATTTTTCACCTTTCTGAAGCAAGATGTAATGGGGGGTGTTATCTCTTTCATCAAAAATCAGCTGTTTTTACTTGAACATTAAATGCCTCCAAATGGTATTTAATTCACTTCCCGGTGTGAAGAAGCACTTTTTGAGACCTCAGAGTGAGTAAATTGGTCATTTTCATGCACTGTTAACCATTTCACAAATGTTGTGTTTAGGGCCCCTGGAAGCATGAAAATCACTTTAAACATGCTAATTTTAGCTCTAAAACTGATGATCTACCTACAAATGTGAACTGACATTCAAAAATAAAACATTTAAAAATGGACCATTTTTCACCTTTCTGAAGCAAGACGTAATGGGGGGGTGTTATCTCTTTAGTCAAAAATCAGCCGTTTTTGCTTGAACATTAAATGCCTCCAAATGGTATTTAATTCACTTCCCGGTGTGAAGAAACACTTTTTGAGACCTCAGAGTGAGTAAATTGGCCATTTTCATGCACTTTTAACCATTACACAAATGTTGTATTTAGGGCCCCTAGAAGCATGAAAATCACTTTAAACATGCTAATTTTAGCTCTAAAACTGATGATCTACCTACAAATGTGAACTGACGTGCAAAAATAAAACATTTGAAAACGGACCATTTTTCACCTTTCTGAAGCATGACGTAATGGGGGGGTGTTATCTCTTTTGTCAAAAATCAGCTGTTTTTGCTTGAACATTAAATGCCTCCAAATGGTTTTTAATTCACTTCCCGGGCCCCTGGAAGCCTTAAAATCACTTTAAACATGCTAATTGTAGCTCTAAAACTGATGATTTTCCTACAAATGTGAACTGACGTGCAAAAATAAAATATTTGAAACTGGACCATTTTGCACCTTTCTGAAGCATGACGTAATGGGGGGGTGTTATCTCTTTTGTCAAAAATCTGCTGTTTTTGCTTGAACATTAAATGCCTCCAAATGGTTTTTAATTCACTTCACGGGCCCCTGGAAGCATGAAAATCACTTTAAACATGCAAATTTTAGCTCTAAAACTGATGATCTACCTACAAATGTGAACTGACATTCAAAAATAAAACATTTAAAAATGGACCATTTTTCACCTTTCTGAAGCAAGATGTAATGGGGGGTGTTATCTCTTTCATCAAAAATCAGCCGTTTTTACTTGAACATTAAATGCCTCCAAATGGTATTTAATTCACTTCCCGGTGTGAAGAAGCACGTTTTGAGACCTCAGAGTGAGTAAATTGGTCATTTTCATGCACTGTTAACCATTTCACAAATGTTGTGTTTAGGGCCCCTGGAAGCATGAAAATCACTTTAAACATGCTAATTTTAGCTCTAAAACTGATGATCTACCTACAAATGTGAACTGACATTCAAAAATAAAACATTTAAAAATGGACCATTTTTCACCTTTCTGAAGCAAGACGTAATGGGGGGGTGTTATCTCTTTAGTCAAAAATCAGCCGTTTTTGCTTGAACATTAAATGCCTCCAAATGGTATTTAATTCACTTCCCGGTGTGAAGAAACACTTTTTGAGACCTCAGAGTGAGTAAATTGGCCATTTTCATGCACTTTTAACCATTACACAAATGTTGTATTTAGGGCCCCTAGAAGCATGAAAATCACTTTAAACATGCTAATTTTAGCTCTAAAACTGATGATCTACCTACAAATGTGAACTGACGTGCAAAAATAAAACATTTGAAAACGGACCATTTTTCACCTTTCTGAAGCATGACGTAATGGGGGGGGGTGTTATCTCTTTTGTCAAAAATCACCCGTTTTTCCTTGAACATTAAATGCCTCCAAATGGTATTTCATTTACTTCCCGGGATAAAGAAACACTTTTTGAGACCTCAGAGTGAGTAAATTGGCCATTTTCATGCACTTTTAACCATTCCATAAATGTTGTGTTTAGGACCCCTAGAAGCACGAAATTCACTTTAAACATGCTAATTTTAGATCTAAAACTGATGATCCACCTACAAATGTGAACTGACGTTCAAAAATAAAACATTTCAAAACGGACCATATTTCACCTTTCTGAAGCATGACGTAATGGGGGGGTGTTATCTCTTTTGTCAAAAATCAGCTGTTTTTGCTTGAACATTAAATGCCTCCAAATGGTTTTTAATTCACTTCCCGGGCCCCTGGAAGCCTTAAAATCACTTTAAACATGCTAATTTTAGCTCTAAAACTGATGATTTTCCTACAAATGTGAACTGACGTGCAAAAAAAACCATTTGAAAACGGACCATTTTTCACCTTTCTGAAGCATGACGTAATGGGGGAGTGTTATCGCTTTTGTCAAAAATCAGCCGTTTTTGCTTGAACATTAAATGCCTCCAAATGGCATTTAATTCACTTCCCGGGGTGAAGAAACACTTTTTGAGACCTCAGAGTGAGTAAATTGGCCATTTTCATGCACTTTTAACCATTCCACAAATGTTGTGTTTAGGGCCCCTGGAAGCATGAAAATCACTTTAAACAAGCTAATTTTAGCTCTAAAATTGATGATCCACCTACAAATGTGAACTGACGTTCAAAAATAAAACATTTGAAAACGGACCATTTTTCACCTTTCTGAAGCATGACGTAATGGGGGGGGTGTTATCTCTTTTGTCAAAAATCAGCCGTTTTTGCTTGAATATTAAATGCCTCCAAATGGTATTTAATTCACTTCCCGGGGTGAAGAAACACTTTTTGAGACCTCAGAGTGAGTAAATTGGCCATTTTCATGCACTTTTAACCATTCCACAAATGTTGTGTTTAGGGCCCCTGGAAGCATGAAAATCAATTTAAACATGCTAATTTTAGCTCTAAAACTGATGAACTACCTACAAATGTGAACTGACGTTCAAAAATAAAACATTTGAAAGCGGACCATTTTTCACCTTTCTGAAGCATGACGTAATGGGGGGGTGTTATCTCTTTTGTCAAAAATCAGCTGTTTTTGCTTGAACATTAAATGCCTCCAAATGGTTTTTAATTCACTTCCCGGGCCCCTGGAAGCCTTAAAATCACTTTAAACATGCTAATTTTAGCTCTAAAACTGATGATTTTCCTACAAATGTGAACTGACGTGCAAAAATAAAACATTTGAAAACGGACCATTTTTCAACTTTCTGAAGCATGACGTAATGGGGGAGTGTTATCGCTTTTGTCAAAAATCAGCCGTTTTTGCTTGAACATTAAATGCCTCCAAATGGCATTTAATTCACTTCCCGGGGTGAAGAAACACTTTTTGAGACGTCAGAGTGAGTAAATTGGCCATTTTAATGCACTTTTAACCATTCCACAAATGTTGTGTTTAGGGCCCCTGGAAGCATGAAAATCACTTTAAACATGCTAATTTTAGCTCTAAAACTGATGATCCACCTACAAATGTGAACTGACGTTCAAAAATTAAATATTTGAAACTGGACCATTTTGCACCTTTCTGAAGCATGACGTAATGGGGGGGTGTTATCTCTTTTGTCAAAAATCTGCTGTTTTTGCTTGAACATTAAATGCCTCCAAATGGTTTTTAATTCACTTCACGGGCCCCTGGAAGCATGAAAATCACTTTAAACATGCTAATTTTAGTTCTAAAACTGATCATCTACCTACAAATGTGAACTGACATTCAAAAATAAAACATTTCAAAATGGACCATTTCTCACCTTTCTGAAGCAAGATGTAATGGGGGGGTGTTATCTCTTTCATCAAAAATCAGCCGTTTTTGCTTGAACATTAAATGCCTCCAAATGGTATTTATTTCACTTCCCGGTGTGAAGAAGCACTTTTTGAGACCTCAGAGTGAGTAAATTGGTCATTTTCATGCACTGTTAACCATTTCACAAATGTTGTGTTTAGGGCCCCTGGAAGCATGAAAATCACTTTAAACATGCTAATTTTAGCTCTAAAACTGATGATCTACCTACAAATGTGAACTGACATTCAAAAATAAAACATTTAAAAATGGACCATTTTTCACCTTTCTGAAGCATGACGTAATGGGGGGGTGTTATCTCTTTATTCAAAAATCAGCCGTTTTTGCTTGAACATTAAATGCCTCCAAATGGTATTTAATTCACTTCCCGGTGTGAAGAAACACTTTTTGAGACCTCAGAGTGAGTAAATTGGCCATTTTCTTGCACTTTTAACCATTACACAAATGTTGTATTTAGGGCCCCTGGAAGCATGAAAATCACTTTAAACATGCTAATTTTAGCTCTTAAACTGATGATCTACCTACAAATGTGAACTGACGTGCAAAAATAAAACATTTGAAAACGGACCATTTTGCACCTTTCTGAAGCATGACGTAATGGGGGGGTGTTATCTCTTTTGTCAAAAATCGGCTGGTTTTGCTTGAATATTAAATGCCTCCAAATGGTTTTTAATTCACTTCACGGGCCCCTGGAAGCATGAAAATCCCTTTAAACATGCTAATTTCAGCTCTAAAACTGATGATCTACCTACAAATGTGAACTGACGTTAAAAAATAAAACATTTGAAAACGGGCCATTTTTCACCTTTCTGAAGCATGACGTAATAGGGGTGTTATCTCTTTTGTCAAAAATCAGCCGTTTTTGCTTGAACATTAAATGCCTCCAAATGGTATTTAATTCACTTCCCGGGTTGAAGAAACACTTTTTGAGACCTCAGAGTGAGTAAATTGGCCATTTTCATGCACTTTTAACCATTCCACAAAGGTTGTGTTTAGGGCCCCTGGAAGCATGAAAATCACTTTAAACATGCTAATTTTAGCTCTAAAACTGATGATCTACCTACAAATGTGAACTGACGTTCAAAAATAAAATATTTGAAAATGGACTATTTTGCACCTTTCTGAAGCATGACGTAATGGGGGGTGTTATCTCTTTTGTCAAAAATCTGCTGTTTTTGCTTGAACATTAAATGCCTCCAAATGGTTTTTAATTCACTTCACGGGCCCCTGGAAGCATGAAAATCACTTTAAACATGCTAATTTTAGCTCTAAAACTGATGATCTACCTACAAATGTGAACTGACATTCAAAAATAAAACATTTAAAAATGGACCATTTTTCACCTTTCTGAAGCAAGATGTAATGGGGGGGTGTTATCTCTTTCATCAAAAATCAGCCGTTTTTGCTTGAACATTAAATGCCTCCAAATGGTATTTAATTCACTTCCCGGTGTGAAGAAGCACTTTTTGAGACCTCAGAGTGAGTAAATTGGTCATTTTCATGCACTGTTAACCATTTCACAAATGTTGTGTTTAGGGCCCCTGGAAGCATGAAAATCACTTTAAACATGCTAATTTTAGCTCTAAAACTGATGATCTACCTACAAATGTGAACTGACATTCAAAAATAAAACATTTAAAAATGGACAATTTTTCACCTTTCTGAAGCAAGACGTAATGGGGGGGTGTTATCTCTTTAGTCAAAGATCAGCCGTTTTTGCTTGAACATTAAATGCCTCCAAATGGTATTTAATTCACTTCCCGGTGTGAAGAAACACTTTTTGAGACCTCAGAGTGAGTAAATTGGCCATTTTCATGCACTTTTAACCATTACACAAATGTTGTATATAGGGCCCCTGGAAGCATGAAAATCACTTTAAACATGCTAATTTTAGCTCTAAAACTGATGATCTACCTACAAATGTGAACTGACGTGCAAAAATAAAACATTTGAAAACGGACCATTTTTCACCTTTCTGAAGCATGACGTAATGGGGGGTGTTATCTCTTTTGTCAAAAATCAGCTGTTTTTGCTTGAACATTAAATGCCTCCAAATGGTTTTTAATTCACTTCCCGGGCCCCTGGAAGCCTTAAAATCACTTTAAACATGCTAATTTTAGCTCTAAAACTGATGATTTTCCTACAAATGTGAACTGACGTGCAAAAATAAAACATTTGAAAACGGACCATTTTTCACCTTTCTGAAGCATGACGTAATGGGGGGTGTTATCGCTTTTGTCAAAAATCAGCCGTTTTTGCTTGAACATTAAATGCCTCCAAATGGCATTTAATTCACTTCCCGGGGTGAAGAAACACTTTTTGAGACGTCAGAGTGAGTAAATTGGCCATTTTCATGCACTTTTAACCATTCCACAAATGTTGTGTTTAGGGCCCCTTGAAGCATGAAAATCACTTTAAACATGCTAATTTTAGCTCTAAAACTGATGATCCACCTACAAATGTGAACTGACGTTCAAAAATAAAATATTCGAAACTGGACCATTTTGCACCTTTCTGAAGCATGTAATGGGGGGGTGTTATCTCTTTTGTCAAAATCTGCTGTTTTTGCTTGAACATTAAATGCCTCCAAATGGTTTTAAATTCACTTCACGGGCCCCTGGAAGCATGAAAATCACTTTAAACATGCTAATTTTAGCTCTAAAACTGATGATCTACCTACAAATGTGAACTGACATTAAAAAATAAAACATTTAAAAATGGACCATTTTTCACCTTTCTGAAGCAAGATGTAATGGGGGGGGTGTTATCTCTTTCATCAAAAATCAGCCGTTTTTGCTTGAACATTAAATGCCTCCAAATGGTATTTAATTCACTTCCCGGTGTGAAGAAGCACTTTTTGAGACCTCAGAGTGAGTAAATTGGTCATTTTCATGCACTGTTAACCATTTCACAAATGTTGTGTTTAGGGCCCCTGGAAGCATGAAAATCACTTTAAACATGCTAATTTTAGCTCTAAAACTGATGATCTACCTACAAATGTGAACTGACATTCAAAAATAAAACATTTAAAAATGGACCATTTTTCACCTTTCTGAAGCAAGACGTAATGGGGGGGTGTTATCTCTTTAGTCAAAGATCAGCCGTTTTTGCTTGAACATTAAATGCCTCCAAATGGTATTTAATTCACTTCTCGGTGTGAAGAAACACTTTTTGAGACCTCAGAGTGAGTAAATTGGCCATTTTCATGCACTTTTAACCATTACACAAATGTTGTATATAGGGCCCCTGGAAGCATGAAAATCACTTTAAACATGCTAATTTTAGCTCTAAAACTGATGATCTACCTACAAATGTGAACTGACGTGCAAAAATAAAACATTTGAAAACGGACCATTTTTCACCTTTCTGAAGCATGACGTAATGGGGGGTGTTATCGCTTTTGTCAAAAATCAGCCGTTTTTGCTTGAACATTAAATGCCTCCAAATGGCATTTAATTCACTTCCCGGGGTGAAGAAACACTTTTTGAGACGTCAGAGTGAGTAAATTGGCCATTTTCATGCACTTTTAACCATTCCACAAATGTTGTGTTTAGGGCCCCTGGAAGCATGAAAATCACTTTAAACATGCTAATTTTAGCTCTAAAACTGATGATCCACCTACAAATGTGAACTGACGTTCAAAAATAAAATATTCGAAACTGGACCATTTTGCACCTTTCTGAAGCATGTAATGGGGGGTGTTATCTCTTTTGTCAAAAATCTGCTGTTTTTGCTTGAACATTAAATGCCTCCAAATGGTTATTAATTCACTTCACGGGCCCCTGGAAGCATGAAAATCACTTTAAACATGCTAATTTTAGCTCTAAAACTGAAGATCTACCTACAAATGTGAACTGACATTCAAAAATAAAACATTTAAAAATGGACCATTTTTCACCTTTCTGAAGCAAGATGTAATGGGGGGGGGTGTTATCTCTTTCATCAAAAATCAGCCGTTTTTGCTTGAACATTAAATGCCTCCAAATGGTATTTAATTCACTTCCCGGTGTGAAGAAGCACTTTTTGAGACCTCAGAGTGAGTAAATTGGTCATTTTCATGCACTGTTAACCATTTCACAAATGTTGTGTTTAGGGCCCCTGGAAGCATGAAAATCACTTTAAACATGCTAATTTTAGCTCTAAAACTGATGATCTACCTACAAATGTGAACTGACATTCAAAAATAAAACATTTAAAAATGGACCATTTTTCACCTTTCTGAAGCAAGACGTAATGGGGGGGTGTTATCTCTTTAGTCAAAAATCAGCCGTTTTTGCTTGAACATTAAATGCCTCCAAATGGTATTTAATTCACTTCCCGGTGTGAAGAAACACTTTTTGAGACCTCAGAGTGAGTAAATTGGCCATTTTCATGCACTTTTAACAATTACACAAATGTTGTATTTAGGGCCCCTGGAAGCATGAAAATCACTTTAAACATGCTAATTTTAGCTCTAAAACTGATGATCTACCTACAAATGTGAACTGACGTGCAAAAATAAAACATTTGAAAACGGACCATTTTGCACCTTTCTGAAGCATGACGTAATGGGGGGGTGTTATCTCTTTTGTCAAAAATCGGCTGGTTTTGCTTGAATATTAAATGCCTCCAAATGGTTTTTAATTCACTTCACGGGCCCCTGGAAGCATGAAAATCCCTTTAAACATGCTAATTTTAGCTCTAAAATTGATGATCCACCTACAAATGTGAACTGACGTTCAAAAATAAAACCTTTGAAAACGGACCATTTTTCACCTTTCTGAAGCATGACGTAATGGGGGGGTGTTATCTCTTTTGTCAAAAATCAGCCGTTTTTGCTTGAACATTAAATGCCTCCAAATGGTATTTAATTCACTTCCCGGGGTGAAGAAACACTTTTTGAGACCTCAGAGTGAGTAAATTGGCCATTTTCATGCACTTTTAACCATTCCACAAATGTTGTGTTTAGGGCCCCTGGAAGCATGAAAATCACTTTAAACAAGCTAATTTTAGCTCTAAAATTGATGATCCACCTACAAATGTGAACTGACGTTCAAAAATAAAACATTTGAAAACGGACCATTTTTCACCTTTCTGAAGCATGACGTAATGGGGGGGTGTTATCTCTTTTGTCAAAAATCAGCCGTTTTTGCTTGAATATTAAATGCCTCCAAATGGTATTTAATTCACTTCCCGGGGTGAAGAAACACTTTTTGAGACCTCAGAGTGAGTAAATTGGCCATTTTCATGCACTTTTAACCATTCCACAAATGTTGTGTTTAGGGCCCCTGGAAGCATGAAAATCAATTTAAACATGCTAATTTTAGCTCTAAAACTGATGAACTACCTACAAATGTGAACTGACGTTCAAAAATAAAACATTTGAAAGCGGACCATTTTTCACCTTTCTGAAGCATGACGTAATGGGGGGGTGTTATCTCTTTTGTCAAAAATCAGCTGTTTTTGCTTGAACATTAAATGCCTCCAAATGGTTTTTAATTCACTTCCCGGGCCCCTGGAAGCCTTAAAATCACTTTAAACATGCTAATTTTAGCTCTAAAACTGATGATTTTCCTACAAATGTGAACTGACGTGCAAAAATAAAACATTTGAAAACGGACCATTTTTCAACTTTCTGAAGCATGACGTAATGGGGGAGTGTTATCGCTTTTGTCAAAAATCAGCCGTTTTTGCTTGAACATTAAATGCCTCCAAATGGCATTTAATTCACTTCCCGGGGTGAAGAAACACTTTTTGAGACGTCAGAGTGAGTAAATTGGCCATTTTCATGCACTTTTAACCATTCCACAAATGTTGTGTTTAGGGCCCCTGGAAGCATGAAAATCACTTTAAACATGCTAATTTTAGCTCTAAAACTGATGATCCACCTACAAATGTGAACTGACGTTCAAAAATTAAATATTTGAAACTGGACCATTTTGCACCTTTCTGAAGCATGACGTAATGGGGGGGTGTTATCTCTTTTGTCAAAAATCTGCTGTTTTTGCTTGAACATTAAATGCCTCCAAATGGTTTTTAATTCACTTCACGGGCCCCTGGAAGCATGAAAATCACTTTAAACATGCTAATTTTAGTTCTAAAACTGATCATCTACCTACAAATGTGAACTGACATTCAAAAATAAAACATTTCAAAATGGACCATTTCTCACCTTTCTGAAGCAAGATGTAATGGGGGGGTGTTATCTCTTTCATCAAAAATCAGCCGTTTTTGCTTGAACATTAAATGCCTCCAAATGGTATTTAATTCACTTCTCGGTGTGAAGAAACACTTTTTGAGACCTCAGAGTGAGTAAATTGGCCATTTTCATGCACTTTTAACCATTACACAAATGTTGTATATAGGGCCCCTGGAAGCATGAAAATCACTTTAAACATGCTAATTTTAGCTCTAAAACTGATGATCTACCTACAAATGTGAACTGACGTGCAAAAATAAAACATTTGAAAACGGACCATTTTTCACCTTTCTGAAGCATGACGTAATGGGGGGTGTTATCGCTTTTGTCAAAAATCAGCCGTTTTTGCTTGAACATTAAATGCCTCCAAATGGCATTTAATTCACTTCCCGGGGTGAAGAAACACTTTTTGAGACGTCAGAGTGAGTAAATTGGCCATTTTCATGCACTTTTAACCATTCCACAAATGTTGTGTTTAGGGCCCCTGGAAGCATGAAAATCACTTTAAACATGCTAATTTTAGCTCTAAAACTGATGATCCACCTACAAATGTGAACTGACGTTCAAAAATAAAATATTCGAAACTGGACCATTTTGCACCTTTCTGAAGCATGTAATGGGGGGTGTTATCTCTTTTGTCAAAAATCTGCTGTTTTTGCTTGAACATTAAATGCCTCCAAATGGTTATTAATTCACTTCACGGGCCCCTGGAAGCATGAAAATCACTTTAAACATGCTAATTTTAGCTCTAAAACTGAAGATCTACCTACAAATGTGAACTGACATTCAAAAATAAAACATTTAAAAATGGACCATTTTTCACCTTTCTGAAGCAAGATGTAATGGGGGGGGGTGTTATCTCTTTCATCAAAAATCAGCCGTTTTTGCTTGAACATTAAATGCCTCCAAATGGTATTTAATTCACTTCCCGGTGTGAAGAAGCACTTTTTGAGACCTCAGAGTGAGTAAATTGGTCATTTTCATGCACTGTTAACCATTTCACAAATGTTGTGTTTAGGGCCCCTGGAAGCATGAAAATCACTTTAAACATGCTAATTTTAGCTCTAAAACTGATGATCTACCTACAAATGTGAACTGACATTCAAAAATAAAACATTTAAAAATGGACCATTTTTCACCTTTCTGAAGCAAGACGTAATGGGGGGGTGTTATCTCTTTAGTCAAAAATCAGCCGTTTTTGCTTGAACATTAAATGCCTCCAAATGGTATTTAATTCACTTCCCGGTGTGAAGAAACACTTTTTGAGACCTCAGAGTGAGTAAATTGGCCATTTTCATGCACTTTTAACAATTACACAAATGTTGTATTTAGGGCCCCTGGAAGCATGAAAATCACTTTAAACATGCTAATTTTAGCTCTAAAACTGATGATCTACCTACAAATGTGAACTGACGTGCAAAAATAAAACATTTGAAAACGGACCATTTTGCACCTTTCTGAAGCATGACGTAATGGGGGGGTGTTATCTCTTTTGTCAAAAATCGGCTGGTTTTGCTTGAATATTAAATGCCTCCAAATGGTTTTTAATTCACTTCACGGGCCCCTGGAAGCATGAAAATCCCTTTAAACATGCTAATTTTAGCTCTAAAATTGATGATCCACCTACAAATGTGAACTGACGTTCAAAAATAAAACCTTTGAAAACGGACCATTTTTCACCTTTCTGAAGCATGACGTAATGGGGGGGTGTTATCTCTTTTGTCAAAAATCAGCCGTTTTTGCTTGAACATTAAATGCCTCCAAATGGTATTTAATTCACTTCCCGGGGTGAAGAAACACTTTTTGAGACCTCAGAGTGAGTAAATTGGCCATTTTCATGCACTTTTAACCATTCCACAAATGTTGTGTTTAGGGCCCCTGGAAGCATGAAAATCACTTTAAACAAGCTAATTTTAGCTCTAAAATTGATGATCCACCTACAAATGTGAACTGACGTTCAAAAATAAAACATTTGAAAACGGACCATTTTTCACCTTTCTGAAGCATGACGTAATGGGGGGGTGTTATCTCTTTTGTCAAAAATCAGCCGTTTTTGCTTGAATATTAAATGCCTCCAAATGGTATTTAATTCACTTCCCGGGGTGAAGAAACACTTTTTGAGACCTCAGAGTGAGTAAATTGGCCATTTTCATGCACTTTTAACCATTCCACAAATGTTGTGTTTAGGGCCCCTGGAAGCATGAAAATCAATTTAAACATGCTAATTTTAGCTCTAAAACTGATGAACTACCTACAAATGTGAACTGACGTTCAAAAATAAAACATTTGAAAGCGGACCATTTTTCACCTTTCTGAAGCATGACGTAATGGGGGGGTGTTATCTCTTTTGTCAAAAATCAGCTGTTTTTGCTTGAACATTAAATGCCTCCAAATGGTTTTTAATTCACTTCCCGGGCCCCTGGAAGCCTTAAAATCACTTTAAACATGCTAATTTTAGCTCTAAAACTGATGATTTTCCTACAAATGTGAACTGACGTGCAAAAATAAAACATTTGAAAACGGACCATTTTTCAACTTTCTGAAGCATGACGTAATGGGGGAGTGTTATCGCTTTTGTCAAAAATCAGCCGTTTTTGCTTGAACATTAAATGCCTCCAAATGGCATTTAATTCACTTCCCGGGGTGAAGAAACACTTTTTGAGACGTCAGAGTGAGTAAATTGGCCATTTTCATGCACTTTTAACCATTCCACAAATGTTGTGTTTAGGGCCCCTGGAAGCATGAAAATCACTTTAAACATGCTAATTTTAGCTCTAAAACTGATGATCCACCTACAAATGTGAACTGACGTTCAAAAATTAAATATTTGAAACTGGACCATTTTGCACCTTTCTGAAGCATGACGTAATGGGGGGGTGTTATCTCTTTTGTCAAAAATCTGCTGTTTTTGCTTGAACATTAAATGCCTCCAAATGGTTTTTAATTCACTTCACGGGCCCCTGGAAGCATGAAAATCACTTTAAACATGCTAATTTTAGTTCTAAAACTGATCATCTACCTACAAATGTGAACTGACATTCAAAAATAAAACATTTCAAAATGGACCATTTCTCACCTTTCTGAAGCAAGATGTAATGGGGGGGTGTTATCTCTTTCATCAAAAATCAGCCGTTTTTGCTTGAACATTAAATGCCTCCAAATGGTATTTATTTCACTTCCCGGTGTGAAGAAGCACTTTTTGAGACCTCAGAGTGAGTAAATTGGTCATTTTCATGCACTGTTAACCATTTCACAAATGTTGTGTTTAGGGCCCCTGGAAGCATGAAAATCACTTTAAACATGCTAATTTTAGCTCTAAAACTGATGATCTACCTACAAATGTGAACTGACATTCAAAAATAAAACATTTAAAAATGGACCATTTTTCACCTTTCTGAAGCAAGACGTAATGGGGGGGGTGTTATCTCTTTATTCAAAAATCAGCCGTTTTTGCTTGAACATTAAATGCCTCCAAATGGTATTTAATTCACTTCCCGGTGTGAAGAAACACTTTTTGAGACCTCAGAGTGAGTAAATTGGCCATTTTCTTGCACTTTTAACCATTACACAAATGTTGTATTTAGGGCCCCTGGAAGCATGAAAATCACTTTAAACATGCTAATTTTAGCTCTTAAACTGATGATCTACCTACAAATGTGAACTTACGTGCAAAAATAAAACATTTGACAAACGGACCATTTTGCACCTTTCTGAAGCATGACGTAATGGGGGGGTGTTATCTCTTTTGTCAAAAATCGGCTGGTTTTGCTTGAATATTAAATGCCTCCAAATGGTTTTTAATTCACTTCACGGGCCCCTGGAAGCATGAAAATCCCTTTAAACATGCTAATTTCAGCTCTAAAACTGATGATCTACCTACAAATGTGAACTGACGTTAAAAAATAAAACATTTGAAAACGGGCCATTTTTCACCTTTCTGAAGCATGACGTAATAGGGGTGTTATCTCTTTTGTCAAAAATCAGCCGTTTTTGCTTGAACATTAAATGCCTCCAAATGGTATTTAATTCACTTCCCGGGTTGAAGAAACACTTTTTGAGACCTCAGAGTGAGTAAATTGGCCATTTTCATGCACTTTTAACCATTCCACAAAGGTTGTGTTTAGGGCCCCTGGAAGCATGAAAATCACTTTAAACATGCTAATTTTAGCTCTAAAACTGATGATCTACCTACAAATGTGAACTGACGTTCAAAAATAAAATATTTGAAAATGGACTATTTTGCACCTTTCTGAAGCATGACGTAATGGGGGGTGTTATCTCTTTTGTCAAAAATCTGCTGTTTTTGCTTGAACATTAAATGCCTCCAAATGGTTTTTAATTCACTTCACGGGCCCCTGGAAGCATGAAAATCACTTTAAACATGCTAATTTTAGCTCTAAAACTGATGATCTACCTACAAATGTGAACTGACATTCAAAAATAAAACATTTAAAAATGGACCATTTTTCACCTTTCTGAAGCAAGATGTAATGGGGGGGGTGTTATCTCTTTCATCAAAAATCAGCCGTTTTTGCTTGAACATTAAATGCCTCCAAATGGTATTTAATTCACTTCCCGGTGTGAAGAAGCACTTTTTGAGACCTCAGAGTGAGTAAATTGGTCATTTTCATGCACTGTTAACCATTTCACAAATGTTGTGTTTAGGGCCCCTGGAAGCATGAAAATCACTTTAAACATGCTAATTTTAGCTCTAAAACTGATGATCTACCTACAAATGTGAACTGACATTCAAAAATAAAACATTTAAAAATGGACCATTTTTCACCTTTCTGAAGCAAGACGTAATGGGGGGGTGTTATCTCTTTAGTCAAAGATCAGCCGTTTTTGCTTGAACATTAAATGCCTCCAAATGGTATTTAATTCACTTCCCGGTGTGAAGAAACACTTTTTGAGACCTCAGAGTGAGTAAATTGGCCATTTTCATGCACTTTTAACCATTACACAAATGTTGTATATAGGGCCCCTGGAAGCATGAAAATCACTTTAAACATGCTAATTTTAGCTCTAAAACTGATGATCTACCTACAAATGTGAACTGACGTGCAAAAATAAAACATTTGAAAACGGACCATTTTTCACCTTTCTGAAGCATGACGTAATGGGGGGTGTTATCTCTTTTGTCAAAAATCAGCTGTTTTTGCTTGAACATTAAATGCCTCCAAATGGTTTTTAATTCACTTCCCGGGCCCCTGGAAGCCTTAAAATCACTTTAAACATGCTAATTTTAGCTCTAAAACTGATGATTTTCCTACAAATGTGAACTGACGTGCAAAAATAAAACATTTGAAAACGGACCATTTTTCACCTTTCTGAAGCATGACGTAATGGGGGGTGTTATCGCTTTTGTCAAAAATCAGCCGTTTTTGCTTGAACATTAAATGCCTCCAAATGGCATTTAATTCACTTCCCGGGGTGAAGAAACACTTTTTGAGACGTCAGAGTGAGTAAATTGGCCATTTTCATGCACTTTTAACCATTCCACAAATGTTGTGTTTAGGGCCCCTTGAAGCATGAAAATCACTTTAAACATGCTAATTTTAGCTCTAAAACTGATGATCCACCTACAAATGTGAACTGACGTTCAAAAATAAAATATTCGAAACTGGACCATTTTGCACCTTTCTGAAGCATGTAATGGGGGGGTGTTATCTCTTTTGTCAAAATCTGCTGTTTTTGCTTGAACATTAAATGCCTCCAAATGGTTTTAAATTCACTTCACGGGCCCCTGGAAGCATGAAAATCACTTTAAACATGCTAATTTTAGCTCTAAAACTGATGATCTACCTACAAATGTGAACTGACATTCAAAAATAAAACATTTAAAAATGGACCATTTTTCACCTTTCTGAAGCAAGATGTAATGGGGGGGGTGTTATCTCTTTCATCAAAAATCAGCCGTTTTTGCTTGAACATTAAATGCCTCCAAATGGTATTTAATTCACTTCCCGGTGTGAAGAAGCACTTTTTGAGACCTCAGAGTGAGTAAATTGGTCATTTTCATGCACTGTTAACCATTTCACAAATGTTGTGTTTAGGGCCCCTGGAAGCATGAAAATCACTTTAAACATGCTAATTTTAGCTCTAAAACTGATGATCTACCTACAAATGTGAACTGACATTCAAAAATAAAACATTTAAAAATGGACCATTTTTCACCTTTCTGAAGCAAGACGTAATGGGGGGGTGTTATCTCTTTAGTCAAAGATCAGCCGTTTTTGCTTGAACATTAAATGCCTCCAAATGGTATTTAATTCACTTCTCGGTGTGAAGAAACACTTTTTGAGACCTCAGAGTGAGTAAATTGGCCATTTTCATGCACTTTTAACCATTACACAAATGTTGTATATAGGGCCCCTGGAAGCATGAAAATCACTTTAAACATGCTAATTTTAGCTCTAAAACTGATGATCTACCTACAAATGTGAACTGACGTGCAAAAATAAAACATTTGAAAACGGACCATTTTTCACCTTTCTGAAGCATGACGTAATGGGGGGTGTTATCGCTTTTGTCAAAAATCAGCCGTTTTTGCTTGAACATTAAATGCCTCCAAATGGCATTTAATTCACTTCCCGGGGTGAAGAAACACTTTTTGAGACGTCAGAGTGAGTAAATTGGCCATTTTCATGCACTTTTAACCATTCCACAAATGTTGTGTTTAGGGCCCCTGGAAGCATGAAAATCACTTTAACCACTTGGCTGCTAAGGGTCCTCGACGAGCTCCATTGACTTTCCATTGAAATCAATGGAAAGTCCATGACGAGTTACCCTTGTCATTAGCGCTGAAGTGGTTAAACATGCTAATTTTAGCTCTAAAACTGATGATCCACCTACAAATGTGAACTGACGTTCAAAAATAAAATATTCGAAACTGGACCATTTTGCACCTTTCTGAAGCATGTAATGGGGGGTGTTATCTCTTTTGTCAAAAATCTGCTGTTTTTGCTTGAACATTAAATGCCTCCAAATGGTTATTAATTCACTTCACGGGCCCCTGGAAGCATGAAAATCACTTTAAACATGCTAATTTTAGCTCTAAAACTGAAGATCTACCTACAAATGTGAACTGACATTCAAAAATAAAACATTTAAAAATGGACCATTTTTCACCTTTCTGAAGCAAGATGTAATGGGGGGGGTGTTATCTCTTTCATCAAAAATCAGCCGTTTTTGCTTGAACATTAAATGCCTCCAAATGGTATTTAATTCACTTCCCGGTGTGAAGAAGCACTTTTTGAGACCTCAGAGTGAGTAAATTGGTCATTTTCATGCACTGTTAACCATTTCACAAATGTTGTGTTTAGGGCCCCTGGAAGCATGAAAATCACTTTAAACATGCTAATTTTAGCTCTAAAACTGATGATCTACCTACAAATGTGAACTGACATTCAAAAATAAAACATTTAAAAATGGACCATTTTTCACCTTTCTGAAGCAAGACGTAATGGGGGGGTGTTATCTCTTTAGTCAAAAATCAGCCGTTTTTGCTTGAACATTAAATGCCTCCAAATGGTATTTAATTCACTTCCCGGTGTGAAGAAACACTTTTTGAGACCTCAGAGTGAGTAAATTGGCCATTTTCATGCACTTTTAACAATTACACAAATGTTGTATTTAGGGCCCCTGGAAGCATGAAAATCACTTTAAACATGCTAATTTTAGCTCTAAAACTGATGATCTACCTACAAATGTGAACTGACGTGCAAAAATAAAACATTTGAAAACGGACCATTTTGCACCTTTCTGAAGCATGACGTAATGGGGGGGTGTTATCTCTTTTGTCAAAAATCGGCTGGTTTTGCTTGAATATTAAATGCCTCCAAATGGTTTTTAATTCACTTCACGGGCCCCTGGAAGCATGAAAATCCCTTTAAACATGCTAATTTTAGCTCTAAAACTGATGATCTACCTACAAATGTGAACTGACGTTAAAAAATAAAACATTTGAAAACGGGCCATTTTTCACCTTTCTGAAGCATAACGTAATAGGGGTGTTATCTCTTTTGTCAAAAATCAGCCGTTTTTGCTTGAACATTAAATGCCTCCAAATGGTATTTAATTCACTTCCCGGGTTGAAGAAACACTTTTTGAGACCTCAGAGTGAGTAAATTGGCCTTTTTCATGCACTTTTAACCATTCCACAAAGGTTGTGTTTAGGGCCCCTGGAAACATGAAAATCACTTTAAACATGCAAATTTTAGCTCTAAAACTGATGATCTACCTACAAATGTGAACTGACATTCAAAAATAAAACATTTGAAAATGGACCATTTTTCACCTTTCTGAAGCAAGACGTAATGGGGGGTGTTATCTCTTTTGTCAAAAATCAGCCGTTTTTGCTTGAACATTAAATGCCTCTAAATGGTATTTAATTCACTTCCCGGGGTGAAGAAACACTTTTTGAGACCTCAGAGTGAGTAAATTGGCCATTTTCATGCACTTTTAACCATTCCACAAATGTTGTGTTTAGGGCCCCTGGAAGCATGAAAATCACTTTAAACAAGCTAATTTTAGCTCTAAAACTGATGATCCACCTACAAATGTGAACTGACGTTCAAAAATAAAACATTTGAAAACGGACCATTTTTCACCTTTCTGAAGCATGACGTAATGGGGGGGTGTTATCTCTTTTGTCAAAAATCAGCCGTTTTTGCTTGAACATTAAATGCCTCCAAATGGTATTTAATTCACTTCCCGGGGTGAAGAAACACTTTTTGAGACCTCAGAGTGAGTAAATTGGCCATTTTCATGCACTTTTAACCATTCCACAAATGTTGTGTTTAGGGCCCCTGGAAGCATGAAAATCACTTTAAACATGCTAATTTTAGCTCTAAAACTGATGAACTACCTACAAATGTGAACTGACGTTCAAAAATAAAACATTTGAAAGCGGACCATTTTTCACCTTTCTGAAGCATGACGTAATGGGGGGGTGTTATCTCTTTTGTCAAAAATCAGCTGTTTTTGCTTGAACATTAAATGCCTCCATATGGTTTTTAATTCACTTCCCGGGCCCCTGGAAGCCTTAAAATCACTTTAAACATGCTAATTTTAGCTCTAAAACTGATGATTTTCCTACAAATGTGAACTGACGTGCAAAAATAAAACATTTGAAAACGGACCATTTTTCACCTTTCTGAAGCAAGATGTAATGGGGGGGGGGTGTTATCTCTTTCATCAAAAATCAGCCGTTTTTGCTTGAACAATAAATGCCTCCAAATGGTATTTAACTCACTTCCCGGTGTGAAGAAGCACTTTTTGAGACCTCAGAGTGAGTAAATTGGTCATTTTCATGCACTGTTAACCATTTCACAAATGTTGTGTTTAGGGCCCCTGGAAGCATGAAAATCACTTTAAACATGCTAATTTTAGCTCTAAAACTGATGATCTACCTACAAATGTGAACTGACATTCAAAAATAAAACATTTAAAAATGGACCATTTTTCACCTTTCTGAAGCAAGACGTAATGGGGGGGTGTTATCTCTTTAGTCAAAAATCAGCCGTTTTTGCTTGAACATTAAATGCCTCCAAATGGTATTTAATTCACTTCCCGGTGTGAAGAAACACTTTTTGAGACCTCAGAGTGAGTAAATTGGCCATTTTCATGCACTTTTAACCATTACACAAATGTTGTGTTTAGGGCCCCTGGAAGCATGAAAATCACTTTAAACAAGCTAATTTTAGCTCTAAAACTGATGATCCACCTACAAATGTGAACTGACGTTCAAAAATAAAACATTTGAAAACGGACCATTTTTCACCTTTCTGAAGCATGACGTAATGGGGGGGTGTTATCTCTTTTGTCAAAAATCGGCTGGTTTTGCTTGAATATTAAATGCCTCCAAATGGTTTTTAATTCACTTCACGGGCCCCTGGAAGCATGAAAATCCCTTTAAACATGCTAATTTTAGCTCTAAAACTGATGATCTACCTACAAATGTGAACTGACGTTAAAAAATAAAACATTTGAAAATGGACCATTTTTCACCTTTCTGAAGCAAGACATAATGGGGGTGTTATCTCTTTTGTCAAAAATCTGCCGTTTTTGCTTGAACATTAAATGCCTCTAAATGGTATTTAATTCACTTCCCGGGGTGAAGAAACACTTTTTGAGACCTCAGAGTGAGTAAATTGGCCTTTTTCATGCACTTTTAACCATTCCACAAATGTTGTGTTTAGGGCCCCTGGAAGCATGAAAATCACTTTAAACAAGCTAATTTTAGCTCTAAAACTGATGATCCACCTACAAATGTGAACTGACGTTCAAAAATAAAACATTTGAAAACGGACCATTTTTCACCTTTCTGAAGCATGACGTAATAGGGGGGGGGTTATCTCTTTTGTCAAAAATCAGCCGTTTTTGCTTGAACATTAAATGCCTCCAAATGGTTTTTAATTCACTTCCCGGGCCCCTGGAAGCCTTAAAATCACTTTAAACATGCTAATTTTAGCTCTAAAACTGATGATTTTCCTACAAATGTGAACTGACGTGCAAAAATAAAACATTTGAAAACAGACCATTTTTCACCTTTCTGAAGCAAGACGTAATGGGGGGGTGTTATCTCTTTAGTCAAAAATCAGCCGTTTTTGCTTGAACATTAAATGCCTCCAAATGGTATTTAATTCACTTCCCGGTGTGAAGAAACACTTTTTGAGACCTCAGAGTGAGTAAATTGGCCATTTTCATGCACTTTTAACAATTACACAAATGTTGTATTTAGGGCCCCTGGAAGCATGAAAATCACTTTAAACATGCTAATTTTAGCTCTAAAACTGATGATCTACCTACAAATGTGAACTGACGTGCAAAAATAAAACATTTGAAAACGGACCATTTTGCACCTTTCTGAAGCATGACGTAATGGGGGGATGTTATCTCTTTTGTCAAAAATCGGCTGGTTTTGCTTGAATATTAAATGCCTCCAAATGGTTTTTAATTCACTTCACGGGCCCCTGGAAGCATGAAAATCCCTTTAAACATGCTAATTTTAGCTCTAAAACTGATGATCTACCTACAAATGTGAACTGACGTTAAAAAATAAAACATTTGAAAACGGGCCATTTTTCACCTTTCTGAAGCATAACGTAATAGGGGTGTTATCTCTTTTGTCAAAAATCAGCCGTTTTTGCTTGAACATTAAATGCCTCCAAATGGTATTTAATTCACTTCCCGGGTTGAAGAAACACTTTTTGAGACCTCAGAGTGAGTAAATTGGCCATTTTCATGCACTTTTAACCTTTCCACAAAGGTTGTGTTTAGGGCCCCTGGAAGCATGAAAATCACTTTAAACATGCAAATTTTAGCTCTAAAACTGATGATCCACCTACAAATGTGAACTGACGTTCAAAGATAAAACATTTGAAAACGGACCATTTTTCACCTTTCTGAAGCATGACGTAATGGGGGGGTGTTATCTCTTTTGTCAAAAATCAGCCGTTTTTGCTTGAACATTAAATGCCTCCAAATGGTATTTAATTCACTTCCCGGGGTGAAGAAACACTTTTTGAGACCTCAGAGTGAGTAAATTGGCCATTTTCATGCACTTTTAACCATTCCACAAATGTTGTGTTTAGGGCCCCTGGAAGCATGAAAATCACTTTAAACATGCTAATTTTAGCTCTAAAACTGATGAACTACCTACAAATG
The DNA here is from genome assembly GCF_964261635.1 of Lissotriton helveticus. NCBI lineage: Eukaryota > Metazoa > Chordata > Amphibia > Caudata > Salamandridae > Lissotriton > Lissotriton helveticus. The sequence goes on from NW_027611768.1 coordinate 326,412, forward strand.
TGAACTGACGTTCAAAAATAAAACATTTGAAAGCGGACCATTTTTCACCTTTCTGAAGCATGACGTAATGGGGGGGTGTTATCTCTTTTGTCAAAAATCAGCTGTTTTTGCTTGAACATTAAATGCCTCCATATGGTTTTTAATTCACTTCCCGGGCCCCTGGAAGCCTTAAAATCACTTTAAACATGCTAATTTTAGCTCTAAAACTGATGATTTTCCTACAAATGTGAACTGACGTGCAAAAATAAAACATTTGAAAACGGACCATTTTTCACCTTTCTGAAGCAAGATGTAATGGGGGGGGGTGTTATCTCTTTCATCAAAAATCAGCCGTTTTTGCTTGAACAATAAATGCCTCCAAATGGTATTTAATTCACTTCCCGGTGTGAAGAAGCACTTTTTGAGACCTCAGAGTGAGTAAATTGGTCATTTTCATGCACTGTTAACCATTTCACAAATGTTTTGTTTAGGGCCCCTGGAAGCATGAAAATCACTTTAAACATGCTAATTTTAGCTCTAAAACTGATGATCTACCTACAAATGTGAACTGACATTCAAAAATAAAACATTTAAAAATGGACCATTTTTCACCTTTCTGAAGCAAGACGTAATGGGGGGGTGTTATCTCTTTTGTCAAAAATCAGCCGTTTTTGCTTGAACATTAAATGCCTCCAAATGGTATTTAATTCACTTCCCGGTGTGAAGAAACACTTTTTGAGACCTCAGAGTGAGTAAATTGGCTATTTTCATGCACTTTTAACCATTACACAAATGTTGTATTTAGGGCCCCTGGAAGCATGAAAATCACTTTAAACATGCTAATTTTATCTCTAAAACTGATGATCTACCTACAAATGTGAACTGACGTGCAAAAATAAAACATTTGAAAACAGACCATTTTGCACCTTTCTGAAGCATGACGTAATGGGGGGGTGTTATCTCTTTTGTCAAAAATCGGCTGGTTTTGCTTGAATATTAAATGCCTCCAAATGGTTTTTAATTCACTTCACGGGCCCCTGGAAGCATGAAAATCCCTTTAAACATGCTAATTTTAGCTCTAAAACTGATGATCTACCTACAAATGTGAACTGACGTTAAAAAATAAAACATTTGAAAATGGACCATTTTTCACCTTTCTGAAGCAAGACGTAATGGGGGGTGTTATCTCTTTTGTCAAAAATCAGCCGTTTTTGCTTGAACATTAAATGCCTCTAAATGGTATTTAATTCACTTCCCGGGGTGAAGAAACACTTTTTGAGACCTCAGAGTGAGTAAATTGGCCATTTTCATGCACTTTTAACCATTCCACAAATGTTGTGTTTAGGGCCCCTGGAAGCATGAAAATCACTTTAAACAAGCTAATTTTAGCTCTAAAACTGATGATCCACCTACAAATGTGAACTGACGTTCAAAAATAAAACATTTGAAAACGGACCATTTTTCACCTTTCTGAAGCATGACGTAATGGGGGGGTGTTATCTCTTTTGTCAAAAATCAGCCGTTTTTGCTTGAACATTAAATGCCTCCAAATGGTTTTTAATTCACTTCCCGGGCCCCTGGAAGCCTTAAAATCACTTTAAACATGCTAATTTTAGCTCTAAAACTGATGATTTTCCTACAAATGTGAACTGACGTGCAAAAATAAAACATTTGAAAACGGACCATTTTTCACCTTTCTGAAGCATGACGTAATGGGGGAGTGTTATCGCTTTTGTCAAAAATCAGCCGTTTTTGCTTGAACATTAAATGCCTCCAAATGGCATTTAATTCACTTCCCGGGGTGAAGAAACACTTTTTGAGACGTCAGAGTGAGTAAATTGGCCATTTTCATGCACTTTTAACCATTCCACAAATGTTGTGTTTAGGGCCCCTGGAAGTATGAAAATCACTTTAAACATGCTAATTTTAGCTCTAAAACTGATGATCCACCTACAAATGTGAACTGACGTTCAAAAATAAAATATTTGAAACTGGACCATTTTTCACCTTTCTGAAGCATGACGTAATGGGGGGGTGTTATCTCTTTTGTCAAAAATCAGCCGTTTTTGCTTGAACATTAAATGCCTCCAAATGGTTTTTAATTCACTTCCCGGGCCCCTGGAAGCCTTAAAATCACTTTAAACATGCTAATTTTAGCTCTAAAACTGATGATTTTCCTACAAATGTGAACTGACGTGCAAAAATAAAACATTTGAAAACGGACCATTTTTCACCTTTCTGAAGCATGACGTAATGGGGGAGTGTTATCGCTTTTGTCAAAAATCAGCCGTTTTTGCTTGAACATTAAATGCCTCCAAATGGCATTTAATTCACTTCCCGGGGTGAAGAAACACTTTTTGAGACGTCAGAGTGAGTAAATTGGCCATTTTCATGCACTTTTAACCATTCCACAAATGTTGTGTTTAGGGCCCCTGGAAGTATGAAAATCACTTTAAACATGCTAATTTTAGCTCTAAAACTGATGATCCACCTACAAATGTGAACTGACGTTCAAAAATAAAATATTTGAAAACGGACCATTTTTCACCTTTCTGAAGCATGACGTAATGGGGGGGGGGGTGTTATCTCTTTTGTCAAAAATCACCCGTTTTTCCTTGAACATTAAATGCCTCCAAATGGTATTTCATTTACTTCCCGGGATAAAGAAACACTTTTTGAGACCTCAGAGTGAGTAAATTGGCCATTTTCATGCACTTTTAACCATTCCATAAATGTTGTGTTTAGGGCCCCTAGAAGCACGAAATTCACTTTAAACATGCTAATTTTAGCTCTAAAACTGATGATCCACCTACAAATGTGAACTGACGTTCAAAAATAAAACATTTCAAAACATACCATATTTCACCTTTCTGAAGCATGACGTAATGGGGGGTGTTATCTCTTTTGTCAAAAATCAGCTGTTTTTGCTTGAACATTACATGCCTCCAAATGGTTTTTAATTCACTTCCCGGGCCCCTGGAAGCCTTAAAATCACTTTAAACATGCTAATTTTAGCTCTAAAACTGATGATTTTCCTACAAATGTGAACTGACATGCAAAAATAAAACATTTGAAAACGGACCATTTTTCACCTTTCTGAAGCATGACGTAATGGGGGAGTGTTATCGCTTTTGTCAAAAATCAGCCATTTTCGCTTGAACATTAAATGCCTCCAAATGGCATTTAATTCACTTCCCGGGGTGAAGAAACACTTTTTGAGACCTCAGAGTGAGTAAATTGGCCATTTTCATGCACTTTTAACCATTCCACAAATGTTGTGTTTAGGGCCCCTGGAAGCATGAAAATCACTTTAAACAAGCTAATTTTAGCTCTAAAACTGATGATCCACCTACAAATGTGAACTGACGTTCAAAAATAAAATATTTGAAAACGGACCATTTTCACCTTTCTGAAGCATGACGTAATGGGGGGGTGTTATCTCTTTTGTCAAAAATCAGCCGTTTTGCTTGAACATTAAATGCCTCCAAATGGTATTTAATTCACTTCCCGGGTGAAGAAACACTTTTTGAGACCTCAGAGTGAGTAAATTGCCCATTTTCATGCACTTTTAACATTCCACAAATGTTGTGTTTAGGGCCCCTGGAAGCATGAAAATCACTTTAAACATGCTAATTTTAGCTCTAAAACTGATGATCTACCTACAAATGTGAACTGACATTCAAAAATAAAACATTTAAAAATGGACCATTTTTCACCTTTCTGAAGCAAGATGTAATGGGGGGGTTGTATCTCTTTCATCAAAAATCAGCCGTTTTTGCTTGAACATTAAATGCCTCCAAATGGTATTTAATTCACTTCCCGGTGTGAAGAAACACTTTTTGAGACCTCAGAGTGAGTAAATTGGCCATTTTCATGCACTTTTAACCATTCCACAAATGTTGTGTTTAGGGCCCCTGGAAGCATGAAAATCACTTTAAACATGCTAATTTTAGCTCTAAAACTGATGAACTACCTACAAATGTGAACTGACGTTCAAAAATAAAACATTTGAAAGCGGACCATTTTCACCTTTCTGAAGCATGACGTAATGGGGGGGTGTTATCTCTTTTGTCAAAAATCAGCTGTTTTTGCTTGAACATTAAATGCCTCCATATGGTTTTTAATTCACTTCCCGGGCCCCTGGAAGCCTTAAAATCACTTTAAACATGCTAATTTTAGCTCTAAAACTGATGATTTTCCTACAAATGTGAACTGACGTGCAAAAATAAAACATTTGAAAACGGACCATTTTTCACCTTTCTGAAGCAAGATGTAATGGGGGGGGGTGTTATCTCTTTCATCAAAAATCAGCCGTTTTTGCTTGAACAATAAATGCCTCCAAATGGTTATTTAACTCACTTCCGGTGTGAAGAAGCACTTTTTGAGACCTCAGAGTGAGTAAATTGGTCATTTTCATGCACTGTTAACCATTTCACAAATGTTGTGTTTAGGGCCCCTGGAAGCATGAAAATCACTTTAAACATGCTAATTTTAGCTCTAAAACTGATGATCTACCTACAAATGTGAACTGACATTCAAAAATAAAACATTTAAAAATGGACCATTTTTCACCTTTCTGAAGCAAGACGTAATGGGGGGGTGTTATCTCTTTAGTCAAAAATCAGCCGTTTTTGCTTGAACATTAAATGCCTCCAAATGGTATTTAATTCACTTCCCGGTGTGAAGAAACACTTTTTGAGACCTCAGAGTGAGTAAATTGGCCATTTTCATGCACTTTTAACCATTACACAAATGTTGTGTTTAGGGCCCTGGAAGCATGAAAATCACTTTAAACAAGCTAATTTTAGCTCTAAAACTGATGATCCACCTACAAATGTGAACTGACGTTCAAAAATAAAACATTTGAAAATGGACCATTTTTCACCTTTTCTGAAGCATGACGTAATGGGGGGGTGTTATCTCTTTTGTCAAAAATCGGCTGGTTTTGCTTGAATATTAAATGCCTCCAAATGGTTTTTAATTCACTTCACGGGCCCCTGGAAGCATGAAAATCCTTTAAACATGCTAATTTTAGCTCTAAAACTGATGATCTACCTACAAATGTGAACTGACGTTAAAAAATAAAACATTTGAAAATGGACCATTTTTCACCTTTCTGAAGCAAGGACGTAATGGGGGTGTTATCTCTTTTGTCAAAAATCTGCCGTTTTTGCTTGAACATTAAATGCCTCTAAATGGTATTTAATTCACTTCCCGGGGTGAAGAAACACTTTTTGAGACCTCAGAGTGAGTAAATTGGCCTTTTTCATGCACTTTTAACCATTCCACAAATGTTGTGTTTAGGGCCCCTGGAAGCATGAAAATCACTTTAAACAAGCTAATTTTAGCTCTAAAACTGATGATCCACCTACAAATGTGAACTGACGTTCAAAAATAAAACATTTGAAAACGGACCATTTTTCACCTTTCTGAAGCATGACGTAATAGGGGGGGGGTTATCTCTTTTGTCAAAAATCAGCCGTTTTTGCTTGAACATTAAATGCCTCCAAATGGTTTTTAATTCACTTCCCGGGCCCCTGGAAGCCTTAAAATCACTTTAAACATGCTAATTTTAGCTCTAAAACTGATGATTTTCCTACAAATGTGAACTGACGTGCAAAAATAAAACATTTGAAAACAGACCATTTTTCACCTTTCTGAAGCAAGACGTAATGGGGGGGTGTTATCTCTTTAGTCAAAAATCAGCCGTTTTTGCTTGAACATTAAATGCCTCCAAATGGTATTTAATTCACTTCCCGGTGTGAAGAAACACTTTTTGAGACCTCAGAGTGAGTAAATTGGCCATTTTCATGCACTTTTAACAATTACACAAATGTTGTATTTAGGGCCCCTGGAAGCATGAAAATCACTTTAAACATGCTAATTTTAGCTCTAAAACTGATGATCTACCTACAAATGTGAACTGACGTGCAAAAATAAAACATTTGAAAACGGACCATTTTGCACCTTTCTGAAGCATGACGTAATGGGGGGATGTTATCTCTTTTGTCAAAAATCGGCTGGTTTTGCTTGAATATTAAATGCCTCCAAATGGTTTTTAATTCACTTCACGGGCCCCTGGAAGCATGAAAATCCCTTTAAACATGCTAATTTTAGCTCTAAAACTGATGATCTACCTACAAATGTGAACTGACGTTAAAAAATAAAACATTTGAAAACGGGCCATTTTTCACCTTTCTGAAGCATAACGTAATAGGGGTGTTATCTCTTTTGTCAAAAATCAGCCGTTTTTGCTTGAACATTAAATGCCTCCAAATGGTATTTAATTCACTTCCCGGGTTGAAGAAACACTTTTTGAGACCTCAGAGTGAGTAAATTGGCCATTTTCATGCACTTTTAACCTTTCCACAAAGGTTGTGTTTAGGGCCCCTGGAAGCATGAAAATCACTTTAAACATGCAAATTTTAGCTCTAAAACTGATGATCCACCTACAAATGTGAACTGACGTTCAAAAATAAAACATTTGAAAACGGACCATTTTTCACCTTTCTGAAGCATGACTTAATGGGGGGGTGTTATCTCTTTTGTCAAAAATCAGCCGTTTTTGCTTGAACATTAAATGCCTCCAAATGGTATTTAATTCACTTCCCGGGGTGAAGAAACACTTTTTGAGACCTCAGAGTGAGTAAATTGGCCATTTTCATGCACTTTTAACCATTCCACAAATGTTGTGTTTAGGGCCCCTGGAAGCATGAAAATCACTTTAAACATGCTAATTTTAGCTCTAAAACTGATGAACTACCTACAAATGTGAACTGACGTTCAAAAATAAAACATTTGAAAGCGGACCATTTTTCACCTTTCTGAAGCATGACGTAATGGGGGGGTGTTATCTCTTTTGTCAAAAATCAGCTGTTTTTGCTTGAACATTAAATGCCTCCATATGGTTTTTAATTCACTTCCCGGGCCCCTGGAAGCCTTAAAATCACTTTAAACATGCTAATTTTAGCTCTAAAACTGATGATTTTCCTACAAATGTGAACTGACGTGCAAAAATAAAACATTTGAAAACGGACCATTTTTCACCTTTCTGAAGCAAGATGTAATGGGGGGGGGTGTTATCTCTTTCATCAAAAATCAGCCGTTTTTGCTTGAACAATAAATGCCTCCAAATGGTATTTAATTCACTTCCCGGTGTGAAGAAGCACTTTTTGAGACCTCAGAGTGAGTAAATTGGTCATTTTCATGCACTGTTAACCATTTCACAAATGTTTTGTTTAGGGCCCCTGGAAGCATGAAAATCACTTTAAACATGCTAATTTTAGCTCTAAAACTGATGATCTACCTACAAATGTGAACTGACATTCAAAAATAAAACATTTAAAAATGGACCATTTTTCACCTTTCTGAAGCAAGACGTAATGGGGGGGTGTTATCTCTTTTGTCAAAAATCAGCCGTTTTTGCTTGAACATTAAATGCCTCCAAATGGTATTTAATTCACTTCCCGGTGTGAAGAAACACTTTTTGAGACCTCAGAGTGAGTAAATTGGCTATTTTCATGCACTTTTAACCATTACACAAATGTTGTATTTAGGGCCCCTGGAAGCATGAAAATCACTTTAAACATGCTAATTTTATCTCTAAAACTGATGATCTACCTACAAATGTGAACTGACGTGCAAAAATAAAACATTTGAAAACAGACCATTTTGCACCTTTCTGAAGCATGACGTAATGGGGGGGTGTTATCTCTTTTGTCAAAAATCGGCTGGTTTTGCTTGAATATTAAATGCCTCCAAATGGTTTTTAATTCACTTCACGGGCCCCTGGAAGCATGAAAATCCCTTTAAACATGCTAATTTTAGCTCTAAAACTGATGATCTACCTACAAATGTGAACTGACGTTAAAAAATAAAACATTTGAAAACGGACCATTTTTCACCTTTCTGAAGCATGACGTAATGGGGGAGTGTTATCGCTTTTGTCAAAAATCAGCCGTTTTTGCTTGAACATTAAATGCCTCCAAATGGCATTTAATTCACTTCCCGGGGTGAAGAAACACTTTTTGAGACGTCAGAGTGAGTAAATTGGCCATTTTCATGCACTTTTAACCATTCCACAAATGTTGTGTTTAGGGCCCCTGGAAGTATGAAAATCACTTTAAACATGCTAATTTTAGCTCTAAAACTGATGATCCACCTACAAATGTGAACTGACGTTCAAAAATAAAATATTTGAAACTGGACCATTTTTCACCTTTCTGAAGCATGACGTAATGGGGGGGTGTTATCTCTTTTGTCAAAAATCAGCTGTTTTTGCTTGAACATTACATGCCTCCAAATGGTTTTTAATTCACTTCCCGGGCCCCTGGAAGCCTTAAAATCACTTTAAACATGCTAATTTTAGCTCTAAAACTGATGATTTTCCTACAAATGTGAACTGACATGCAAAAATAAAACATTTGAAAACGGACCATTTTTCACCTTTCTGAAGCATGACGTAATGGGGGAGTGTTATCGCTTTTGTCAAAAATCAGCCATTTTTGCTTGAACATTAAATGCCTCCAAATGGCATTTAATTCACTTCCCGGGGTGAAGAAACACTTTTTGAGACCTCAGAGTGAGTAAATTGGCCATTTTCATGCACTTTTAACCATTCCACAAATGTTGTGTTTAGGGCCCCTGGAAGCATGAAAATCACTTTAAACAAGCTAATTTTAGCTCTAAAACTGATGATCCACCTACAAATGTGAACTGACGTTCAAAAATAAAATATTTGAAAACGGACCATTTTTCACCTTTCTGAAGCATGACGTAATGGGGGGGTGTTATCTCTTTTGTCAAAAATCAGCCGTTTTTGCTTGAACATTAAATGCCTCCAAATGGTATTTAATTCACTTCCCGGGGTGAAGAAACACTTTTTGAGACCTCAGAGTGAGTAAATTGGCCATTTTCATGCACTTTTAACCATTCCACAAATGTTGTGTTTAGGGCCCCTGGAAGCATGAAAATCACTTTAAACATGCTAATTTTAGCTCTAAAACTGATGATCTACCTACAAATGTGAACTGACATTCAAAAATAAAACATTTAAAAATGGACCATTTTTCACCTTTCTGAAGCAAGATGTAATGGGGGGGGTGTTATCTCTTTCATCAAAAATCAGCCGTTTTTGCTTGAACATTAAATGCCTCCAAATGGTATTTAATTCACTTCCCGGTGTGAAGAAACACTTTTTGAGACCTCAGAGTGAGTAAATTGGCCATTTTCATGCACTTTTAACCATTACACAAATGTTGTATTTAGGGCCCCTGGAAGCATGAAAATCACTTTAAACATGCTAATTTTAGCTCTAAAACTGATGATCTACCTACAAATGTGAACTGACGTGCAAAAATAAAACATTTAAAAATTTACCATTTTTCACCTTTCTGAAGCAAGATGTAATGGGGGGGGGTGTTATCTCTTTCATCAAAAATCAGCCGTTTTTGCTTGAACATTAATTGCCTCCAAATGGTATTTAATTCACTTCCCGGTGTGAAGAAACACTTTTTGAGACCTCAGAGTGAGTAAATTGGCCATTTTCATGCACTTTTAACCATTACACAAATGTTGTATTTAGGGCCCCTGGAAGCATGAAAATCACTTTAAACATTCTAATTTTAGCTCTAAAACTGATGATCCACCTACAAATGTGAACTGACGTTCAAAAATAAAATATTTGAAACTGGACCATTTTGCACCTTTCTGAAGCATGACATAATGGGGGGGTGTTATCTCTTTTGTCAAAAATCTGCTGTTTTTGCTTGAACATTAAATGCCTCCAAATGGTTTTTAATTCACTTCACGGGCCCCTGGAAGCATGAACATCACTTTAAACATGCTAATTTTAGCTCTAAAACTGATGATCTACCTACAAATGTGAACTGACATTCAAAAATAAAACATTTAAAAATGGACCATTTTTCACCTTTCTGAAGCAAGATGTAATGGGGGGGGTGTTATCTCTTTCATCAAAAATCAGCCGTTTTTGCTTGAACATTAAATGCCTCCAAATGGTATTTAATTCACTTCCCGGTGTGAAGAAACACTTTTTGAGACCTCAGAGTGAGTAAATTGGCCATTTTCATGCACTTTTAACCATTACACAAATGTTGTATTTAGGGCCCCTGGAAGCATGAAAATCACTTTAAACATTCTAATTTTAGCTCTAAAACTGATGATCCACCTACAAATGTGAACTGACGTTCAAAAATAAAATATTTGAAACTGGACCATTTTGCACCTTTCTGAAGCATGACATAATGGGGGGGTGTTATCTCTTTTGTCAAAAATCTGCTGTTTTTGCTTGAACATTAAATGCCTCCAAATGGTTTTTAATTCACTTCACGGGCCCCTGGAAGCATGAACATCACTTTAAACATGCTAATTTTAGCTCTAAAACTGATGAACTACCTACAAATGTGAACTGACGTTCAAAAATAAAACATTTGAAAGCGGACCATTTTTCACCTTTCTGAAGCATGACGTAATGGGGGGGTGTTATCTCTTTTGTCAAAAATCAGCTGTTTTTGCTTGAACATTAAATGCCTCCATATGGTTTTTAATTCACTTCCCGGGCCCCTGGAAGCCTTAAAATCACTTTAAACATGCTAATTTTAGCTCTAAAACTGATGATTTTCCTACAAATGTGAACTGACGTGCAAAAATAAAACATTTGAAAACGGACCATTTTTCACCTTTCTGAAGCAAGATGTAATGGGGGGGGGTGTTATCTCTTTCATCAAAAATCAGCCGTTTTTGCTTGAACAATAAATGCCTCCAAATGGTATTTAATTCACTTCCCGGTGTGAAGAAGCACTTTTTGAGACCTCAGAGTGAGTAAATTGGTCATTTTCATGCACTGTTAACCATTTCACAAATGTTTTGTTTAGGGCCCCTGGAAGCATGAAAATCACTTTAAACATGCTAATTTTAGCTCTAAAACTGATGATCTACCTACAAATGTGAACTGACATTCAAAAATAAAACATTTAAAAATGGACCATTTTTCACCTTTCTGAAGCAAGACGTAATGGGGGGGTGTTATCTCTTTTGTCAAAAATCAGCCGTTTTTGCTTGAACATTAAATGCCTCCAAATGGTATTTAATTCACTTCCCGGTGTGAAGAAACACTTTTTGAGACCTCAGAGTGAGTAAATTGGCTATTTTCATGCACTTTTAACCATTACACAAATGTTGTATTTAGGGCCCCTGGAAGCATGAAAATCACTTTAAACATGCTAATTTTATCTCTAAAACTGATGATCTACCTACAAATGTGAACTGACGTGCAAAAATAAAACATTTGAAAACAGACCATTTTGCACCTTTCTGAAGCATGACGTAATGGGGGGGTGTTATCTCTTTTGTCAAAAATCGGCTGGTTTTGCTTGAATATTAAATGCCTCCAAATGGTTTTTAATTCACTTCACGGGCCCCTGGAAGCATGAAAATCCCTTTAAACATGCTAATTTTAGCTCTAAAACTGATGATCTACCTACAAATGTGAACTGACGTTAAAAAATAAAACATTTGAAAACGGACCATTTTTCACCTTTCTGAAGCATGACGTAATGGGGGAGTGTTATCGCTTTTGTCAAAAATCAGCCGTTTTTGCTTGAACATTAAATGCCTCCAAATGGCATTTAATTCACTTCCCGGGGTGAAGAAACACTTTTTGAGACGTCAGAGTGAGTAAATTGGCCATTTTCATGCACTTTTAACCATTCCACAAATGTTGTGTTTAGGGCCCCTGGAAGTATGAAAATCACTTTAAACATGCTAATTTTAGCTCTAAAACTGATGATCCACCTACAAATGTGAACTGACGTTCAAAAATAAAATATTTGAAACTGGACCATTTTTCACCTTTCTGAAGCATGACGTAATGGGGGGGTGTTATCTCTTTTGTCAAAAATCAGCTGTTTTTGCTTGAACATTACATGCCTCCAAATGGTTTTTAATTCACTTCCCGGGCCCCTGGAAGCCTTAAAATCACTTTAAACATGCTAATTTTAGCTCTAAAACTGATGATTTTCCTACAAATGTGAACTGACATGCAAAAATAAAACATTTGAAAACGGACCATTTTTCACCTTTCTGAAGCATGACGTAATGGGGGAGTGTTATCGCTTTTGTCAAAAATCAGCCATTTTTGCTTGAACATTAAATGCCTCCAAATGGCATTTAATTCACTTCCCGGGGTGAAGAAACACTTTTTGAGACCTCAGAGTGAGTAAATTGGCCATTTTCATGCACTTTTAACCATTCCACAAATGTTGTGTTTAGGGCCCCTGGAAGCATGAAAATCACTTTAAACAAGCTAATTTTAGCTCTAAAACTGATGATCCACCTACAAATGTGAACTGACGTTCAAAAATAAAATATTTGAAAACGGACCATTTTTCACCTTTCTGAAGCATGACGTAATGGGGGGGTGTTATCTCTTTTGTCAAAAATCAGCCGTTTTTGCTTGAACATTAAATGCCTCCAAATGGTATTTAATTCACTTCCCGGGGTGAAGAAACACTTTTTGAGACCTCAGAGTGAGTAAATTGGCCATTTTCATGCACTTTTAACCATTCCACAAATGTTGTGTTTAGGGCCCCTGGAAGCATGAAAATCACTTTAAACATGCTAATTTTAGCTCTAAAACTGATGATCTACCTACAAATGTGAACTGACATTCAAAAATAAAACATTTAAAAATGGACCATTTTTCACCTTTCTGAAGCAAGATGTAATGGGGGGGGTGTTATCTCTTTCATCAAAAATCAGCCGTTTTTGCTTGAACATTAAATGCCTCCAAATGGTATTTAATTCACTTCCCGGTGTGAAGAAACACTTTTTGAGACCTCAGAGTGAGTAAATTGGCCATTTTCATGCACTTTTAACCATTACACAAATGTTGTATTTAGGGCCCCTGGAAGCATGAAAATCACTTTAAACATGCTAATTTTAGCTCTAAAACTGATGATCTACCTACAAATGTGAACTGACGTGCAAAAATAAAACATTTAAAAATTTACCATTTTTCACCTTTCTGAAGCAAGATGTAATGGGGGGGGGTGTTATCTCTTTCATCAAAAATCAGCCGTTTTTGCTTGAACATTAATTGCCTCCAAATGGTATTTAATTCACTTCCCGGTGTGAAGAAACACTTTTTGAGACCTCAGAGTGAGTAAATTGGCCATTTTCATGCACTTTTAACCATTACACAAATGTTGTATTTAGGGCCCCTGGAAGCATGAAAATCACTTTAAACATTCTAATTTTAGCTCTAAAACTGATGATCCACCTACAAATGTGAACTGACGTTCAAAAATAAAATATTTGAAACTGGACCATTTTGCACCTTTCTGAAGCATGACATAATGGGGGGGTGTTATCTCTTTTGTCAAAAATCTGCTGTTTTTGCTTGAACATTAAATGCCTCCAAATGGTTTTTAATTCACTTCACGGGCCCCTGGAAGCATGAACATCACTTTAAACATGCTAATTTTAGCTCTAAAACTGATGATCTACCTACAAATGTGAACTGACATTCAAAAATAAAACATTTAAAAATGGACCATTTTTCACCTTTCTGAAGCAAGATGTAATGGGGGGGGTGTTATCTCTTTCATCAAAAATCAGCCGTTTTTGCTTGAACATTAAATGCCTCCAAATGGTATTTAATTCACTTCCCGGTGTGAAGAAACACTTTTTGAGACCTCAGAGTGAGTAAATTGGCCATTTTCATGCACTTTTAACCATTACACAAATGTTGTATTTAGGGCCCCTGGAAGCATGAAAATCACTTTAAACATTCTAATTTTAGCTCTAAAACTGATGATCCACCTACAAATGTGAACTGACGTTCAAAAATAAAATATTTGAAACTGGACCATTTTGCACCTTTCTGAAGCATGACATAATGGGGGGGTGTTATCTCTTTTGTCAAAAATCTGCTGTTTTTGCTTGAACATTAAATGCCTCCAAATGGTTTTTAATTCACTTCACGGGCCCCTGGAAGCATGAACATCACTTTAAACATGCTAATTTTAGCTCTAAAACTGATGATCTACCTACAAATGTGAACTGACATTCAAAAATAAAACATTTAAAAATGGACCATTTTTCACCTTTCTGAAGCAAGACGTAATGGGGGGTGTTATCTCTTTAGTCAAAAATAAGCCGTTTTTGCTTGAACATTAAATGACTCCAAATGGTATTTAATTCACTTCCCGGTGTGAAGAAACACTTTTTGAGACCTCAGAGTGAGTAAATTGGCCATTTTCATGCACTTTTAACCATTACACAAATGTTGTATTTAGGGCCCCTGGAAGCATGAAAATCACTTTAAACATGCTAATTTTAGCTCTAAAACTGATGATCTACCTACAAATGTGAACTGACGTGCAAAAATAAAACATTTGAAAACGGACCATTTTTCACCTTTCTGAAGCATGACGTAATGGGGGGGGGGTGTTATCTCTTTTGTCAAAAATCACCCGTTTTTCCTTGAACATTAAATGCCTCCAAATGGTATTTCATTTACTTCCCAGGATAAAGAAACACTTTTTGAGACCTCAGAGTGAGTAAATTGGCCATTTTCATGCACTTTTAACCATTCCATAAATGTTGTGTTTAGGGCCCCTAGAAGCACGAAATTCACTATAAACATGCTAATTTTAGCTCTAAAACTGATGATCCACCTACAAATGTGAACTGACGTTCAAAAATAAAACATTTCAAAACGGACCATATTTCACCTTTCTGAAGCATGACGTAATGGGGGGGTGTTATCTCTATTGTCAAAAATCAGCTGTTTTTGCTTGAACATTAAATGCCTCCAAATGGTTTTTAATTCACTTCCCGGGCCCCTGGAAGCCTTAAAATCACTTTAAACATGCTAATTTTAGCTCTAAAACTGATGATTTTCCTACAAATGTGAACTGACATGCAAAAATAAAACATTTGAAAATGGACCATTTTTCACCTTTCTGAAGCATGACGTAATGGGGGAGTGTTATCGCTTTTGTCAAAAATCAGCCGTTTTTGCTTGAACATTAAATGCCTCCAAATGGCATTTAATTCACTTCCCGGGGTGAAGAAACACTTTTTGAGACCTCAGAGTGAGTAAATTGGCCATTTTCATGCACTTTTAACCATTCCACAAATGTTGTGTTTAGGGCCCCTGGAAGCATGAAAATCACTTTAAACAAGCTAATTTTAGCTCTAAAACTGATGATCCACCTACAAATGTGAACTGACGTTCAAAAATAAAACATTTGAAAACGGACCATTTTTCACCTTTCTGAAGCATGACGTAATGGGGGGGTGTTATCTCTTTTTTCAAAAATCAGCCGTTTTTGCTTGAACATTAAATGCCTCCAAATGGTATTTAATTCACTTCCCGGGGTGAAGAAACACTTTTTGAGACCTCAGAGTGAGTAAATTGGCCATTTTCATGCACTTTTAACCATTCCACAAATGTTGTGTTTAGGGCCCCTGGAAGCATGAAAATCACTTTAAACATGCTAATTTTAGCTCTAAAACTGATGAACTACCTACAAATGTGAACTGACGTTCAAAAATAAAACATTTGAAAGCGGACCATTTTTCACCTTTCTGAAGCATGACGTAATGGGGGGGTGTTATCTCTTTTGTCAAAAATCTGCTGTTTTTGCTTGAACATTAAATGCCTCCAAATGGTATTTAATTCACTTCCCGGTGTGAAGAAACACTTTTTGAGACCTCAGAGTGAGTAAATTGGCCATTTTCATGCACTTTTAACCATTACACAAATGGTGTATTTAGGGCCCCTGGAAGCATGAAAATCACTTTAAACATGCTAATTTTAGCTCTAAAACTGATGATCTACCTACAAATGTGAACTGACGTGCAAAAATAAAACATTTAAAAATTTACCATTTTTCACCTTTCTGAAGCAAGATGTAATGGGGGGGGGTGTTATCTCTTTCATCAAAAATCAGCCGTTTTTGCTTGAACATTAATTGCCTCCAAATGGTATTTAATTCACTTCCCGGTGTGAAGAAGCACTTTTTGAGACCTCAGAGTGAGTAAATTGGTCATTTTCATGCACTGTTAACCATTTCACAAATGTTGTGTTAAGGGCCCCTGGAAGCATGAAAATCACTTTAAACATGCTAATTTTAGCTCTAAAACTGATGATCTACCTACAAATGTGAACTGACGTGCAAAAATAAAACATTTGAAAACGGACCATTTTTCACCTTTCTGAAGCATGACGTAATGGGGGGGGGTGTTATCTCTTTTGTCAAAAATCACCCGTTTTTCCTTGAACATTAAATGCCTCCAAATGGTATTTCATTCACTTCCCGGGATAAAGAAACACTTTTTGAGACCTCAGAGTGAGTAAATTGGCCATTTTCATGCACTTTTAACCATTCCACAAATGTTGTGTTTAGGGCCCCTAGAAGCATGAAATTCACTTTAAACATGCTAATTTTAGCTCTAAAACTGATGATCCACCTACAAATGTGAACTGAGGTTCAAAAATAAAACATTTGAAAACTGACCATTTTTCACCTTTCTGAAGCATGCCGTAATGGGGGAGTGTTATCGCTGTTGTCAAAAATCAGCCGTTTTTGCTTGAACATTAAATGCCTTCAAATGGCATTTAATTCACTTCCCGGGGTGAAGAAACACTTTTTGAGACGTCAGAGTGAGTAAATTGGCCATTTTCATGCACTTTTAACCATTCCACAAATGTTGTGTTTAGGGCCCCTGGAAGCATGAAAATCACTTTAAACATGCTAATTTTAGCTCTAAAACTGATGATCCACCTACAAATGTGAACTGACGTTCAAAAATAAAATATTTGAAACTGGACCATTTTGCACCTTTCTGAAGCATGACGTAATGGGGGGGTGTTATCTCTTTTGTCAAAAATCTGCTGTTTTTGCTTGAACATTAAATGCCTCCAAATGGTTTTTAATTCACTTCACGGGCCCCTGGAAGCATGAAAATCACTTTAAACATGCTAATTTTAGCTATAAAACTGATGATCTACCTACAAATGTGAACTGACATTCAAAAATAAAACATTTAAAAATGGACCATTTTTCACCTTTCTGAAGCAAGATGTAATGGGGGGGGGTGTTATCTCTTTCATCAAAAATCAGCCGTTTTTGCTTGAACAATAAATGCCTCCAAATGGTATTTAATTCACTTCCCGGTGTGAAGAAGCACTTTTTGAGACCTCAGAGTGAGTAAATTGGTCATTTTCATGCACTGTTAACCATTTCACAAATGTTGTGTTTAGGGCCCCTGGAAGCATGAAAATCACTTTAAACATGCTAATTTTAGCTCTAAAACTGATGATCTACCTACAAATGTGAACTGACGTGCAAAAATAAAACATTTGAAAACGGACCATTTTTCACCTTTCTGAAGCATGACGTAATGGGGGGGGGTGTTATCTCTTTTGTCAAAAATCACCCGTTTTTCCTTGAACATTAAATGCCTCCAAATGGTATTTCATTCACTTCCCGGGATAAAGAAACACTTTTTGAGACCTCAGAGTGAGTAAATTGGCCATTTTCATGCACTTTTAACCATTCCACAAATGTTGTGTTTAGGGCCCCTAGAAGCATGAAATTCACTTTAAACATGCTAATTTTAGCTCTAAAACTGATGATCCACCTACAAATGTGAACTGAGGTTCAAAAATAAAACATTTGAAAACTGACCATTTTTCACCTTTCTGAAGCATGCCGTAATGGGGGAGTGTTATCGCTGTTGTCAAAAATCAGCCGTTTTTGCTTGAACATTAAATGCCTCCAAATGGCATTTAATTCACTTCCCGGGGTGAAGAAACACTTTTTGAGACGTCAGAGTGAGTAAATTGGCCATTTTCATGCACTTTTAACCATTCCACAAATGTTGTGTTTAGGGCCCCTGGAAGCATGAAAATCACTTTAAACATGCTAATTTTAGCTCTAAAACTGATGATCCACCTACAAATGTGAACTGACGTTCAAAAATAAAATATTTGAAACTGGACCATTTTGCACCTTTCTGAAGCATGACGTAATGGGGGGGTGTTATCTCTTTTGTCAAAAATCTGCTGTTTTTGCTTGAACATTAAATGCCTCCAAATGGTTTTTAATTCACTTCACGGGCCCCTGGAAGCATGAAAATCACTTTAAACATGCTAATTTTAGCTATAAAACTGATGATCTACCTACAAATGTGAACTGACATTCAAAAATAAAACATTTAAAAATGGACCATTTTTCACCTTTCTGAAGCAAGATGTAATGGGGGGGGGTGTTATCTCTTTCATCAAAAATCAGCCGTTTTTGCTTGAACAATAAATGCCTCCAAATGGTATTTAATTCACTTCCCGGTGTGAAGAAGCACTTTTTGAGACCTCAGAGTGAGTAAATTGGTCATTTTCATGCACTGTTAACCATTTCACAAATGTTGTGTTTAGGGCCCCTGGAAGCATGAAAATCACTTTAAACATGCTAATTTTAGCTCTAAAACTGATGATCTACCTACAAATGTGAACTGACATTCAAAAATAAAACATTTAAAAATGGACCATTTTTCACCTTTCTGAAGCAAGACGTAATGGGGGGGTGTTATCTCTTTAGTCAAAAATCAGCCGTTTTTGCTTGAACATTAAATGCCTCCAAATGGTATTTAATTCACTTCCCGGTGTGAAGAAACACTTTTTGAGACCTCAGAGTGAGTAAATTGCCATTTTCATGCACTTTTAACCATTACACAAATGTTGTATTTAGGGCCCCTGGAAGCATGAAAATCACTTTAAACATGCTAATTTTAGCTCTAAAACTGATGATCTACCTACAAATGTGAACTGACGTGCAAAAATAAAACATTTGAAAACGGACCATTTTGCACCTTTCTGAAGCATGACGTAATGCGGGGGTGTTATCTCTTTTGTCAAAAATCGGCTGGTTTTGCTTGAATATTAAATGCCTCCAAATGGTTTTTAATTCACTTCACGGGCCCCTGGAAGCATGAAAATCCCTTTAAACATGCTAATTTTAGCTCTAAAACTGATGATCTACCTACAAATGTGAACTGACGTTAAAAAATAAAACATTTGAAAATGGACCATTTTTCACCTTTCTGAAGCAAGACGTAATGGGGGGTGTTATCTCTTTTGTCAAAAATCAGCCGTTTTTGCTTGAACATTAAATGCCTCTAAATGGTATTTAATTCACTTCCCGGGGTGAAGAAACACTTTTTGAGACCTCAGAGTGAGTAAATTGGCCATTTTCATGCACTTTTAACCATTCCACAAATGTTGTGTTTAGGGCCCCTGGAAGCATGAAAATCACTTTAAACAAGCTCATTTTAGCTCTAAAACTGATGATCCACCTACAAATGTGAACTGACGTTCAAAAATAAAACATTTGAAAACGGACCATTTTTCACCTTTCTGAAGCATGACGTAATGGGGGGTGTTATCTCTTTTGTCAAAAATCAGCCGTTTTTGCTTGAACAATAAATGCCTCCAAATGGTTTTTAATTCACTTCCCGGGCCCCTGGAAGCCTTAAAATCACATTAAACATGCTAATTTTAGCTCTAAAACTGATGATTTTCCTACAAATGTGAACTGACGTGCAAAAGTAAAACATTTGAAAACGGACCATTTTTCACCTTTCTGAAGCATGACGTAATGGGGGAGTGTTATCGCTTTTGTCAAAAATCAGCCGTTTTTGCTTGAACATTAAATGCCTCCATATGGCATTTAATTCACTTCCCGGGGTGAAGAAACACTTTTTGAGACCTCAGAGTGAGTAAATTGGCCATTTTCATGCACTTTTAACCATTCCACAAATGTTGTGTTTAGGGCCCCTGGAAGCATGAAAATCACTTTAAACAAGCTAATTTTAGCTCTAAAACTGATGATCCACCTACAAATGTGAACTGACGTTCAAAAATAAAACATTTGAAAACGGACCATTTTTCACCTTTCTGAAGCATGACGTAATGGGGGGGTGTTATCTCTTTTGTGAAAAATCAGCCGTTTTTGCTTGAACATTAAATGCCTCCAAATGGTATTTAATTCACTTCCCGGGGTGAAGAAACACTTTTTGAGACCTCAGAGTGAGTAAATTGGCCATTTTCATGCACTTTTAACCATTCCACAAATGTTGTGTTTAGGGGCCCTGGAAGCATGAAAATCACTTTAAACATGCTAATTTTAGCTCTAAAACTGATGAACTACCTACAAATGTGAACTGACGTTCAAAAATAAAACATTTGAAAGCGGACCATTTTTCACCTTTCTGAAGCATGACGTAATGGGGGGGGGTGTTATCTCTTTTGTCAAAAATCAGCTGTTTTTGCTTGAACATTAAATGCCTCCAAATGGTTTTTAATTCACTTTCCGGGCCCCTGGAAGCCTTAAAATCACTTTAAACATGCTAATTTTAGCTCTAAAACTGATGATTTTCCTACAAATGTGAACTGACGTGCAAAAATAAAACATTTGAAAACGGACCATTTTTCACCTTTCTGAAGCATGACGTAATGGGGGAGTGTTATCGCTTTTGTCAAAAATCTGCCGTTTTTGCTTGAACATTAAATGCCTCCAAATGGCATTTAATTCACTTCCCGAGGTGAAGAAACACTTTTTGAGACGTCAGAGTGAGTAAATTGACCATTTTCATGCACTTTTAACCATTCCACAAATGTTGTGTATTGGGCCCCTGGAAGCATGAAAATCACTTTAAACATGCTAATTTTAGCTCTAAAACTGATGATCCACCTACAAATGTGAACTGACGTTCAAAAATAAAATATTTGAAACTGGACCATTTTGCACCTTTCTGAAGCATGACGTAATGGGGGGGTGTTATCTCTTTTGTCAAAAATCTGCTGTTTTTGCTTGAACATTAAATGCCTCCAAATGGTTTTTAATTCACTTCACGGGCCCCTGGAAGCATGAAAATCACTTTAAACATGCTAATTTTAGCTCTAAAACTGATGATGTACCTACAAATGTGAACTGACATTCAAAAATAAAACATTTAAAAATGGACCATTTTTCACCTTTCTGAAGCAAGATGTAATGGGGGGGTGTTATCTCTTTCATCATAAATCAGCCGTTTTTGCTTGAACATTAAATGCCTCCAAATGGTATTTAATTCACTTCCCGGTGTGAAGAAGCACTTTTTGAGACCTCAGAGTGAGTAAATTGGTCATTTTCATGCACTGTTAACCATTTCACAAATGTTGTGTTTAGGGCCCCTGGAAGCATGAAAATCACTTTAAACATGCTAATTTTAGCTCTAAAACTGATGATCTACCTACAAATGTGAACTGACGTGCAAAAATAAAACATTTGAAAACGGACCATTTTGCACCTTTCTGAAGCATGACGTAATGGGGGGGTGTTATCTCTTTTGTCAAAAATCGGCTGGTTTGGCTTGAATATTAAATGCCTCCAAATGGTTTTTAATTCACTTCACGGGCCCCTGGAAGCATGAAACTCCCTTTAAACATGCTAATTTTAGCTCTAAAACTGATGATCTACCTACAAATGTGAACTGACGTTAAAACATAAAACATTTGAAAACGGGCCATTTTTCACCTTTCTGAAGCATGACGTAATAGGGGTGTTATCTCTTTTGTCAAAAATCAGCCGTTTTTGCTTGAACATTAAATGCATCCAAATGGTATTTAATTCACTTCCCGGGTTGAAGAAACACTTTTTGAGACCTCAGAGTGAGTAAATTGGCCATTTTCATGCACTTTTAACCATTCCACAAAGGTTGTGTTTAGGGCCCCTGGAAGCATGAAAATCACTTTAAACATGCTAATTTTAGCTCTAAAACTGATGATCTACCTACAAATGTGAACTGACGTTCAAAAATAAAACATTTGAAAGCGGACCATTTTTCACCTTTCTGAAGCATGACGTAATGGGGGGGGGTGTTATCTCTTTTGTCAAAAATCAGCTGTTTTTGCTTGAACATTAAATGCCTCCAAATGGTTTTTAATTCACTTCCCGGGCCCCTGGAAGCCTTAAAATCACTTTAAACATGCTAATTTTAGCTCTAAAACTGATGATTTTCCTACGAATGTGAACTGACGTGCAAAAATAAAACATTTGAAAACGGACCATTTTTCACCTTTCTGAAGCATGACGTAATGGGGGAGTGTTATCGCTTTTGTCAAAAATCAGCCGTTTTTGCTTGAACATTAAATGCCTCCAAATGGCATTTAATTCACTTCCCGGGGTGAAGAAACACTTTTTGAGACGTCAGAGTGAGTAAATTGGCCATTTTCATGCACTTTTAACCATTCCACAAATGTTGTGTTTAGGGCCCCTGGAAGCATGAAAATCACTTTAAACATGCTAATTTTAGCTCTAAAACTGATGATCCACCTACAAATGTGAACTGACGTTCAAAAATAAAATATTTGAAACTGGACCATTTTGCACCTTTCTGAAGCATGACGTAATGGGGGGGTGTTATCTCTTTTGTCAAAAATCTGCTGTTTTTGCTTGAACATTAAATGCCTCCAAATGGTTTTTAATTCACTTCACGGGCCCCTGGAAGCATGAAAATCACTTTAAACATGCTAATTTTAGCTCTAAAACTGATGATCTACCTACAAATGTGAACTGACATTCAAAAATAAAACATTTAAAAATGGACCATTTTTCACCTTTCTGAAGCAAGATGTAATGGGGGGGTGTTATCTCTTTCATCAAAAATCAGCCGTTTTTACTTGAACATTAAATGCCTCCAAATGGTATTTAATTCACTTCCCGGTGTGAAGAAGCACTTTTTGAGACCTCAGAGTGAGTAAATTGGTCATTTTCATGCACTGTTAACCATTTCACAAATGTTGTGTTTAGGGCCCCTGGAAGCATGAAAATCACTTTAAACATGCTAATTTTAGCTCTAAAACTGATGATCTACCTACAAATGTGAACTGACATTCAAAAATAAAACATTTAAAAATGGACCATTTTTCACCTTTCTGAAGCAAGACGTAATGGGGGGGTGTTATCTCTTTAGTCAAAAATCAGCCGTTTTTGCTTGAACATTAAATGCCTCCAAATGGTATTTAATTCACTTCCCGGTGTGAAGAAACATTTTTTGAGACCTCAGAGTGAGTAAATTGGCCATTTTCATGCACTTTTAACCATTACACAAATGTTGTATTTAGGGCCCCTGGAAGCATGAAAATCACGTTAAACATGCTGATTTTAGCTCTAAAACTGATGATCTACCTACAAATGTGAACTGACGTGCAAAAATAAAACATTTGAAAACGGACCATTTTTCACCTTTCTGAAGCATGACGTAATGGGGGGGGTGTTATCTCTTTTGTCAAAAATCACCCGTTTTTCCATGAACATTAAATGCCTCCAAATGGTATTTCATTTACTTCCCGGGATAAAGAAACACTTTTTGAGACCTCAGAGTGAGTAAATTGGCCATTTTCATGCACTTTTAACCATTCCATAAATATTGTGTTTAGGGCCCCTAGAAGCATGAAATTCACTTTAAACATGCGAATTTTAGCTCTAAAACTGATGATCCACCTACAAATGTGAACTGACGTTCAAAAATAAAACATTTCAAAACGGACCATATTTCACCTTTCTGAAGCATGACGTAATGGGGGGGTGTTATCTCTTTTGTCAAAAATCAGCTGTTTTTGCTTGAACATTAAATGCCTCCAAATGGTTTTTAATTCACTTCCCGGGCCCCTGGAAGCCTTAAAATAACTTTAAACATGCTAATTTTAGCTCTAAAACTGATGATTTTCCTACAAATGTGAACTGACGTGCAAAAATAAAACATTTGAAAACGGACCATTTTTCACCTTTCTGAAGCATGACGTAATGGGGGAGTGTTATCGCTTTTGTCAAAAATCAGCCGTTTTTGCTTGAACATTAAATGCCTCCAAATGGCATTTAATTCACTTCCCGGGGTGAAGAAACACTTTTTGGGACCTCAGAGTGAGTAAATTGGCCATTTTCATGCACTTTTAACCATTCCACAAATGTTGTGTTTAGGGCCCCTGGAAGCATGAAAATCACTTTAAACAAGCTAATTTTAGCTCTAAAACTGATGATCCACCTACAAATGTGAACTGAAGTTCAAAAATAAAACATTTGAAAACGGACCATTTTTCACCTTTCTGAAGCATGACGTAATGGGGGGGTGTTATCTCTTTTGTCAAAAATCAGCCGTTTTTGCTTGAACATTAAATGCCTCCAAATGGTATTTAATTCACTTCCCGGGGTGAAGAAACACTTTTTGAGACCTCAGAGTGAGTAAATTGGCCATTTTCATGCACTTTTAACCATTCCACAAATGTTGTGTTTAGGGCCCCTGGAAGCATGAAAATCACTTTAAACATGCTAATTTTAGCTCTAAAACTGATGAACTACCTACAAATGTGAACTGACGTTCAAAAATAAAACATTTGAAAGCGGACCATTTTTCACCTTTCTGAAGCATGACGTAATGGGGGGGTGTTATCTCTTTTGTCAAAAATCAGCTGTTTTTGCTTGAACATTAAATGCCTCCAAATGGTTTTTAATTCACTTCCCGGGCCCCTGGAAGCCTTAAAATCAATTTAAACATGCTAATTTTAGCTCTAAAACTGATGATTTTCCTACAAATGTGAACTGACGTGCAAAAATAAAACATTTGAAAACGGACCATTTTTCACCTTTCTGAAGCATGACGTAATGGGGAGTGTTATCGCTTTTGTCAAAAATCAGCCGTTTTTGCTTGAACATTAAATGCCTCCAAATGGCATTTAATTCACTTCCCGGGGTGAAGAAACACTTTTTGAGACGTCAGAGTGAGTAAATTGGCCATTTTCATGCACTTTTAACCATTCCACAAATGTTGTGTTTGGGGCCCCTGGAAGCATGAAAATCACTTTAAACATGCTAATTTTAGCTCTAAAACTGATGATCCACCTACAAATGTGAACTGACGTTCAAAAATAAAATATTTGAAACTGGACCATTTTGCACCTTTCTGAAGCATGACATAATGGGGGGGTGTTATCTCTTTTGTCAAAAATCTGCTGTTTTTGCTTGAACATTAAATGCCTCCAAATGGTTTTTAATTCACTTCACGGGCCCCTGGAAGCATGGAAATCACTTTAAACATGCAAATTTTAGCTCTAAAACTGATGATCTACCTACAAATGTGAACTGACATTCAAAAATAAAACATTTAAAAATGGACCATTTTTCACCTTTCTGAAGCAAGACGTAATGGGGGGTGTTATCTCTTTAGTCAAAAATCAGCCGTTTTTGCTTGAACATTAAATGCCTCCAAATGGTATTTAATTCACTTCCCGGTGTGAAGAAACACTTTTTGAGACCTCAGAGTGAGTAAATTGGCCATTTTCATGCACTTTTAACCATTACACAAATGTTGTATTTAGGGCCCCTGGAAGCATGAAAATCACTTTAAACATGCTAATTTTAGCTCTAAAACTGATGATCTACCTACAAATGTGAACTGACGTGCAAAAATAAAACATTTGAAAACGGACCATTTTTCACCTTTCTGAAGCATGACGTAATGGGGGGGGGTGTTATCTCTTTTGTCAAAAATCACCCGTTTTTCCTTGAACATTAAATGCCTCCAAATGGTATTTCATTTACTTCCCGGGATAAAGAAACACTTTTTGAGACCTCAGAGTGAGTAAATTGGCCATTTTCATGCACTTTTAACCATTCCATAAATGTTGTGTTTAGGGCCCCTAGAAGCACGAAATTCACTTTAAACATGCTAATTTTAGCTCTAAAACTGATGATCCACCTACAAATGTGAACTGATGTTCAAAAATAAAACATTTCAAAACGGACCATATTTCACCTTTCTGAAGCATGACGTAATGGGGGGGGTGTTATCTCTTTTGTCAAAAATCAGCTGTTTTTGCTTGAACATTAAATGCCTCCAAATGGTTTTTAATTCACTTCCCGGGCCCCTGGAAGCCTTAAAATCACTTTAAACATGCTAATTTTAGCTCTAAAACTGATGATTTTCCTACAAATGTGAACTGACATGCAAAAATAAAACATTTGAAAACGGACCATTTTTCACCTTTCTGAAGCATGACGTAATGGGGGAGTGTTATCGCTTTTGTCAAAAATCAGCCGTTTTTGCTTGAACATTAAATGCCTCCAAATGGCATTTAATTCACTTCCCGGGGTGAAGAAACACTTTTTGAGACCTCAGAGTGAGTAAATTGGCCATTTTCATGCACTTTTAACCATTCCACAAATGTTGTGTTTAGGGCCCCTGGAAGCATGAAAATCACTTTAAACAAGCTAATTTTAGCTCTAAAACTGATGATCCACCTACAAATGTGAACTGACGTTCAAAAATAAAACATTTGAAAACGGACCATTTTTCACCTTTCTGAAGCATGACGTAATGGGGGGGTGTTATCTCTTTTGTCAAAAATCAGCCGTTTTTGCTTGAACATTAAATGCCTCCAAATGGTATTTAATTCACTTCCCGGGGTGAAGAAACACTTTTTGAGACCTCAGAGTGAGTAAATTGGCCATTTTCATGCACTTTTAACCATTCCACAAATGTTGTGTTTAGGGCCCCTGGAAGCATGAAAATCACTTTAAACATGCTAATTTTAGCTCTAAAACTGATGAACTACCTACAAATGTGAACTGACGTTCAAAAATAAAACATTTGAAAGCGGACCATTTTTCACCTTTCTGAAGCATGACGTAATGGGGGGGTGTTATCTCTTTTGTCAAAAATCAGCTGTTTTTGCTTGAACATTAAATGCCTCCAAATGGTTTTTAATTCACTTCCCGGGCCCCTGGAAGCCTTAAAATCACTTTAAACATGCTAATTTTAGCTCTAAAACTGATGATTTTCCTACAAATGTGAACTGACGTGCAAAAATAAAACATTTGAAAACGGACCATTTTTCACCTTTCTGAAGCATGACGTAATGGGGGAGTGTCATCGCTTTTGTCAAAAATCAGCCGTTTTTGCTTGAACATTAAATGCCTCCAAATGGCATTTAATTCACTTCCCGGGGTGAAGAAACACTTTTTGAGACGTCAGAGTGAGTAAATTGGCCATTTTCATGCACTTTTAACCATTCCACAAATGTTGTGTTTAGGGCCCCTGGAAGCATGAAAATCACTTTAAACATGCTAATTTTAGCTCTAAAACTGATGATCCACCTACAAATGTGAACTGACGTTCAAAAATAAAATATTTGAAACTGGACCATTTTGCACCTTTCTGAAGCATGACGTAATGGGGGGGTGTTATCTTTTTTGTCAAAAATCTGCTGTTTTTGCTTGAACATTAAATGCCTCCAAATGGTTTTTAATTCACTTCACGGGCCCCTGGAAGCATGAAAATCACTTTAAACATGCAAATTTTAGCTCTAAAACTGATGATCTACCTACAAATGTGAACTGACATTCAAAAATAAAACATTTAAAAATGGACCATTTTTCACCTTTCTGAAGCAAGATGTAATGGGGGGTGTTATCTCTTTCATCAAAAATCAGCCGTTTTTACTTGAACATTAAATGCCTCCAAATGGTATTTAATTCACTTCCCGGTGTGAAGAAGCACTTTTTGAGACCTCAGAGTGAGTAAATTGGTCATTTTCATGCACTGTTAACCATTTCACAAATGTTGTGTTTAGGGCCCCTGGAAGCATGAAAATCACTTTAAACATGCTAATTTTAGCTCTAAAACTGATGATCTACCTACAAATGTGAACTGACATTCAAAAATAAAACATTTAAAAATGGACCATTTTTCACCTTTCTGAAGCAAGACGTAATGGGGGGGTGTTATCTCTTTTGTCAAAAATCAGCCGTTTTTGCTTGAACATTAAATGCCTCCAAATGGTATTTAATTCACTTCCCGGGGTGAAGAAACACTTTTTGAGACCTCAGAGTGAGTAAATTGGACATTTTCATGCACTTTTAACCATTCCACAAATGTTGTGTTTAGGGCCCCTGGAAGCATGAAAATCACTTTAAACATGCTAATTTTAGCTCTAAAACTGATGAACTACCTACAAATGTGAACTGACGTTCAAAAATAAAATATTTGAAACTGGACCATTTTGCACCTTTCTGAAGCATGACGTAATGGGGGGGTGTTATCTCTTTTGTCAAAAATCAGCCGTTTTTGCTTGAACATTAAATGCCTCCAAATGGTATTTAATTCACTTCCCGGTGTGAAGAAACACTTTTTGAAACCTCAGAGTGAGTAAATTGGCCATTTTCATGCACTTTTAACCATTACACAAATGTTGTATTTAGGGCCCCTGGAAGCATGAAAATCACTTTAAACATGCTAATTTTAGCTCTAAAACTGATGATCTACCTACAAATGTGAACTGACGTTCAAAAATAAAATATTTGAAACTGGACCATTTTGCACCTTTCTGAAGCATGACGTAATGGGGGGGTGTTATCTCTTTTGTCAAAAATCAGCCGTTTTTGCTTGAACATTAAATGCCTCCAAATGGTATTTAATTCACTTCCCGGGGTGAAGAAACACTTTTTGAGACCTCAGAGTGAGTAAATTGGCCATTTTCATGCACTTTTAACCATTCCACAAATGTTGTGTTTAGGGCCCCTGGAAGCATGAAAATCACTTTAAACAAGCTAATTTTAGCTCTAAAACTGATGATCCACCTACAAATGTGAACTGACGTTCAAAAATAAAATATTTGAAACTGGACCATTTTGCACCTTTCTGAAGCATGACGTAATGGGGGGGTGTTATCTCTTTTGTCAAAAATCTGCTGTTTTTGCTTGAACATTAAATGCCTCCAAATGGTTTTTAATTCACTTCACGGGCCCCTGGAAGCATGAAAATCACTTTAAACATGCTAATTTTAGCTCTAAAACTGATGATCTACCTACAAATGTGAACTGACATTCAAAAATAAAACATTTAAAAATGGACCATTTTTCACCTTTCTGAAGCAAGATGTAATGGGGGGGGGGTGTTATCTCTTTCATCAAAAATCTGCCGTTTTTGCTTGAACATTAAATGCCTCCAAATGGTTTTTAATTCACTTCCCGGGCCCCTGGAAGCCTTAAAATCACTTTAAACATACTAATTTTAGCTCTAAAACTGATGATTTTTCTACAAATGTGAACTGACGTGCAAAAATAAAACATTTGAAAACGGACCATTTTTCACCTTTCTGAAGCATGACGTAATGGGGGAGTGTTATCGCTTTTGTCAAAAATCAGCCGTTTTTGCTTGAACATTAAATGCCTCCAAATGGCATTTAATTCACTTCCCGGGGTGAAGAAACACTCTTTGAGACGTCAGAGTGAGTAAATTGGCCATTTTCATGCACTTTTAACCATTCCACAAATGTTGTGTTTAGGGCCCCTGGAAGCATGAAAATCACTTTAAACATGCTAATTTTAGCTCTAAAACTGATGATCCACCTACAAATGTGAACTGACGTTCAAAAATAAAATATTCGAAACTGGACCATTTTGCACCTTTCTGAAGCATGTAATGGGGGGGTGTTATCTCTTTTGTCAAAAATCTGCTGTTTTTGCTTGAACATTAAATGCCTCCAAATGGTTTTTAATTCACTTCACGGGCCCCTGGAAGCATGAAAATCACTTTACACATGCTAATTTTAGCTCTAAAACTGATGATCTACCTACAAATGTGAACTGACATTCAAAAATAAAACATTTAAAAATGGACCATTTTTCACCTTTCTGAAGCAAGATGTAATGGGGGGGTGTTATCTCTTTCATCAAAAATCAGCCGTTTTTGCTTGAACATTAAATGCCTCCAAATGGTATTTAATTCACTTCCCGGTGTGAAGAAGCACTTTTTGAGACCTCAGAGTGAGTAAATTGGTCATTTTCATGCACTGTTAACCATTTCACAAATGTTGTGTTTAGGGCCCCTGGAAGCATGAAAATCACTTTAAACATGCTAATTTTAGCTCTAAAACTGATGATCT
Organism: Lissotriton helveticus; assembly: GCF_964261635.1. Lineage (NCBI taxonomy): Eukaryota > Metazoa > Chordata > Amphibia > Caudata > Salamandridae > Lissotriton > Lissotriton helveticus. Next base: position 356,401 of record NW_027611768.1, read on the forward strand.
ACCTACAAATGTGAACTGACATTCAAAAATAAAACATTTAAAAATGGACCATTTTTCACCTTTCTGAAGCAAGACGTAATGGGGGGGTGTTATCTCTTTATTCAAAAATCAGCCGTTTTTGCTTGAACATTAAATGCCTCCAAATGGTATTTAATTCACTTCCCGGTGTGAAGAAACACTTTTTGAGACCTCAGAGTGAGTAAATTGGCCATTTTCATGCACTTTTAACCATTACACAAATGTTGTATTTAGGGCCCCTGGAAGCATGAAAATCACTTTAAACATGCTAATTTTAGCTCTAAAACTGATGATCTACCTATAAATGTGAACTGACGTGCAAAAATAAAACATTTGAAAACGGACCATTTTGCACCTTTCTGAAGCATGACGTAATGGGGGGGTGTTATCTCTTATGTCAAAAATCGGCTGGTTTTGCTTGAATATTAAATGCCTCCAAATGGTTTTTAATTCACTTCACGGGCCCCTGGAAGCATGAAAATCCCTTTAAACATGCTAATTTTAGCTCTAAAACTGATGATCTACCTACAAATGTGAACTGACGTTAAAAAATAAAACATTTGAAAACGGGCCATTTTTCACCTTTCTGAAGCATGACGTAATAGGGGTGTTATCTCTTTTGTCAAAAATCAGCCGTTTTTGCTTGAACATTAAATGCCTCCAAATGGTATTTAATTCACTTCCCGGGTTGAAGAAACACCTTTTGAGACCTCAGAGTGAGTAAATTGGCCATTTTCATGCACTTTTAACCATTCCACAAAGGTTGTGTTTAAGGCCCCTGGAAGCATGAAAATCACTTTAAACAAGCAAATTTTAGCTCTAAAACTGATGATCTACCTACAAATGTGAACTGACATTCAAAAATAAAACATTTGAAAATGGACCATTTTTCACCTTTCTGAAGCAAGACGTAATGGGGGGTGTTATCTCTTTTGTCAAAAATCAGCCGTTTTTGCTTGAACATTAAATGCCTCTAAATGGTATTTAATTCACTTCCCGGGGTGAAGAAACACTTTTTGAGACCTCAGAGTGAGTAAATTGGCCATTTTCATGCACTTTTAACCATCCCACAAATGTTGTGTTTAGGGCCCCTGGAAGCATGAAAATCACTTTAAACAAGCTAATTTTAGCTCTAAAACTGATGATCCACCTACAAATGTGAACTGACGTTCAAAAATAAAACATTTGAAAACTGACCATTTTTCACCTTTCTGAAGCATGACGTAATGGGGGGGGTGTTATCTCTTTTGTCAAAAATCAGCCGTTTTTGCTTGAACATTAAATGCCTCCAAATGGTATTTAATTCACTTCCCGGGGTGAAGAAACACTTTTTGAGACCTCAGAGTGAGTAAATTGGACATTTTCATGCACTTTTAACCATTCCACAAATGTTGTGTTTAGGGCCCCTGGAAGCATGAAAATCACTTTAAACATGCTAATTTTAGCTCTAAAACTGATGAACTACCTACAAATGTGAACTGACGTTCAAAAATAAAATATTTGAAACTGGACCATTTTGCACCTTTCTGAAGCATGACGTAATGGGGGGGTGTTATCTCTTTTGTCAAAAATCTGCTGTTTTTGCTTGAACATTAAATGCCTCCAAATGGTATTTAATTCACTTCCCGGGGTGAAGAAACACTTTTTGAGACCTCAGAGTGAGTAAATTGGACATTTTCATGCACTTTTAACCATTCCACAAATGTTGTGTTTAGGGCCCCTGGAAGCATGAAAATCACTTTAAACATGCTAATTTTAGCTCTAAAACTGATGAACTACCTACAAATGTGAACTGACGTTCAAAAATAAAATATTTGAAACTGGACCATTTTGCACCTTTCTGAAGCATGACGTAATGGGGGGGTGTTATCTCTTTTGTCAAAAATCAGCCGTTTTTGCTTGAACATTAAATGCCTCCAAATGGTATTTAATTCACTTCCCGGGGTGAAGAAACACTTTTTGAGACCTCAGAGTGAGTAAATTGGCCATTTTCATGCACTTTTAACCATTCCACAAATGTTGTGTTTAGGGCCCCTGGAAGCATGAAAATCACTTTAAACAAGCTAATTTTAGCTCTAAAACTGATGATCCACCTACAAATGTGAACTGACGTTCAAAAATAAAACATTTGAAAGCGGAGCATTTTTCACCTTTCTGAAGCATGACGTAATGGGGGGGTGTTATCTCTTTTGTCAAAAATCAGCTGTTTTTGCTTGAACATTAAATGCCTCCATATGGTTTTTAATTCACTTCCCGGGCCCCTGGAAGCCTTAAAATCACTTTAAACATGCTAATTTTAGCTCTAAAACTGATGATTTTCCTACAAATGTGAACTGACGTGCAAAAATAAAACATTTGAAAACGGACCATTTTTCACCTTTTTGAAGCATGACGTAATGGGGGAGTGTTATCGCTTTTGTCAAAAATCAGCCGTTTTTGCTTGAACATTAAATGCCTCCAAATGGCATTTAATTCACTTCCCGGGGTGAAGAAACACTTTTTGAGACGTCAGAGTGAGTAAATTGGCCATTTTCATGCACTTTTAACCATTCCACAAATGTTGTGTTTAGGGCCCCTGGAAGCATGAAAATCACTTTAAACATGCTAATTTTAGCTCTAAAACTGATGATCCACCTACAAATGTGAACTGACGTTCAAAAATAAAATATTTGAAACTGGACCATTTTGCACCTTTCTGAAGCATGACGTAATGGGGGGGTGTTATCTCTTTTGTCAAAAATCAGCCGTTTTTGCTTGAACATTAAATGCCTCCAAATGGTATTTAATTCACTTCCCGGTGTGAAGAAACACTTTTTGAAACCTCAGAGTGAGTAAATTGGCCATTTTCATGCACTTTTAACCATTACACAAATGTTGTATTTAGGGCCCCTGGAAGCATGAAAATCACTTTAAACATGCTAATTTTAGCTCTAAAACTGATGATCTACCTACAAATGTGAACTGACGTTCAAAAATAAAATATTTGAAACTGGACCATTTTGCACCTTTCTGAAGCATGACGTAATGGGGGGGGTGTTATCTCTTTTGTCAAAAATCAGCCGTTTTTGCTTGAACATTAAATGCCTCCAAATGGTATTTAATTCACTTCCCGGGGTGAAGAAACACTTTTTGAGACCTCAGAGTGAGTAAATTGGCCATTTTCATGCACTTTTAACCATTCCACAAATGTTGTGTTTAGGGCCCCTGGAAGCATGAAAATCACTTTAAACAAGCTAATTTTAGCTCTAAAACTGATGATCCACCTACAAATGTGAACTGACGTTCAAAAATAAAACATTTGAAAGCGGAGCATTTTTCACCTTTCTGAAGCATGACGTAATGGGGGGGTGTTATCTCTTTTGTCAAAAATCAGCTGTTTTTGCTTGAACATTAAATGCCTCCATATGGTTTTTAATTCACTTCCCGGGCCCCTGGAAGCCTTAAAATCACTTTAAACATGCTAATTTTAGCTCTAAAACTGATGATTTTCCTACAAATGTGAACTGACGTGCAAAAATAAAACATTTGAAAACGGACCATTTTTCACCTTTTTGAAGCATGACGTAATGGGGGAGTGTTATCGCTTTTGTCAAAAATCAGCCGTTTTTGCTTGAACATTAAATGCCTCCAAATGGCATTTAATTCACTTCCCGGGGTGAAGAAACACTTTTTGAGACGTCAGAGTGAGTAAACTGGCCATTTTCATGCACTTTTAACCATTCCACAAATGTTGTGTTTAGGGCCCCTGGAAGCATGAAAATCACTTTAAACATGCTAATTTTAGCTCTAAAACTGATGATCCACCTACAAATGTGAACTGACGTTCAAAAATAAAATATTTGAAACTGGACCATTTTGCACCTTTCTGAAGCATGACGTAATGGGGGGGTGTTATCTCTTTTGTCAAAAATCTGCTGTTTTTGCTTGAACATTAAATGCCTCCAAATGGTTTTTAATTCACTTCACGGGCCCCTGGAAGCATGAAAATCACTTTAAACATGCTAATTTTAGCTCTAAAACTGATGATCTACCTACAAATGTGAACTGACATTCAAAAATAAAACATTTAAAAATGGACCATTTTTCACCTTTCTGAAGCAAGATGTAATGGGGGGGGGTGTTATCTCTTTCATCAAAAATCTGCCGTTTTTGCTTGAACATTAAATGCCTCCAAATGGTATTTAATTCACTTCCCGGTGTGAAGAAGCACTTTTTGAGACCTCAGAGTGAGTAAATTGGTCATTTTCATGCACTGTTAACCATTTCACAAATGTTGTGTTTAGGGCCCCTGGAAGCATGAAAATCACTTTAGACATGCTAATTTTAGCTCTAAAACTGATGATCTACCTACAAATGTGAACTGACATTCAAAAATAAAACATTTAAAAATGGACCGTTTTTCACCTTTCTGAAGCAAGACTTAATGGGGGGGTGTTATCTCTTTAGTAAAAAATCAGCCGTTTTTGCTTGAACATTAAATGCCTCCAAATGGTATTTAATTCACTTCCCGGTGTGAAGAAACACTTTTTGAAACCTCAGAGTGAGTAAATTGGCCATTTTCATGCACTTTTAACCATTACACAAATGTTGTATTTAGGGCCCCTGGAAGCATGAAAATCACTTTAAACATGCTAATTTTAGCTCTAAAACTGATGATCTACCTACAAATGTGAACTGACGTTCAAAAATAAAATATTTGAAACTGGACCATTTTGCACCTTTCTGAAGCATGACGTAATGGGGGGGGTGTTATCTCTTTTGTCAAAAATCAGCCGTTTTTGCTTGAACATTAAATGCCTCCAAATGGTATTTAATTCACTTCCCGGGGTGAAGAAACACTTTTTGAGACCTCAGAGTGAGTAAATTGGCCATTTTCATGCACTTTTAACCATTCCACAAATGTTGTGTTTAGGGCCCCTGGAAGCATGAAAATCACTTTAAACAAGCTAATTTTAGCTCTAAAACTGATGATCCACCTACAAATGTGAACTGACGTTCAAAAATAAAACATTTGAAAGCGGAGCATTTTTCACCTTTCTGAAGCATGACGTAATGGGGGGGTGTTATCTCTTTTGTCAAAAATCAGCTGTTTTTGCTTGAACATTAAATGCCTCCATATGGTTTTTAATTCACTTCCCGGGCCCCTGGAAGCCTTAAAATCACTTTAAACATGCTAATTTTAGCTCTAAAACTGATGATTTTCCTACAAATGTGAACTGACGTGCAAAAATAAAACATTTGAAAACGGACCATTTTTCACCTTTTTGAAGCATGACGTAATGGGGGAGTGTTATCGCTTTTGTCAAAAATCAGCCGTTTTTGCTTGAACATTAAATGCCTCCAAATGGCATTTAATTCACTTCCCGGGGTGAAGAAACACTTTTTGAGACGTCAGAGTGAGTAAATTGGCCATTTTCATGCACTTTTAACCATTCCACAAATGTTGTGTTTAGGGCCCCTGGAAGCATGAAAATCACTTTAAACATGCTAATTTTAGCTCTAAAACTGATGATCCACCTACAAATGTGAACTGACGTTCAAAAATAAAATATTTGAAACTGGACCATTTTGCACCTTTCTGAAGCATGACGTAATGGGGGGGTGTTATCTCTTTTGTCAAAAATCTGCTGTTTTTGCTTGAACATTAAATGCCTCCAAATGGTTTTTAATTCACTTCACGGGCCCCTGGAAGCATGAAAATCACTTTAAACATGCTAATTTTAGCTCTAAAACTGATGATCTACCTACAAATGTGAACTGACATTCAAAAATAAAACATTTAAAAATGGACCATTTTTCACCTTTCTGAAGCAAGATGTAATGGGGGGGGGTGTTATCTCTTTCATCAAAAATCTGCCGTTTTTGCTTGAACATTAAATGCCTCCAAATGGTATTTAATTCACTTCCCGGTGTGAAGAAGCACTTTTTGAGACCTCAGAGTGAGTAAATTGGTCATTTTCATGCACTGTTAACCATTTCACAAATGTTGTGTTTAGGGCCCCTGGAAGCATGAAAATCACTTTAGACATGCTAATTTTAGCTCTAAAACTGATGATCTACCTACAAATGTGAACTGACATTCAAAAATAAAACATTTAAAAATGGACCGTTTTTCACCTTTCTGAAGCAAGACTTAATGGGGGGGTGTTATCTCTTTAGTAAAAAATCAGCCGTTTTTGCTTGAACATTAAATGCCTCCAAATGGTATTTAATTCACTTCCCGGTGTGAAGAAACACTTTTTGAAACCTCAGAGTGAGTAAATTGGCCATTTTCATGCACTTTTAACCATTACACAAATGTTGTATTTAGGGCCCCTGGAAGCATGAAAATCACTTTAAACATGCTAATTTTAGCTCTAAAACTGATGATCTACCTACAAATGTGAACTGACGTGCAAAAATAAAACATTTGAAAACGGACCATTTTTCACCTTTCTGAAGCATGACGTAATGGGGGGGGGGTGTTATCTCTTTTGTCAAAAATCACCCGTTTTTCCTTGAACATTAAATGCCTCCAAATGGTATTTCATTTATTTCCCGGGATAAAGAAACACTTTTTGAGACCTCAGAGTGAGTAAATTGGCCATTTTCATGCACTTTTAACCATTCCATAAATGTTGTTTTTAGGGCCCCTAGAAGCACGAAATTCACTTTAAACATGCTAATTTTAGCTCTAAAACTGATGATCCACCTACAAATGTGAACTGACGTTCAAAAATAAAACATTTGAAAACGGACCATATTTCACCTTTCTGAAGCATGACGTAATGGGGGTGTGTTATCTCTTTTGTCAAAAATCAGCTGTTTTTGCTTGAACATTAAATGCCTCCAAATGGTTTTTAATTCACTTCCCGGGCCCCTGGAAGCCTTAAAATCACTTTAAACATGCTAATTTTAGCTCTAAAACTGATGATTTTCCTACAAATGTGAACTGACGTTCAAAAATAAAACATTTGAAAACAGACCATTTTTCACCATTCTGAAGCATGACGTAATGGGGGGTGTTATCTCTTTTGTCAAAAATCAGCCGTTTTTGCTTGAACATTAAATGCCCCCAAATGGTATTTAATTCACTTCCCGGGGTGAAGAAACACTTTTTGAGACCTCAGAGTGAGTAAATTGGCCATTTTCATGAACTTTTAACCATTCTACAAATGTTGTGTTTAGGGCCCCTGGAAGCATGAAAATCACTTTAAACATGCTAATTTTAGCTCTAAAACTGATGAACTACCTACAAATGTGAACTGACGTTCAAAAATAAAACATTTGAAAGCGGACCATTTTTCACCTTTCTGAAGCATGACGTAATGGGGGGTGTTATCTCTTTTGTCAAAAATCAGCTGTTTTTGCTTGAACATTAAATGCCTCCAAATGGTTTTTAATTCACTTCCCGGGCCCCTGGAAGCCTTAAAATCACTTTAAACATGCTAATTTTAGCTCTAAAACTGATGATTTTCCCACAAATGTGAACTGACGTGCAAAAATAAAACATTTGAAAACGGACCATTTTTCACCTTTCTGAAGCATGACGTAATGGGGAAGTGTTATCGCTTTTGTCAAAAATCAGCCGTTTTTGCTTGAACATTAAATGCCCCCAAATGGTATTTAATTCACTTCCCGGGGTGAAGAAACACTTTTTGAGACCTCAGAGTGAGTAAATTGGCCATTTTCATGAACATTTAACCATTCCACAAATGTTGTGTTTAGGGCCCCTGGAAGCATGAAAATCACTTTAAACATGCTAATTTTAGCTCTAAAACTGATGATCCACCTACAAATGTGAACTGACGTTCAAAAATAAAATATTTGAAACTGGACCATTTTGCACCTTTCTGAAGCATGACGTAATGGGGGGGTGTTATCTCTTTTGTCAAAAATCTGCTGTTTTTGCTTGAACATTAAATGCCTCCAAATGGTTTTTAATTCACTTCACGGGCCCCTGGAAGCATGAAAATCACTTTAAACATGCTAATTTTAGCTCTAAAACTGATGATCTACCTACAAATGTGAACTGACATTCAAAAATAAAACATTTAAAAATGGACCATTTTTCACCTTTCTGAAGCAAGATGTAATGGGGGGGGGGGTGTTATCTCTTTCATCAAAAATCTGCCGTTTTTGCTTGAACATTAAATGCCTCCAAATGGTATTTAATTCACTTCCCGGTGTGAAGAAGCACTTTTTGAGACCTCAGAGTGAGTAAATTGGTCATTTTCATGCACTGTTAACCATTTCACAAATGTTGTGTTTAGGGCCCCTGGAAGCATGAAAATCACTTTAGACATGCTAATTTTAGCTCTAAAACTGATGATCTACCTACAAATGTGAACTGACATTCAAAAATAAAACATTTAAAAATGGACCGTTTTTCACCTTTCTGAAGCAAGACTTAATGGGGGGGTGTTATCTCTTTAGTAAAAAATCAGCCGTTTTTGCTTGAACATTAAATGCCTCCAAATGGTATTTAATTCACTTCCCGGTGTGAAGAAACACTTTTTGAAACCTCAGAGTGAGTAAATTGGCCATTTTCATGCACTTTTAACCATTACACAAATGTTGTATTTAGGGCCCCTGGAAGCATGAAAATCACTTTAAACATGCTAATTTTAGCTCTAAAACTGATGATCTACCTACAAATGTGAACTGACGTTCAAAAATAAAATATTTGAAACTGGACCATTTTGCACCTTTCTGAAGCATGACGTAATGGGGGGGGTGTTATCTCTTTTGTCAAAAATCAGCCGTTTTTGCTTGAACATTAAATGCCTCCAAATGGTATTTAATTCACTTCCCGGGGTGAAGAAACACTTTTTGAGACCTCAGAGTGAGTAAATTGGCCATTTTCATGCACTTTTAACCATTCCACAAATGTTGTGTTTAGGGCCCCTGGAAGCATGAAAATCAACTTTAAACATGCTAATTTTAGCTCTAAAACTGATGATCCACCTACAAATGTGAACTGACGTTCAAAAATAAAACATTTGAAAACGGACCATATTTCACCTTTCTGAAGCATGACGTAATGGGGGGGTGTTATCTCTTTTGTCAAAATCAGCTGTTTTTGCTTGAACATTAAATGCCTCCAAATGGTTTTTAATTCACTTCCCGGGCCCCTGGAAGCCTTAAAATCACTTTAAACATGCTAATTTTAGCTCTAAAACTGATGATTTTCCTACAAATGTGAACTGACGTGCAAAAATAAAACATTTGAAAACGGACCATTTTTCACCTTTCTGAAGCATGACGTAATGGGGGAGTGTTATCGCTTTTGTCAAAAATCAGCCGTTTTTGCTTGAACATTAAATGCCTCCAAATGGCATTTAATTCACTTCCCGGGGTGAAGAAACACTTTTTGAGACCTCAGAGTGAGTAAATTGGCCATTTTCATGCACTTTTAACCATTCCACAAATGTTGTGTTTAGGGCCCCTGGAAGCATGAAAATCACTTTAAACAAGCTAATTTTAGCTCTAAAACTGATGATCCACCTACAAATGTGAACTGACGTTCAAAAATAAAACATTTGAAAACAGACCATTTTTCACCATTCTGAAGCATGACGTAATGGGGGGGTGTTATCTCTTTTGTCAAAAATCAGCCATTTTTGCTTGAACATTAAATGCCTCCAAATGGTATTTAATTCACTTCCCGGGGTGAAGAAACACTTTTTGAGACCTCAGAGTGAGTAAATTGGCCATTTTCATGAACTTTTAACCATTCCACTAATGTTGTGTTTAGGGCCCCTGGAAGCATGAAAATCACTTTAAACATGCTAATTTTAGCTCTAAAACTGATGAACTACCTACAAACGTGAACTGACGTTCAAAAATAAAACATTTGAAAGCGGACCATTTTTCACCTTTCTGAAGCATGACGTAATGGGGGGTGTTATCTCTTTTGTCAAAAATCAGCTGTTTTTGCTTGAACATTAAATGCCTCCAAATGGTTTTTAATTCACTTCCCGGGCCCCTGGAAGCCTTAAAATCACTTTAAACATGCTAATTTTAGCTCTAAAACTGATGATTTTCCCACAAATGTGAACTGACGTGCAAAAATAAAACATTTGAAAACGGACCATTTTTCACCTTTCTGAAGCATGACGTAATGGGGGAGTGTTATCGCTTTTGTCAAAAATCAGCCGTTTTTGCTTGAACATTAAATGCCTCCAAATGGCATTTAATTCACTTCCCGGGGTGAAGAAACACTTTTTGAGACGTCAGAGTGAGTAAATTGGCCATTTTCATGCACTTTTAACAATTCCACAAATGTTGTGTTTAGGGCCCCTGGAAGCATGAAAATCACTTTAAACATGCTAATTTTAGCTCTAAAACTGATGATCCACCTACAAATGTGAACTGACGTTCAAAAATAAAATATTTGAAACTGGACCATTTTGCACCTTTCTGAAGCATGACGTAATGGGGGGGTGTTATCTCTTTTGTCAAAAATCTGCTGTTTTTGCTTGAACATTAAATGCCTCCAAATGGTTTTTAATTCACTTCACGGGCCCCTGGAAGCATGAAAATCACTTTAAACATGCTAATTTTAGCTCTAAAACTGATGATCTACCTACAAATGTGAACTGACATTCAAAAATAAAACATTTAAAAATGGACCATTTTTCACCTTTCTGAAGCAAGATGTAATGGGGGGGGTGTTATCTCTTTCATCAAAAATCAGCCGTTTTTGCTTGAACATTAAATGCCTCCAAATGGTATTTAATTCACTTCCCGGTGTGAAGAAGCACTTTTTGAGACCTCAGAGTGAGTAAATTGGTCATTTTCATGCACTGTTAACCATTTCACAAATGTTGTGTTTAGGGCCCCTGGAAGCCTCAAAATCACTTTAAACATGCTAATTTTAGCTCTAAAACTGATGATTTTCCTACAAATGTGAACTGACGTGCAAAAATAAAACATTTGAAAACGGACCATTTTTCACCTTTCTGAAGCATGACGTAATGGGGGAGTGTTATCGCTTTTGTCAAAAATCTGCCGTTTTTGCTTGAACATTAAATGCCTCCAAATGGCATTTAATTCACTTCCCGGGGTGAAGAAACACTTTTTGAGACGTCAGAGTGAGTAAATTGGCCATTTTCATGCACTTTTAACAATTCCACAAATGTTGTGTTTAGGGCCCCTGGAAGCATGAAAATCACTTTAAACATGCTAATTTTAGCTCTAAAACTGATGATCCACCTACAAATGTGAACTGACGTTCAAAAATAAAATATTTGAAACTGGACCATTTTGCACCTCTCTGAAGCATGACGTAATGGGGGGGTGTTATCTCTTTTGTCAAAAATCTGCTGTTTTTGCTTGAACATTAAATGCCTCCAAATGGTTTTTAATTCACTTCACGGGCCCCTGGAAGCATGAAAATCACTTTAAACATGCTAATTTTAGCTCTAAAACTGATGATCTACCTACAAATGTGAACTGACATTCAAAAATAAAACATTTAAAAATGGACCATTTTTCACCTTTCTGAAGCAAGATGTAATTGGGGGGGTGTTATCTCTTTCATCAAAAATCAGCCGTTTTTGCTTGAACATTAAATGCCTCCAAATGGTATTTAATTCACTTCCAGGTGTGAAGAAGCACTTTTTGAGACCTCAGAGTGAGTAAATTGGTCATTTTCATGCACTGTTAACCATTTCACAAATGTTGTGTTTAGGGCCCCTGGAAGCATGAAAATCACTTTAAACATGCTAATTTTAGCTCTAAAACTGATGATCTACCTACAAATGTGAACTGACATTCAAAAATAAAATATTTAAAAATGGACCATTTTTCACCTTTCTGAAGCATGACGTAATAGGGGTGTTATCTCTTTTGTCAAAAATCAGCCGTTTTTGCTTGAACATTAAATGCCTCCAAATGGTGTTTAATTCACTTCCCGGGTTGAAGAAACACTTTTTGAGACCTCAGAGTGAGTAAATTGGCCATTTTCATGCACTTTTAACCATTCCACAAAGGTTGTGTTTAGGGCCCCTGGAAGCATGAAAATCACTTTAAACATGCAAATTTTAGCTCTAAAACTGATGATCTACCTACAAATGTGAACTGACATTCAAAAATAAAACATTTGAAAATGGACCATTTTTCACCTTTCTGAAGCAAGACGTAATGGGGGGTGTTATCTCTTTTGTCAAAAATCAGCCGTTTTTGCTTGAACATTAAATGCCTCTAAATGGTATTTAATTCACTTCCCGGGGTGAAGAAACACTTTTTGAGACCTCAGAGTGAGTAAATTGGCCATTTTCATGCACTTTTAACCATTCCACAAATGTTGTGTTTAGGGCCCCTGGAAGCATGAAAATCACTTTAAACAAGCTAATTTTAGCTCTAAAACTGATGATCCACCTACAAATGTGAACTGACGTTCAAAAATAAAACATTTGAAAACGGACCATTTTTCACCTTTCGGAAGCATGACGTAATGGGGGGGTGTTATCTCTTTTGTCAAAAATCAGCCGTTTTTGCTTGAACATTAAATGCCTCCAAATGGTATTTAATTCACTTCCCGGGGTGAAGAAACACTTTTTGAGACCTCAGAGTGAGTAAATTGGCCATTTTCATGCACTTTTAACCATTCCACAAATGTTGTGTTTAGGGCCCCTGGAAGCATGAAAATCACTTTAAACATGCTAATTTTAGCTCTAAAACTGATGAACTACCTACAAATGTGAACTGACGTTCAAAAATAAAACATTTGAAAGCGGACCATTTTTCACCTTTCTGAAGCATGACGTAATGGGGGGGTGTTATCTCTTTTGTCAAAAATCAGCTGTTTTTGCTTGAACCTTAAATGCCTCCATATGGTTTTTAATTCACTTCCCGGGCCCCTGGAAGCCTTAAAATCACTTTAAACATTCTAATTTTAGCTCTAAAACTGATGATTTTCCTACAAATGTGAACTGACGTGTAAAAATAAAACATTTGAAAACGGACCATTTTTCACCTTTCTGAAGCATGACGTAATGGGGGAGTGTTATCGCTTTTGTCAAAAATCAGCCGTTTTTGCTTGAACATTAAATGCCTCCAAATGGCATTTAATTCACTTCCCGGGGTGAAGAAACACTTTTTGAGACGTCAGAGTGAGTAAATTGGCCATTTTTAAGCACTTTTAACCATTCCACAAATGTTGTGTTTAGGGCCCCTGGAAGCATGAAAATCACTTTAAACATGCTAATTTTAGCTCTAAAACTGATGATCCACCTACAAATGTGAACTGACGTTAAAAAATAAAATATTTGAAACTGGACCATTTTGCACCTTTCTGAAGCATGACGTAATGGGGGGGTGTTATCTCTTTTGTCAAAAATCTGCTGTTTTTGCTTGAACATTAAATGCCTCCAAATGGTTTTTAATTCACTTCACGGGCCCCTGGAAGCATGAAAATCACTTTAAACATGCTAATTTTAGCTCTAAAACTGATGATCTACCTACAAATGTGAACTGACATTCAAAAATAAAACATTTAAAAATGGACCATTTTTCACCTTTCTGAAGCAAGATGTAATGGTGGGGGTGTTATCTCTTTCATCAAAAATCTGCCGTTTTTGCTTGAACATTAAATGCCTCCAAATGGTATTTAATTCACTTCCCGGTGTGAAGAAGCACTTTTTGAGACCTCAGAGTGAGTAAATTGGTCATTTTCATGCACTGTTAACCATTTCACAAATGTTGTGTTTAGGGCCCCTGGAAGCATGAAAATCACTTTAAACATGCTAATTTTAGCTCTAAAACTGATGATCTACCTACAAATGTGAACTGACATTCAAAAATAAAATATTTGAAACTGGACCATTTTGCACCTTTCTGAAGCATGACGTAATGGGGGGGTGTTATCTCTTTTGTCAAAAATCTGCTGTTTTTGCTTGAACATTAAATGCCTCCAAATGGTTTTTAATTCACTTCACGGGCCCCTGGAAGCATGAAAATCACTTTAAACATGCTAATTTTAGCTCTAAAACTGATGATCTACCTACAAATGTGAACTGACATTCAAAAATAAAACATTTAAAAATGGACCATTTTTCACCTTTCTGAAGCAAGATGTAATGGGGGGGGTGTTATCTCTTTCATCAAAAATCAGCCGTTTTTGCTTGAACATTAAATGCCTCTAAATGGTATTTAATTCACTTCCCGGGGTGAAGAAACACTTTTTGAGACCTCAGAGTGAGTAAATTGGCCATTTTCATGCACTTTTAACCATTCCACAAATGTTGTGTTTAGGGCCCCTGGAAGCATGAAAATCACTTTAAACAAGCTAATTTTAGCTCTAAAACTGATGATCCACCTACAAATGTGAACTGACGTTCAAAAATAAAACATTTGAAAACGGACCATTTTTCACCTTTCGGAAGCATGACGTAATGGGGGGGTGTTATCTCTTTTGTCAAAAATCAGCCGTTTTTGCTTGAACATTAAATGCCTCCAAATGGTATTTAATTCACTTCCCGGGGTGAAGAAACACTTTTTGAGACCTCAGAGTGAGTAAATTGGCCATTTTCATGCACTTTTAACCATTCCACAAATGTTGTGTTTAGGGCCCCTGGAAGCATGAAAATCACTTTAAACATGCTAATTTTAGCTCTAAAACTGATGAACTACCTACAAATGTGAACTGACGTTCAAAAATAAAACATTTGAAAGCGGACCATTTTTCACCTTTCTGAAGCATGACGTAATGGGGGGGTGTTATCTCTTTTGTCAAAAATCAGCTGTTTTTGCTTGAACATTAAATGCCTCCATATGGTTTTTAATTCACTTCCCGGGCCCCTGGAAGCCTTAAAATCACTTTAAACATTCTAATTTTAGCTCTAAAACTGATGATTTTCCTACAAATGTGAACTGACGTGTAAAAATAAAACATTTGAAAACGGACCATTTTTCACCTTTCTGAAGCATGACGTAATGGGGGAGTGTTATCGCTTTTGTCAAAAATCAGCCGTTTTTGCTTGAACATTAAATGCCTCCAAATGGCATTTAATTCACTTCCCGGGGTGAAGAAACACTTTTTGAGACGTCAGAGTGAGTAAATTGGCCATTTTCATGCACTTTTAACCATTCCACAAATGTTGTGTTTAGGGCCCCTGGAAGCATGAAAATCACTTTAAACATGCTAATTTTAGCTCTAAAACTGATGATCCACCTACAAATGTGAACTGACGTTAAAAAATAAAATATTTGAAACTGGACCATTTTGCACCTTTCTGAAGCATGACGTAATGGGGGGGTGTTATCTCTTTTGTCAAAAATCTGCTGTTTTTGCTTGAACATTAAATGCCTCCAAATGGTTTTTAATTCACTTCACGGGCCCCTGGAAGCATGAAAATCACTTTAAACATGCTAATTTTAGCTCTAAAACTGATGATCTACCTACAAATGTGAACTGACATTCAAAAATAAAACATTTAAAAATGGACCATTTTTCACCTTTCTGAAGCAAGATGTAATGGTGGGGGTGTTATCTCTTTCATCAAAAATCTGCCGTTTTTGCTTGAACATTAAATGCCTCCAAATGGTATTTAATTCACTTCCCGGTGTGAAGAAGCACTTTTTGAGACCTCAGAGTGAGTAAATTGGTCATTTTCATGCACTGTTAACCATTTCACAAATGTTGTGTTTAGGGCCCCTGGAAGCATGAAAATCACTTTAAACATGCTAATTTTAGCTCTAAAACTGATGATCTACCTACAAATGTGAACTGACATTCAAAAATAAAACATTTAAAAATGGACCATTTTTCACCTTTCTGAAGCAAGACTTAATGGGGGGGTGTTATCTCTTTAGTCAAAAATCAGCCGTTTTTGCTTGAACATTAAATGCCTCCAAATGGCATTTAATTCACTTCCCGGGGTGAAGAAACACTTTTTGAGACGTCAGAGTGAGTAAATTGGCCATTTTCATGCACTTTTAACCATTCCACAAATGTTGTGTTTAGGGCCCCTGGAAGCATGAAAATCACTTTAAACATGCTAATTTTAGCTCTAAAACTGATGATCCACCTACAAATGTGAACTGATGTTCAAAAATAAAATATTTGAAACTGGACCATTTTGCACCTTTCTGAAGCATGACGTAATGGGGGGGTGTTATCTCTTTTGTCAAAAATCTGCTGTTTTTGCTTGAACATTAAATGCCTCCAAATGGTTTTTAATTCACTTCCCGGGGTGAAGAAACACTTTTTGAGACCTCAGAGTGAGTAAATTGGCCATTTTCATGAACTTTTAACCATTCCACAAATGTTGTGTTTAGGGCCCCTGGAAGCATGAAAATCACTTTAAACATGCTAATTTTAGCTCTAAAACTGATGAACTACCTACAAATGTGAACTGACGTTCAAAAATAAAACATTTGAAAGCGGACCATTTTTCACCTTTCTGAAGCATGACGTAATGGGGGGTGTTATCTCTTTTGTCAAAAATCAGCTGTTTTTGCTTGAACATTAAATGCCTCCAAATGGTATTTAATTCACTTCCCGGGCCCCTGGAAGCCTTAAAATCACTTTAAACATGCTAATTTTAGCTCTAAAACTGATGATTTTCCCACAAATGTGAACTGACGTGCAAAAATAAAACATTTGAAAACGGACCATTTTTCACCTTTCTGAAGCATGACGTAATGGGGGAGTGTTATCGCTTTTGTCAAAAATCAGCCGTTTTTGCTTGAACATTAAATGCCTCCAAATGGCATTTAATTCACTTCCCGGGGTGAAGAAACACTTTTTGAGACGTCAGAGTGAGTAAATTGGCCATTTTCATGCACTTTTAACAATTCCACAAATGTTGTGTTTAGGGCCCCTGGAAGCATGAAAATCACTTTAAACATGCTAATTTTAGCTCTAAAACTGATGATCCACCTACAAATGTGAACTGACGTTCAAAAATAAAATATTTGAAACTGGACCATTTTGCACCTTTCTGAAGCATGACGTAATGGGGGGGTGTTATCTCTTTTGTCAAAAATCTGCTGTTTTTGCTTGAACATTAAATGCCTCCAAATGGTTTTTAATTCACTTCACGGGCCCCTGGAAGCATGAAAATCACTTTAAACATGCTAATTTTAGCTCTAAAACTGATGATCTACCTACAAATGTGAACTGACATTCAAAAATAAAACATTTAAAAATGGACCATTTTTCACCTTTCTGAAGCAAGATGTAATGGGGGGGGTGTTATCTCTTTCATCAAAAATCAGCCGTTTTTGCTTGAACATTAAATGCCTCCAAATGGTATTTAATTCACTTCCCGGTGTGAAGAAGCACTTTTTGAGACCTCAGAGTGAGTAAATTGGTCATTTTCATGCACTGTTAACCATTTCACAAATGTTGTGTTTAGGGCCCCTGGAAGCCTCAAAATCACTTTAAACATGCTAATTTTAGCTCTAAAACTGATGATTTTCCTACAAATGTGAACTGACGTGCAAAAATAAAACATTTGAAAACGGACCATTTTTCACCTTTCTGAAGCATGACGTAATGGGGGAGTGTTATCGCTTTTGTCAAAAATCAGCCGTTTTTGCTTGAACATTAAATGCCTCCAAATGGTATTTAATTCACTTCCCGGGTTGAAGAAACACTTTTTGAGACCTCAGAGTGAGTAAATTGGCCATTTTCATGCACTTTTAACCATTCCACAAAGGTTGTGTTTAGGGCCCCTGGAAGCATGAAAATCACTTTAAACATGCAAATTTTAGCTCTAAAACTGATGATCTACCTACAAATGTGAACTGACATTCAAAAATAAAACATTTGAAAATGGACCATTTTTCACCTTTCTGAAGCAAGACGTAATGGGGGGTGTTATCTCTTTTGTCAAAAATCAGCCGTTTTTGCTTGAACATTAAATGCCTCTAAATGGTATTTAATTCACTTCCCGGGGTGAAGAAACACTTTTTGAGACCTCAGAGTGAGTAAATTGGCCATTTTCATGCACTTTTAACCATTCCACAAATGTTGTGTTTAGGGCCCCTGGAAGCATGAAAATCACTTTAAACAAGCTAATTTTAGCTCTAAAACTGATGATCCACCTACAAATGTGAACTGACGTTCAAAAATAAAACATTTGAAAACGGACCATTTTTCACCTTTCTGAAGCATGACGTAATGGGGGGGTGTTATCTCTTTTGTCAAAAATCAGCCGTTTTTGCTTGAACATTAAATGCCTCCAAATGGTATTTAATTCACTTCCCGGGGTAAAGAAACACTTTTTGAGTCCTCAGAGTGAGTAAATTGGCCATTTTCATGCACTTTTAACCATTCCACAAATGTTGTGTTTAGGGCCCCTGGAAGCATGAAAATCACTTTAAACATGCTAATTTTAGCTCTAAAACTGATGAACTATCTACAAATGTGAACTGACGTTCAAAAATAAAACATTTGAAAGCGGACAATTTTTCACCTTTCTGAAGCATGACGTAATGGGGGGGTGTTATCTCTTTTGTCAAAAATCTGCTGTTTTTGCTTGAACATTAAATGCCTCCATATGGTTTTTAATTCACTTCCCGGGCCCCTGGAAGCCTTAAAATCACTTTAAACATTCTAATTTTAGCTCTAAAACTGATGATTTTCCTACAAATGTGAACTGACGTGTAAAAATAAAACATTTGAAAACGGACCATTTTTCACCTTTCTGAAGCATGACGTAATGGGGGAGTGTTATCGCTTTTGTCAAAAATCAGCCGTTTTTGCTTGAACATTAAATGCCTCCAAATGGCATTTAATTCACTTCCCGGGGTGAAGAAACACTTTTTGAGACGTCAGAGTGAGTAAATTGGCCATTTTCATGCACTTTTAACCATTCCACAAATGTTGTGTGTAGGGCCCCTGGAAGCATGAAAATCACTTTAAACATGCTAATTTTAGCTCTAAAACTGATGATCCACCTACAAATGTGAACTGTCGTTAAAAAATAAAATATTTTAAACTGGACCATTTTGCACCTTTCTGAAGCATGACGTAATGGGGGGGTGTTATCTCTTTTGTCAAAAATCTGCTGTTTTTGCTTGAACATTAAATGCCTCCAAATGGTTTTTAATTCACTTCACGGGCCCCTGGAAGCATGAAAATCACTTTAAACATGCTAATTTTAGCTCTAAAACTGATGATCTACCTACAAATGTGAACTGACATTCAAAAATAAAACATTTAAAAATGGACCATTTTTCACCTTTCTGAAGCAAGATGTAATGGTGGGGGTGTTATCTCTTTCATCAAAAATCTGCCGTTTTTGCTTGAACATTAAATGCCTCCAAATGGTATTTAATTCACTTCCCGGTGTGAAGAAGCACTTTTTGAGACCTCAGAGTGAGTAAATTGGTCATTTTCATGCACTGTTAACCATTTCACAAATGTTGTGTTTAGGGCCCCTGGAAGCATGAAAATCACTTTAGACATGCTAATTTTAGCTCTAAAACTGATGAACTACCTACAAATGTGAACTGACGTTCAAAAATAAAACATTTGAAAGCGGACCATTTTTCACCTTTCTGAAGCATGACGTAATGGGGGGGTGTTATCTCTTTTGTCAAAAATCAGCTGTTTTTGCTTGAACATTAAATGCCTCCATGTGGTTTTTAATTCACTTCCCGGTGTGAAGAAACACTTTTTGAGACCTCAGAGTGAGTAAATTGGCCATTTTCATGCACTTTTAACCATTACACAAATGTTGTATTTAGGGCCCCTGGAAGCATGAAAATCACTTTAAACATGCTAATTTTAGCTCTAAAACTGATGAACTACCTACAAATGTGAACTGACGTTCAAAAATAAAACATTTGAAAGCGGACCATTTTTCACCTTTCTGAAGCATGACGTAATGGGGGGGTGTTATCTCTTTTGTCAAAAATCAGCTGTTTTTGCTTGAACATTACATGCCTCCATATGGTTTTTAATTCACTTCCCGGGCCCCTGGAAGCCTTAAAATCACTTTAAACATTCTAATTTTAGCTCTAAAACTGATGATTTTCCTACAAATGTGAACTGACGTGTAAAAATAAAACATTTGAAAACGGACCATTTTTCACCTTTCTGAAGCATGACGTAATGGGGGAGTGTTATAGCTTTTGTCAAAAATCAGCCGTTTTTGCTTGAACATTAAATGCCTCCAAATGGCATTTAATTCACTTCCCGGGGTGAAGAAACACTTTTTGAGACATCAGAGTGAGTAAATTGGCCATTTTCATGCACTTTTAACCATTCCACAAATGTTGTGTTTAGGGCCCCTGGAAGCATGAAAATCACTTTAAACATGCTAATTTTAGCTCTAAAACTGATGATCCACCTACAAATGTGAACTGACGTTAAAAAATAAAATATTTGAAACTGGACCATTTTGCACCTTTCTGAAGCATGACGTAATGGGGGGGTGTTATCTCTTTTGTCAAAAATCTGCTGTTTTTGCTTGAACATTAAATGCCTCCAAATGGTTTTTAATTCACTTCACGGGCCCATGGAAGCATGAAAATCACTTTAAACATGCTAATTTTAGCTCTAAAACTGATGATCTACCTACAAATGTGAACTGACATTCAAAAATAAAACATTTAAAAATGGACCATTTTTCACCTTTCTGAAGCAAGATGTAATGGTGGGGGTGTTATCTCTTTCATCAAAAATCTGCCGTTTTTGCTTGAACATTAAATGCCTCCAAATGGTATTTAATTCACTTCCCGGTGTGAAGAAGCACTTTTTGAGACCTCAGAGTGAGTAAATTGGTCATTTTCATGCACTGTTAATCATTTCACAAATGTTGTGTTTAGGGCCCCTGGAAGCATGAAAATCACTTTAAACATGCTAATTTTAGCTCTAAAACTGATGATCTACCTACAAATGTGAACTGACATTCAAAAATAAAACATTTAAAAATGGACCATTTTTCACCTTTCTGAAGCAAGACTTAATGGGGGGGTGTTATCTCTTTAGTCAAAAATCAGCCGTTTTTGCTTGAACATTAAATGCCTCCAAATGGTATTTAATTCACTTCCCGGTGTGAAGAAACACTTTTTGAGACCTCAGAGTGAGTAAATTGGCCATTTTCATGCACTTTTAACCATTACACAAATGTTGTATTTAGGGCCCCTGGAAGCATGAAAATCACTTTAAACATGCTAATTTTAGCTCTAAAACTGATGATCTACCTACAAATGTGAACTGACGTGCAAAAATAAATCATTTGAAAACGGACCATTTTTCACCTTTCTGAAGCATGACGTAATGGGGGGGGTGTTATCTCTTTTGTCAAAAATCACCCGTTTTTCCTTGAACATTAAATGCCTCCAAATGGTATTTCATTTACTTCCCGGGATAAAGAAACACTTTTTGAGACCTCAGAGTGAGTAAATTGGCCATTTTCATGCACTTTTAACCATTCCATAAATGTTGTGTTTAGGGCCCCTAGAAGCACGAAATTCACTTTAAACATGCTAATTTTAGCTCTAAAACTGATGATCCACCTACAAATGAGAACTGACGTTCAAAAATAAAACATTTGAAAACGGACCATATTTCACCTTTCTGAAGCATGACGTAATGGGGGGGTGTTATCTCTTTTGTCAAAAATCAGCTGTTTTTGCTTGAACATTAAATGCCTCCAAATGGTTTTTAATTCACTTCCCTGGCCCCTGGAAGCCTTAAAATCACTTTAAACATGCTAATTTTAGCTCTAAAACTGATGATTTTCCTACAAATGTGAACTGACGTGCAAAAATAAAACATTTGAAAACGGACCATTTTTCACCTTTCTGAAGCATGACGTAATGGGGGAGTGTTATCCCTTTTGTCAAAAATCAGCCGTTTTTGCTTGAACATTAAATGCCTCCAAATTGCATTTAATTCACTTCCCGGGGTGAAGAAACACTTTTTGAGACCTCAGAGTGAGTAAATTGGCCATTTTCATGCACTTTTAACCATTCCACAAATGTTGTGTTTAGGGCCCCTGGAAGCATGAAAATCACTTTAAACATGCTAATTTTAGCTCTAAAACTGATGAACTACCTACAAATGTGAACTGACGTTCAAAAATAAAACATTTGAAAGCGGACCATTTTTCACCTTTCTGAAGCATGACGTAATGGGGGGGTGTTATCTCTTTTGTCAAAAATCTGCTGTTTTTGCTTGAACATTAAATGCCTTCAACTGGTTTTTAATTCACTTCCCGGGCCCCTGGAAGCCTTAAAATCACTTTAAACATGCTAATTTTAGCTCTAAAACTGATGATTTTCCTACAAATGTGAACTGACGTGCAAAAATAAAACATTTGAAAACGGACCATTTTTCACCTTTCTGAAGCATGACGTAATGGGGGAGTGTTATCGCTTTTGTCAAAAATCACCCGTTTTTGCTTGAACATTAAATGCCTCCAAATGGCATTTAATTCACTTCCCGGGGTGAAGAAACACTTTTTGAGACGTCAGAGTGAGTAAATTGGCCATTTTCATGCACTTTTAACAATTCCACAAATGTTGTGTTTAGGGCCCCTGGAAGCATGAAAATCACTTTAAACATGCTAATTTTAGCTCTAAAACTGATGATCTACCTACAAATGTGAACTGACATTCAAAAATAAAACATTTAAAAATGGACCATTTTTCACCTTTCTGAAGCAAGATGTAATGGTGGGGGTGTTATCTCTTTCATCAAAAATCTGCCGTTTTTGCTTGAACATTAAATGCCTCCAAATGGTATTTAATTCACTTCCCGGTGTGAAGAAGCACTTTTTGAGACCTCAGAGTGAGTAAATTGGTCATTTTCATGCACTGTTAACCATTTCACAAATGTTGTGTTTAGGGCCCCTGGAAGCATGAAAATCACTTTAGACATGCTAATTTTAGCTCTAAAACTGATGAACTACCTACAAATGTGAACTGACGTTCAAAAATAAAACATTTGAAAGCGGACCATTTTTCACCTTTCTGAAGCATGACGTAATGGGGGGGTGTTATCTCTTTTGTCAAAAATCAGCTGTTTTTGCTTGAACATTAAATGCCTCCATGTGGTTTTTAATTCACTTCCCGGTGTGAAGAAACACTTTTTGAGACCTCAGAGTGAGTAAATTGGCCATTTTCATGCACTTTTAACCATTACACAAATGTTGTATTTAGGGCCCCTGGAAGCATGAAAATCACTTTAAACATGCTAATTTTAGCTCTAAAACTGATGAACTACCTACAAATGTGAACTGACGTTCAAAAATAAAACATTTGAAAGCGGACCATTTTTCACCTTTCTGAAGCATGACGTAATGGGGGGGTGTTATCTCTTTTGTCAAAAATCAGCTGTTTTTGCTTGAACATTACATGCCTCCATATGGTTTTTAATTCACTTCCCGGGCCCCTGGAAGCCTTAAAATCACTTTAAACATTCTAATTTTAGCTCTAAAACTGATGATTTTCCTACAAATGTGAACTGACGTGTAAAAATAAAACATTTGAAAACGGACCATTTTTCACCTTTCTGAAGCATGACGTAATGGGGGAGTGTTATAGCTTTTGTCAAAAATCAGCCGTTTTTGCTTGAACATTAAATGCCTCCAAATGGCATTTAATTCACTTCCCGGGGTGAAGAAACACTTTTTGAGACATCAGAGTGAGTAAATTGGCCATTTTCATGCACTTTTAACCATTCCACAAATGTTGTGTTTAGGGCCCCTGGAAGCATGAAAATCACTTTAAACATGCTAATTTTAGCTCTAAAACTGATGATCCACCTACAAATGTGAACTGACGTTAAAAAATAAAATATTTGAAACTGGACCATTTTGCACCTTTCTGAAGCATGACGTAATGGGGGGGTGTTATCTCTTTTGTCAAAAATCTGCTGTTTTTGCTTGAACATTAAATGCCTCCAAATGGTTTTTAATTCACTTCACGGGCCCATGGAAGCATGAAAATCACTTTAAACATGCTAATTTTAGCTCTAAAACTGATGATCTACCTACAAATGTGAACTGACATTCAAAAATAAAACATTTAAAAATGGACCATTTTTCACCTTTCTGAAGCAAGATGTAATGGTGGGGGTGTTATCTCTTTCATCAAAAATCTGCCGTTTTTGCTTGAACATTAAATGCCTCCAAATGGTATTTAATTCACTTCCCGGTGTGAAGAAGCACTTTTTGAGACCTCAGAGTGAGTAAATTGGTCATTTTCATGCACTGTTAATCATTTCACAAATGTTGTGTTTAGGGCCCCTGGAAGCATGAAAATCACTTTAAACATGCTAATTTTAGCTCTAAAACTGATGATCTACCTACAAATGTGAACTGACATTCAAAAATAAAACATTTAAAAATGGACCATTTTTCACCTTTCTGAAGCAAGACTTAATGGGGGGGTGTTATCTCTTTAGTCAAAAATCAGCCGTTTTTGCTTGAACATTAAATGCCTCCAAATGGTATTTAATTCACTTCCCGGTGTGAAGAAACACTTTTTGAGACCTCAGAGTGAGTAAATTGGCCATTTTCATGCACTTTTAACCATTACACAAATGTTGTATTTAGGGCCCCTGGAAGCATGAAAATCACTTTAAACATGCTAATTTTAGCTCTAAAACTGATGATCTACCTACAAATGTGAACTGACGTGCAAAAATAAATCATTTGAAAACGGACCATTTTTCACCTTTCTGAAGCATGACGTAATGGGGGGGGTGTTATCTCTTTTGTCAAAAATCACCCGTTTTTCCTTGAACATTAAATGCCTCCAAATGGTATTTCATTTACTTCCCGGGATAAAGAAACACTTTTTGAGACCTCAGAGTGAGTAAATTGGCCATTTTCATGCACTTTTAACCATTCCATAAATGTTGTGTTTAGGGCCCCTAGAAGCACGAAATTCACTTTAAACATGCTAATTTTAGCTCTAAAACTGATGATCCACCTACAAATGAGAACTGACGTTCAAAAATAAAACATTTGAAAACGGACCATATTTCACCTTTCTGAAGCATGACGTAATGGGGGGGTGTTATCTCTTTTGTCAAAAATCAGCTGTTTTTGCTTGAACATTAAATGCCTCCAAATGGTTTTTAATTCACTTCCCTGGCCCCTGGAAGCCTTAAAATCACTTTAAACATGCTAATTTTAGCTCTAAAACTGATGATTTTCCTACAAATGTGAACTGACGTGCAAAAATAAAACATTTGAAAACGGACCATTTTTCACCTTTCTGAAGCATGACGTAATGGGGGAGTGTTATCCCTTTTGTCAAAAATCAGCCGTTTTTGCTTGAACATTAAATGCCTCCAAATTGCATTTAATTCACTTCCCGGGGTGAAGAAACACTTTTTGAGACCTCAGAGTGAGTAAATTGGCCATTTTCATGCACTTTTAACCATTCCACAAATGTTGTGTTTAGGGCCCCTGGAAGCATGAAAATCACTTTAAACATGCTAATTTTAGCTCTAAAACTGATGAACTACCTACAAATGTGAACTGACGTTCAAAAATAAAACATTTGAAAGCGGACCATTTTTCACCTTTCTGAAGCATGACGTAATGGGGGGGTGTTATCTCTTTTGTCAAAAATCTGCTGTTTTTGCTTGAACATTAAATGCCTTCAACTGGTTTTTAATTCACTTCCCGGGCCCCTGGAAGCCTTAAAATCACTTTAAACATGCTAATTTTAGCTCTAAAACTGATGATTTTCCTACAAATGTGAACTGACGTGCAAAAATAAAACATTTGAAAACGGACCATTTTTCACCTTTCTGAAGCATGACGTAATGGGGGAGTGTTATCGCTTTTGTCAAAAATCACCCGTTTTTGCTTGAACATTAAATGCCTCCAAATGGCATTTAATTCACTTCCCGGGGTGAAGAAACACTTTTTGAGACGTCAGAGTGAGTAAATTGGCCATTTTCATGCACTTTTAACAATTCCACAAATGTTGTGTTTAGGGCCCCTGGAAGCATGAAAATCACTTTAAACATGCTAATTTTAGCTCTAAAACTGATGATCCACCTACAAATGTGAACTGACGTTCAAAAATAAAATATTTGAAACTGGACCATTTTGCACCTTTCTGAAGCATGACGTAATGGGGGGGTGTTATCTCTTTTGTCAAAAATCTGCTGTTTTTGCTTGAACATTAAATGCCTCCAAATGGTTTTTAATTCACTTCACGGGCCCCTGGAAGCATGAAAATCACTTTAAACATGCTAATTTTAGCTCTAAAACTGATGATCTACCTACAAATGTGAACTGACATTCAAAAATAAAACATTTAAAAATGGACCATTTTTCACCTTTCTGAAGCAAGATGTAATTGGGGGGGGTGTTATCTCTTTCATCAAAAATCAGCCGTTTTTGCTTGAACATTAAATGCCTCCAAATGGTATTTAATTCACTTCCCGGTGTGAAGAAACACTTTTTGAGACCTCAGAGTGAGTAAATTGGCCATTTTCATGCACTTTTAACCATTACACAAATGTTGTATTTAGGGCCCCTGGAAGCATGAAAATCACTTTAAACATGCTAATTTTAGCTCTAAAACTGATGATCTACCTACAAATGTGAACTGACGTGCAAAAATAAAACATTTGAAAACGGACCATTTTGCACCTTTCTGAAGCATGACGTAATGGGGGGGTGTCATCTCTTTTGTCAAAAATCAGCTGTTTTTGCTTGAACATTAAATGCCTCCAAATGGTTTTTAATTCACTTCCCGGGCCCCTGGAAGCCTTAAAATCACTTTAAACATGCTAATTTTAGCTCTAAAACTGATGATTTTCCTACAAATGTGAACTGACGTGCAAAAATAAAACATTTGAAAACGGACCATTTTTCACCTTACTGAAGCATGACGTAATGGGGGAGTGTTATCGCTTTTGTCAAAAATCAGCCGTTTTTGCTTGAACATTAAATGCCTCCAAATGGCATTTAATTCACTTCCCGGGGTGAAGAAACACTTTTTGAGACGTCAGAGTGAGTAAATTGGCCATTTTCATGCACTTTTAACCATTCCACAAATGTTGTGTTTAGGGCCCCTGGAAGCATGAAAATCACTTTAAACATGCTAATTTTAGCTCTAAAACTGATGATCCACCTACAAATGTGAACTGATGTTCAAAAATAAAATATTTGAAACTGGACCATTTTGCACCTTTCTGAAGCATGACGTAATGGGGGGGTGTTATCTCTTTTGTCAAAAATCTGCTGTTTTTGCTTGAACATTAAATGCCTCCAAATGGTTTTTAATTCACTTCCCGGGGTGAAGAAACACTTTTTGAGACCTCAGAGTGAGTAAATTGGCCATTTTCATGAACTTTTAACCATTCCACAAATGTTGTGTTTAGGGCCCCTGGAAGCATGAAAATCACTTTAAACATGCTAATTTTAGCTCTAAAACTGATGAACTACCTACAAATGTGAACTGACGTTCAAAAATAAAACATTTGAAAGCGGACCATTTTTCACCTTTCTGAAGCATGACGTAATGGGGGGTGTTATCTCTTTTGTCAAAAATCAGCTGTTTTTGCTTGAACATTAAATGCCTCCAAATGGTATTTAATTCACTTCCCGGGCCCCTGGAAGCCTTAAAATCACTTTAAACATGCTAATTTTAGCTCTAAAACTGATGATTTTCCCACAAATGTGAACTGACGTGCAAAAATAAAACATTTGAAAACGGACCATTTTTCACCTTTCTGAAGCATGACGTAATGGGGGAGTGTTATCGCTTTTGTCAAAAATCAGCCGTTTTTGCTTGAACATTAAATGCCTCCAAATGGCATTTAATTCACTTCCCGGGGTGAAGAAACACTTTTTGAGACGTCAGAGTGAGTAAATTGGCCATTTTCATGCACTTTTAACAATTCCACAAATGTTGTGTTTAGGGCCCCTGGAAGCATGAAAATCACTTTAAACATGCTAATTTTAGCTCTAAAACTGATGATCCACCTACAAATGTGAACTGACGTTCAAAAATAAAATATTTGAAACTGGACCATTTTGCACCTTTCTGAAGCATGACGTAATGGGGGGGTGTTATCTCTTTTGTCAAAAATCTGCTGTTTTTGCTTGAACATTAAATGCCTCCAAATGGTTTTTAATTCACTTCACGGGCCCCTGGAAGCATGAAAATCACTTTAAACATGCTAATTTTAGCTCTAAAACTGATGATCTACCTACAAATGTGAACTGACATTCAAAAATAAAACATTTAAAAATGGACCATTTTTCACCTTTCTGAAGCAAGATGTAATGGGGGGGGTGTTATCTCTTTCATCAAAAATCAGCCGTTTTTGCTTGAACATTAAATGCCTCCAAATGGTATTTAATTCACTTCCCGGTGTGAAGAAGCACTTTTTGAGACCTCAGAGTGAGTAAATTGGTCATTTTCATGCACTGTTAACCATTTCACAAATGTTGTGTTTAGGGCCCCTGGAAGCCTCAAAATCACTTTAAACATGCTAATTTTAGCTCTAAAACTGATGATTTTCCTACAAATGTGAACTGACGTGCAAAAATAAAACATTTGAAAACGGACCATTTTTCACCTTTCTGAAGCATGACGTAATGGGGGAGTGTTATCGCTTTTGTCAAAAATCAGCCGTTTTTGCTTGAACATTAAATGCCTCCAAATGGTATTTAATTCACTTCCCGGGTTGAAGAAACACTTTTTGAGACCTCAGAGTGAGTAAATTGGCCATTTTCATGCACTTTTAACCATTCCACAAAGGTTGTGTTTAGGGCCCCTGGAAGCATGAAAATCACTTTAAACATGCAAATTTTAGCTCTAAAACTGATGATCTACCTACAAATGTGAACTGACATTCAAAAATAAAACATTTGAAAATGGACCATTTTTCACCTTTCTGAAGCAAGACGTAATGGGGGGTGTTATCTCTTTTGTCAAAAATCAGCCGTTTTTGCTTGAACATTAAATGCCTCTAAATGGTATTTAATTCACTTCCCGGGGTGAAGAAACACTTTTTGAGACCTCAGAGTGAGTAAATTGGCCATTTTCATGCACTTTTAACCATTCCACAAATGTTGTGTTTAGGGCCCCTGGAAGCATGAAAATCACTTTAAACAAGCTAATTTTAGCTCTAAAACTGATGATCCACCTACAAATGTGAACTGACGTTCAAAAATAAAACATTTGAAAACGGACCATTTTTCACCTTTCTGAAGCATGACGTAATGGGGGGGTGTTATCTCTTTTGTCAAAAATCAGCCGTTTTTGCTTGAACATTAAATGCCTCCAAATGGTATTTAATTCACTTCCCGGGGTGAAGAAACACTTTTTGAGACCTCAGAGTGAGTAAATTGGCCATTTTCATGCACTTTTAACCATTCCACAAATGTTGTGTTTAGGGCCCCTGGAAGCATGAAAATCACTTTAAACATGCTAATTTTAGCTCTAAAACTGATGAACTACCTACAAATGTGAACTGACGTTCAAAAATAAAACATTTGAAAGCGGACAATTTTTCACCTTTCTGAAGCATGACGTAATGGGTGGGTGTTATCTCTTTTGTCAAAAATCTGCTGTTTTTGCTTGAACATTAAATGCCTCCATATGGTTTTTAATTCACTTCCCGGGCCCCTGGAAGCCTTAAAATCACTTTAAACATTCTAATTTTAGCTCTAAAACTGATGATTTTCCTACAAATGTGAACTGACGTGTAAAAATAAAACATTTGAAAACGGACCATTTTTCACCTTTCTGAAGCATGACGTAATGGGGGAGTGTTATCGCTTTTGTCAAAAATCAGCCGTTTTTGCTTGAACATTAAATGCCTCCAAATGGCATTTAATTCACTTCCCGGGGTGAAGAAACACTTTTTGAGACGTCAGAGTGAGTAAATTGGCCATTTTCATGCACTTTTAACCCTTCCACAAATGTTGTGTTTAGGGCCCCTGGAAGCATGAAAATCACTTTAAACATGCTAATTTTAGCTCTAAAACTGATGATCCACCTACAAATGTGAACTGACGTTAAAAAATAAAATATTTTAAACTGGACCATTTTGCACCTTTCTGAAGCATGACGTAATGGGGGGGTGTTATCTCTTTTGTCAAAAATCTGCTGTTTTTGCTTGAACATTAAATGCCTCCAAATGGTTTTTAATTCACTTCACGGGCCCCTGGAAGCATGAAAATCACTTTAAACATGCTAATTTTAGCTCTAAAACTGATGATCTACCTACAAATGTGAACTGACATTCAAAAATAAAACATTTAAAAATGGACCATTTTTCACCTTTCTGAAGCAAGATGTAATGGTGGGGGTGTTATCTCTTTCATCAAAAATCTGCCGTTTTTGCTTGAACATTAAATGCCTCCAAATGGTATTTAATTCACTTCCCGGTGTGAAGAAGCACTTTTTGAGACCTCAGAGTGAGTAAATTGGTCATTTTCATGCACTGTTAACCATTTCACAAATGTTGTGTTTAGGGCCCCTGGAAGCATGAAAATCACTTTAGACATGCTAATTTTAGCTCTAAAACTGATGAACTACCTACAAATGTGAACTGACGTTCAAAAATAAAACATTTGAAAGCGGACCATTTTTCACCTTTCTGAAGCATGACGTAATGGGGGGGTGTTATCTCTTTTGTCAAAAATCAGCTGTTTTTGCTTGAACATTAAATGCCTCCATGTGGTTTTTAATTCACTTCCCGGGGTGAAGAAAAACTTTTTGAGACCTCAGAGTGAGTAAATTGGCCATTTTCATGCACTTTTAACCATTCCACAAATGTTGTGTTTAGGGCCCCTGGAAGCATGAAAATCACTGTAAACATGCTAATTTTAGCTCTAAAACTGATGAACTACCTACAAATGTGAACTGACGTTCAAAAATAAAACATTTGAAAGCGGACCATTTTTCACCTTTCTGAAGCATGACGTAATGGGGGGGTGTTATCTCTTTTGTCAAAAATCAGCTGTTTTTGCTTGAACATTAAATGCCTCCAAGTGGTTTTTATTTCACTTCCCGGGCCCCTGGAAGCCTTAAAATCACTTTAAACATGCTAATTTTAGCTCTAAAACTGATGATTTTCCTACAAATGTGAACTGACGTGCAAAAATAAAACATTTGAAAACGGACCATTTTTCACCTTACTGAAGCATGACGTAATGGGGGAGTGTTATCGCTTTTGTCAAAAATCAGCCGTTTTTGCTTGAACATTAAATGCCTCCAAATGGCATTTAATTCACTTCCCGGGGTGAAGAAACACTTTTTGAGACGTCAGAGTGAGTAAATTGGCCATTTTCATGCACTTTTAACCATGCCACAAATGTTGTGTTTAGGGCCCCTGGAAGCATGAAAATCACTTTAAACATGCTAATTTTAGCTCTAAAACTGATGATCCACCTACAAATGTGAACTGATGTTCAAAAATAAAATATTTCAAACTGGACCATTTTGCACCTTTCTGAAGCATGACGTAATGGGGGGTGTTATCTCTTTTGTCAAAAATCTGCTGTTTTTGCTTGAACATTAAATGCCTCCAAGTGGTTTTTAATTCACTTCCCTGGCCCCTGGAAGCCTTAAAATCACTTTAAACATGCTAATTTTAGCTCTAAAACTGATGATTTTCCTACAAATGTGAACTGACGTGCAAAAATAAAACATTTGAAAACGGACCATTTTTCACCTTTCTGAAGCATGACGTAATGGGGGAGTGTTATCCCTTTTGTCAAAAATCAGCCGTTTTTGCTTGAACATTAAATGCCTCCAAATTGCATTTAATTCACTTCCCGGGGTGAAGAAACACTTTTTGAGACCTCAGAGTGAGTAAATTGGCCATTTTCATGCACTTTTAACCATTCCACAAATGTTGTGTTTAGGGCCCCTGGAAGCATGAAAATCACTTTAAACATGCTAATTTTAGCTCTAAAACTGATGAACTACCTACAAATGTGAACTGACGTTCAAAAATAAAACATTTGAAAGCGGACCATTTTTCACCTTTCTGAAGCATGACGTAATGGGGGGGTGTTATCTCTTTTGTCAAAAATCTGCTGTTTTTGCTTGAACATTAAATGCCTCCAACTGGTTTTTAATTCACTTCCCGGGCCCCTGGAAGCCTTAAAATCACTTTAAACATGCTAATTTTAGCTCTAAAACTGATGATTTTCCTACAAATGTGAACTGACGTGCAAAAATAAAACATTTGAAAACAGACCATTTTTCACCTTTCTGAAGCATGACGTAATGGGGGAGTGTTATCGCTTTTGTCAAAAATCAGCCGTTTTTGCTTGAACATTAAATGCCTCCAAATGGCATTTAATTCACTTCCCGGGGTGAAGAAACACTTTTTGAGACGTCAGAGTGAGTAAATTGGCCATTTTCATGCACTTTTAACAATTCCACAAATGTTGTGTTTAGGGCCCCTGGAAGCATGAAAATCACTTTAAACATGCTAATTTTAGCTCTAAAACTGATGATCCACCTACAAATGTGAACTGACGTTCAAAAATAAAATATTTGAAACTGGACCATTTTGCACCTTTCTGAAGCATGACGTAATGGGGGGGTGTTATCTCTTTTGTCAAAAATCTGCTGTTTTTGCTTGAACATTAAATGCCTCCAAATGGTTTTTAATTCACTTCACGGGCCCCTGGAAGCATGAAAATCACTTTAAACATGCTAATTTTAGCTCTAAAACTGATGATCTACCTACAAATGTGAACTGACATTCAAAAATAAAACATTTAAAAATGGACCATTTTTCACCTTTCTGAAGCAAGATGTAATTGGGGGGGTGTTATCTCTTTCATCAAAAATCAGCCGTTTTTGCTTGAACATTAAATGCCTCCAAATGGTATTTAATTCACTTCCCGGTGTGAAGAAACACTTTTTGAGACCTCAGAGTGAGTAAATTGGCCATTTTCATGCACTTTTAACCATTACACAAATGTTGTATTTAGGGCCCCTGGAAGCATGAAAATCACTTTAAACATGCTAATTTTAGCTCTAAAACTGATGATCTACCTACAAATGTGAACTGACGTGCAAAAATAAAACATTTGAAAACGGACCATTTTGCACCTTTCTGAAGCATGACGTAATGGGGGGGTGTCATCTCTTTTGTCAAAAATCAGCTGTTTTTGCTTGAACATTAAATGCCTCCAAATGGTTTTTAATTCACTTCCCGGGCCCCTGGAAGCCTTAAAATCACTTTAAACATGCTAATTTTAGCTCTAAAACTGATGATTTTCCTACAAATGTGAACTGACGTGCAAAAATAAAACATTTGAAAACGGACCATTTTTCACCTTACTGAAGCATGACGTAATGGGGGAGTGTTATCGCTTTTGTCAAAAATCAGCCGTTTTTGCTTGAACATTAAATGCCTCCAAATGGCATTTAATTCACTTCCCGGGGTGAAGAAACACTTTTTGAGACGTCAGAGTGAGTAAATTGGCCATTTTCATGCACTTTTAACCATTCCACAAATGTTGTGTTTAGGGCCCCTGGAAGCATGAAAATCACTTTAAACATGCTAATTTTAGCTCTAAAACTGATGATCCACCTACAAATGTGAACTGATGTTCAAAAATAAAATATTTGAAACTGGACCATTTTGCACCTTTCTGAAGCATGACGTAATGGGGGGGTGTTATCTCTTTTGTCAAAAATCTGCTGTTTTTGCTTGAACATTAAATGCCTCCAAATGGTTTTTAATTCACTTCCCGGGGTGAAGAAACACTTTTTGAGACCTCAGAGTGAGTAAATTGGCCATTTTCATGAACTTTTAACCATTCCACAAATGTTGTGTTTAGGGCCCCTGGAAGCATGAAAATCACTTTAAACATGCTAATTTTAGCTCTAAAACTGATGAACTACCTACAAATGTGAACTGACGTTCAAAAATAAAACATTTGAAAGCGGACCATTTTTCACCTTTCTGAAGCATGACGTAATGGGGGGTGTTATCTCTTTTGTCAAAAATCAGCTGTTTTTGCTTGAACATTAAATGCCTCCAAATGGTATTTAATTCACTTCCCGGGCCCCTGGAAGCCTTAAAATCACTTTAAACATGCTAATTTTAGCTCTAAAACTGATGATTTTCCCACAAATGTGAACTGACGTGCAAAAATAAAACATTTGAAAACGGACCATTTTTCACCTTTCTGAAGCATGACGTAATGGGGGAGTGTTATCGCTTTTGTCAAAAATCAGCCGTTTTTGCTTGAACATTAAATGCCTCCAAATGGCATTTAATTCACTTCCCGGGGTGAAGAAACACTTTTTGAGACGTCAGAGTGAGTAAATTGGCCATTTTCATGCACTTTTAACAATTCCACAAATGTTGTGTTTAGGGCCCCTGGAAGCATGAAAATCACTTTAAACATGCTAATTTTAGCTCTAAAACTGATGATCCACCTACAAATGTGAACTGACGTTCAAAAATAAAATATTTGAAACTGGACCATTTTGCACCTTTCTGAAGCATGACGTAATGGGGGGGTGTTATCTCTTTTGTCAAAAATCTGCTGTTTTTGCTTGAACATTAAATGCCTCCAAATGGTTTTTAATTCACTTCACGGGCCCCTGGAAGCATGAAAATCACTTTAAACATGCTAATTTTAGCTCTAAAACTGATGATCTACCTACAAATGTGAACTGACATTCAAAAATAAAACATTTAAAAATGGACCATTTTTCACCTTTCTGAAGCAAGATGTAATGGGGGGGGTGTTATCTCTTTCATCAAAAATCAGCCGTTTTTGCTTGAACATTAAATGCCTCCAAATGGTATTTAATTCACTTCCCGGTGTGAAGAAGCACTTTTTGAGACCTCAGAGTGAGTAAATTGGTCATTTTCATGCACTGTTAACCATTTCACAAATGTTGTGTTTAGGGCCCCTGGAAGCCTCAAAATCACTTTAAACATGCTAATTTTAGCTCTAAAACTGATGATTTTCCTACAAATGTGAACTGACGTGCAAAAATAAAACATTTGAAAACGGACCATTTTTCACCTTTCTGAAGCATGACGTAATGGGGGAGTGTTATCGCTTTTGTCAAAAATCAGCCGTTTTTGCTTGAACATTAAATGCCTCCAAATGGTATTTAATTCACTTCCCGGGTTGAAGAAACACTTTTTGAGACCTCAGAGTGAGTAAATTGGCCATTTTCATGCACTTTTAACCATTCCACAAAGGTTGTGTTTAGGGCCCCTGGAAGCATGAAAATCACTTTAAACATGCAAATTTTAGCTCTAAAACTGATGATCTACCTACAAATGTGAACTGACATTCAAAAATAAAACATTTGAAAATGGACCATTTTTCACCTTTCTGAAGCAAGACGTAATGGGGGGTGTTATCTCTTTTGTCAAAAATCAGCCGTTTTTGCTTGAACATTAAATGCCTCTAAATGGTATTTAATTCACTTCCCGGGGTGAAGAAACACTTTTTGAGACCTCAGAGTGAGTAAATTGGCCATTTTCATGCACTTTTAACCATTCCACAAATGTTGTGTTTAGGGCCCCTGGAAGCATGAAAATCACTTTAAACAAGCTAATTTTAGCTCTAAAACTGATGATCCACCTACAAATGTGAACTGACGTTCAAAAATAAAACATTTGAAAACGGACCATTTTTCACCTTTCTGAAGCATGACGTAATGGGGGGGTGTTATCTCTTTTGTCAAAAATCAGCCGTTTTTGCTTGAACATTAAATGCCTCCAAATGGTATTTAATTCACTTCCCGGGGTGAAGAAACACTTTTTGAGACCTCAGAGTGAGTAAATTGGCCATTTTCATGCACTTTTAACCATTCCACAAATGTTGTGTTTAGGGCCCCTGGAAGCATGAAAATCACTTTAAACATGCTAATTTTAGCTCTAAAACTGATGAACTACCTACAAATGTGAACTGACGTTCAAAAATAAAACATTTGAAAGCGGACAATTTTTCACCTTTCTGAAGCATGACGTAATGGGGGGGTGTTATCTCTTTTGTCAAAAATCTGCTGTTTTTGCTTGAACATTAAATGCCTCCATATGGTTTTTAATTCACTTCCCGGGCCCCTGGAAGCCTTAAAATCACTTTAAACATTCTAATTTTAGCTCTAAAACTGATGATTTTCCTACAAATGTGAACTGACGTGTAAAAATAAAACATTTGAAAACGGACCATTTTTCACCTTTCTGAAGCATGACGTAATGGGGGAGTGTTATCGCTTTTGTCAAAAATCAGCCGTTTTTGCTTGAACATTAAATGCCTCCAAATGGCATTTAATTCACTTCCCGGGGTGAAGAAACACTTTTTGAGACGTCAGAGTGAGTAAATTGGCCATTTTCATGCACTTTTAACCCTTCCACAAATGTTGTGTTTAGGGCCCCTGGAAGCATGAAAATCACTTTAAACATGCTAATTTTAGCTCTAAAACTGATGATCCACCTACAAATGTGAACTGACGTTAAAAAATAAAATATTTTAAACTGGACCATTTTGCACCTTTCTGAAGCATGACGTAATGGGGGGGTGTTATCTCTTTTGTCAAAAATCTGCTGTTTTTGCTTGAACATTAAATGCCTCCAAATGGTTTTTAATTCACTTCACGGGCCCCTGGAAGCATGAAAATCACTTTAAACATGCTAATTTTAGCTCTAAAACTGATGATCTACCTACAAATGTGAACTGACATTCAAAAATAAAACATTTAAAAATGGACCATTTTTCACCTTTCTGAAGCAAGATGTAATGGTGGGGGTGTTATCTCTTTCATCAAAAATCTGCCGTTTTTGCTTGAACATTAAATGCCTCCAAATGGTATTTAATTCACTTCCCGGTGTGAAGAAGCACTTTTTGAGACCTCAGAGTGAGTAAATTGGTCATTTTCATGCACTGTTAACCATTTCACAAATGTTGTGTTTAGGGCCCCTGGAAGCATGAAAATCACTTTAGACATGCTAATTTTAGCTCTAAAACTGATGAACTACCTACAAATGTGAACTGACGTTCAAAAATAAAACATTTGAAAGCGGACCATTTTTCACCTTTCTGAAGCATGACGTAATGGGGGGGTGTTATCTCTTTTGTCAAAAATCAGCTGTTTTTGCTTGAACATTAAATGCCTCCATGTGGTTTTTAATTCACTTCCCGGGGTGAAGAAACACTTTTTGAGACCTCAGAGTGAGTAAATTGGCCATTTTCATGCACTTTTAACCATTCCACAAATGTTGTGTTTAGGGCCCCTGGAAGCATGAAAATCACTGTAAACATGCTAATTTTAGCTCTAAAACTGATGAACTACCTACAAATGTGAACTGACGTTCAAAAATAAAACATTTGAAAGCGGACCATTTTTCACCTTTCTGAAGCATGACGTAATGGGGGGGTGTTATCTCTTTTGTCAAAAATCAGCTGTTTTTGCTTGAACATTAAATGCCTCCAAATGGTTTTTATTTCACTTCCCGGGCCCCTGGAAGCCTTAAAATCACTTTAAACATGCTAATTTTAGCTCTAAAACTGATGATTTTCCTACAAATGTGAACTGACGTGCAAAAATAAAACATTTGAAAACGGACCATTTTTCACCTTACTGAAGCATGACGTAATGGGGGAGTGTTATCGCTTTTGTCAAAAATCAGCCGTTTTTGCTTGAACATTAAATGCCTCCAAATGGCATTTAATTCACTTCCCGGGGTGAAGAAACACTTTTTGAGACGTCAGAGTGAGTAAATTGGCCATTTTCATGCACTTTTAACCATGCCACAAATGTTGTGTTTAGGGCCCCTGGAAGCATGAAAATCACTTTAAACATGCTAATTTTAGCTCTAAAACTGATGATCCACCTACAAATGTGAACTGATGTTCAAAAATAAAATATTTCAAACTGGACCATTTTGCACCTTTCTGAAGCATGACGTAATGGGGGGGTGTTATCTCTTTTGTCAAAAATCTGCTGTTTTTGCTTGAACATTAAATGCCTCCAAATGGTTTTTAATTCACTTCCCGGGGTGAAGAAACACTTTTTGAGACCTCAGAGTGAGTAAATTGGCCATTTTCATGAACTTTTAACCATTCCACAAATGTTGTGTTTAGGGCCCCTGGAAGCATGAAAATCACTTTAAACATGCTAATTTTAGCTCTAAAACTGATGAACTACCTACAAATGTGAACTGACGTTCAAAAATAAAACATTTGAAAGCGGACCATTTTTCACCTTTCTGAAGCATGACGTAATGGGGGGTGTTATCTCTTTTGTCAAAAATCAGCTGTTTTTGCTTGAACATTAAATGCCTCCAAATGGTATTTAATTCACTTCCCGGGCCCCTGGAAGCCTTAAAATCACTTTAAACATGCTAATTTTAGCTCTAAAACTGATGATTTTCCCACAAATGTGAACTGACGTGCAAAAATAAAACATTTGAAAACGGACCATTTTTCACCTTTCTGAAGCATGACGTAATGGGGGAGTGTTATCGCTTTTGTCAAAAATCAGCCGTTTTTGCTTGAACATTAAATGCCTCCAAATGGCATTTAATTCACTTCCCGGGGTGAAGAAACACTTTTTGAGACGTCAGAGTGAGTAAATTGGCCATTTTCATGCACTTTTAACAATTCCACAAATGTTGTGTTTAGGGCCCCTGGAAGCATGAAAATCACTTTAAACATGCTAATTTTAGCTCTAAAACTGATGATCCACCTACAAATGTGAACTGACGTTCAAAAATAAAATATTTGAAACTGGACCATTTTGCACCTTTCTGAAGCATGACGTAATGGGGGGGTGTTATCTCTTTTGTCAAAAATCTGCTGTTTTTGCTTGAACATTAAATGCCTCCAAATGGTTTTTAATTCACTTCACGGGCCCCTGGAAGCATGAAAATCACTTTAAACATGGTAATTTTAGCTCTAAAACTGATGATCTACCTACAAATGTGAACTGACATTCAAAAATAAAACATTTAAAAATGGACCATTTTTCACCTTTCTGAAGCAAGATGTAATGGGGGGGGTGTTATCTCTTTCATCAAAAATCAGCCGTTTTTGCTTGAACATTAAATGCCTCCAAATGGTATTTAATTCACTTCCCGGTGTGAAGAAGCACTTTTTGAGACCTCAGAGTGAGTAAATTGGTCATTTTCATGCACTGTTAACCATTTCACAAATGTTGTGTTTAGGGCCCCTGGAAGCCTCAAAATCACTTTAAACATGCTAATTTTAGCTCTAAAACTGATGATTTTCCTACAAATGTGAACTGACGTGCAAAAATAAAACATTTGAAAACGGACCATTTTTCACCTTTCTGAAGCATGACGTAATGGGGGAGTGTTATCGCTTTTGTCAAAAATCAGCCGTTTTTGCTTGAACATTAAATGCCTCCAAATGATATTTAATTCACTTCCCGGGTTGAAGAAACACTTTTTGAGACCTCAGAGTGAGTAAATTGGCCATTTTCATGCACTTTTAACCATTCCACAAAGGTTGTGTTTAGGGCCCCTGGAAGCATGAAAATCACTTTAAACATGCAAATTTTAGCTCTAAAACTGATGATCTACCTACAAATGTGAACTGACATTCAAAAATAAAACATTTGAAAATGGACCATTTTTCACCTTTCTGAAGCAAGACGTAATGGGGGGTGTTATCTCTTTTGTCAAAAATCAGCCGTTTTTGCTTGAACATTAAATGCCTCTAAATGGTATTTAATTCACTTCCCGGGGTGAAGAAACACTTTTTGAGACCTCAGAGTGAGTAAATTGGCCATTTTCATGCACTTTTAACCATTCCACAAATGTTGTGTTTAGGGCCCCTGGAAGCATGAAAATCACTTTAAACAAGCTAATTTTAGCTCTAAAACTGATGATCCACCTACAAATGTGAACTGACGTTCAAAAATGAAACATTTGAAAACGGACCATTTTTCACTTTTCTGAAGCATGACGTAATGGGGGGGTGTTATCTCTTTTGTCAAAAATCAGCCGTTTTTGCTTGAACATTAAATGCCTCCAAATGGTATTTAATTCACTTCCCGGGGTGAAGAAACACTTTTTGAGACCTCAGAGTGAGTAAATTGGCCATTTTCATGCACTTTTAACCATTCCACAAATGTTGTGTTTAGGGCCCCTGGAAGCATGAAAATCACTTTAAACATGCTAATTTTAGCTCTAAAACTGATGAACTACATACAAATGTGAACTGACGTTCAAAAATAAAACATTTGAAAGCGGACAATTTTTCACCTTTCTGAAGCATGACGTAATGGGGGGGTGTTATCTCTTTTGTCAAAAATCAGCTGTTTTTGCTTGAACATTAAATGCCTCCATATGGTTTTTAATTCACTTCCCGGGCCCCTGGAAGCCTTAAAATCACTTTAAACATTCTAATTTTAGCTCTAAAACTGATGATTTTCCTACAAATGTGAACTGACGTGTAAAAATAAAACATTTGAAAACGGACCATTTTTCACCTTTCTGAAGCATGACGTAATGGGGGAGTGTTATCGCTTTTGTCAAAAATCAGCCGTTTTTGCTTGAACATTAAATGCCTCCAAATGGCATTTAATTCACTTCCCGGGGTGAAGAAACACTTTTTGAGACGTCAGAGTGAGTAAATTGGCCATTTTCATGCACTTTTAACCATTCCACAAATGTTGTGTGTAGGGCCCCTGGAAGCATGAAAATCACTTTAAACATGCTAATTTTAGC
This sequence comes from Lissotriton helveticus, assembly GCF_964261635.1. NCBI lineage: Eukaryota > Metazoa > Chordata > Amphibia > Caudata > Salamandridae > Lissotriton > Lissotriton helveticus. Next base: position 397,040 of record NW_027611768.1, read on the forward strand.
TCTAAAACTGATGATCTACCTACAAATGTGAACTGACATTCAAAAATAAAACATTTAAAAATGGACCATTTTTCACCTTTCTGAAGCAAGATGTAATGGTGGGGGTGTTATCTCTTTCATCAAAAATCTGCCGTTTTTGCTTGAACATTAAATGCCTCCAAATGGTATTTAATTCACTTCCCGGTGTGAAGAAGCACTTTTTGAGACCTCAGAGTGAGTAAATTGGTCATTTTCATGCACTGTTAACCATTTCACAAATGTTGTGTTTAGGGCCCCTGGAAGCATGAAAATCACTTTAGACATGCTAATTTTAGCTCTAAAACTGATGATCTACCTACAAATGTGAACTGACATTCAAAAATAAAACATTTAAAAATGGACCGTTTTTCACCTTTCTGAAGCAAGACTTAATGGGGGGGTGTTATCTCTTTAGTAAAAAATCAGCCGTTTTTGCTTGAACATTAAATGCCTCCAAATGGTATTTAATTCACATCCCGGTGTGAAGAAACACTTTTTGAGACCTCAGAGTGAGTAAATTGGCCATTTTCATGCACTTTTAACCATTACACAAATGTTGTATTTAGGGCCCCTGGAAGCATGAAAATCACTTTAAACATGCTAATTTTAGCTCTAAAACTGATGATCTACCTACAAATGTGAACTGACGTGCAAAAATAAAACATTTGAAAACGGACCATTTTTCACCTTTCTGAAGCATGACGTAATGGGGGGGGGGTGTTATCTCTTTTGTCAAAAATGACCCGTTTTTCCTTGAACATTAAATGCCTCCAAATGGTATTTCATTTACTTCCCGGGATAAAGAAACACTTTTTGAGACCTCAGAGTGAGTAAATTGGCCATTTTCATGCACTTTTAACCATTCCATAAATGTTGTGTTTAGGGCCCCTAGAAGCACGAAATTCACTTTAAACATGCTAATTTTAGCTCTAAAACTGATGATCCACCTACAAATGTGAACTGACGTTCAAAAATAAAACATTTGAAAACGGACCATTTTTCACTTTTCTGAAGCATGACGTAATGGGGGGGTGTTATCTCTTTTGTCAAAAATCAGCCGTTTTTGCTTGAACATTAAATGCCTCCAAATGGTATTTAATTCACTTCCCGGGGTGAAGAAACACTTTTTGAGACCTCAGAGTGAGTAAATTGGCCATTTTCATGCACTTTTAACCATTCCACAAATGTTGTGTTTAGGGCCCCTGGAAGCATGAAAATCACTTTAAACATGCTAATTTTAGCTCTAAAACTGATGAACTACCTACAAATGTGAACTGACGTTCAAAAATAAAACATTTGAAAGCGGACAATTTTTCACCTTTCTGAAGCATGACGTAATGGGGGGGTGTTATCTCTTTTGTCAAAAATCAGCTGTTTTTGCTTGAACATTAAATGCCTCCATATGGTTTTTAATTCACTTCCCGGGCCCCTGGAAGCCTTAAAATCACTTTAAACATTCTAATTTTAGCTCTAAAACTGATGATTTTCCTACAAATGTGAACTGACGTGTAAAAATAAAACATTTGAAAACGGACCATTTTTCACCTTTCTGAAGCATGACGTAATGGGGGAGTGTTATCGCTTTTGTCAAAAATCAGCCGTTTTTGCTTGAACATTAAATGCCTCCAAATGGCATTTAATTCACTTCCCGGGGTGAAGAAACACTTTTTGAGACATCAGAGTGAGTAAATTGGCCATTTTCATGCACTTTTAACCATTCCACAAATGTTGTGTGTAGGGCCCCTGGAAGCATGAAAATCACTTTAAACATGCTAATTTTAGCTCTAAAACTGATGATCTACCTACAAATGTGAACTGACATTCAAAAATAAAACATTTAAAAATGGACCATTTTTCACCTTTCTGAAGCAAGATGTAATGGTGGGGGTGTTATCTCTTTCATCAAAAATCTGCCGTTTTTGCTTGAACATTAAATGCCTCCAAATGGTATTTAATTCACTTCCCGGTGTGAAGAAGCACTTTTTGAGACCTCAGAGTGAGTAAATTGGTCATTTTCATGCACTGTTAACCATTTCACAAATGTTGTGTTTAGGGCCCCTGGAAGCATGAAAATCACTTTAGACATGCTAATTTTAGCTCTAAAACTGATGATCTACCTACAAATGTGAACTGACATTCAAAAATAAAACATTTAAAAATGGACCGTTTTTCACCTTTCTGAAGCAAGACTTAATGGGGGGGTGTTATCTCTTTAGTAAAAAATCAGCCGTTTTTGCTTGAACATTAAATGCCTCCAAATGGTATTTAATTCACATCCCGGTGTGAAGAAACACTTTTTGAGACCTCAGAGTGAGTAAATTGGCCATTTTCATGCACTTTTAACCATTACACAAATGTTGTATTTAGGGCCCCTGGAAGCATGAAAATCACTTTAAACATGCTAATTTTAGCTCTAAAACTGATGATCTACCTACAAATGTGAACTGACGTGCAAAAATAAAACATTTGAAAACGGACCATTTTTCACCTTTCTGAAGCATGACGTAATGGGGGGGGGGTGTTATCTCTTTTGTCAAAAATCACCCGTTTTTCCTTGAACATTAAATGCCTCCAAATGGTATTTCATTTACTTCCCGGGATAAAGAAACACTTTTTGAGACCTCAGAGTGAGTAAATTGGCCATTTTCATGCACTTTTAACCATTCCATAAATGTTGTGTTTAGGGCCCCTAGAAGCACGAAATTCACTTTAAACATGCTAATTTTAGCTCTAAAACTGATGATCCACCTACAAATGTGAACTGACGTTCAAAAATAAAACATTTGAAAACGGACCATATTTCACCTTTCTGAAGCATGACGTAATGGGGGGGGTGTTATCTCTTTTGTCAAAAATCAGCTGTTTTTGCTTGAACATTAAATGCCTCCAAATGGTTTTTAATTCACTTCCCGGGCCCCTGGAAGCCTTAAAATCACTTTAAACATGCTAATTTTAGCTCTAAAACTGATGATTTTCCTACAAATGTGAACTGACGTGCAAAAATAAAACATTTGAAAACGGACCATTTTTCACCTTTCTGAAGCATGACGTAATGGGGGAGTGTTATCGCTTTTGTCAAAAATCAGCCGTTTTTGCTTGAACATTAAATGCCTCCAAATGGCATTTAATTCACTTCCCGGGGTGAAGAAACACTTTTTGAGACCTCAGAGTGAGTAAATTGGCCATTTTCATGCACTTTTAACCATTCCACAAATGTTGTGTGTAGGGCCCCTGGAAGCATGAAAATCACTTTAAACATGCTAATTTTAGCTCTAAAACTGATGATCTACCTACAAATGTGAACTGACATTCAAAAATAAAACATTTAAAAATGGACCATTTTTCACCTTTCTGAAGCAAGATGTAATGGTGGGGGTGTTATCTCTTTCATCAAAAATCTGCCGTTTTTGCTTGAACATTAAATGCCTCCAAATGGTATTTAATTCACTTCCCGGTGTGAAGAAGCACTTTTTGAGACCTCAGAGTGAGTAAATTGGTCATTTTCATGCACTGTTAACCATTTCACAAATGTTGTGTTTAGGGCCCCTGGAAGCATGAAAATCACTTTAGACATGCTAATTTTAGCTCTAAAACTGATGATCTACCTACAAATGTGAACTGACATTCAAAAATAAAACATTTAAAAATGGACCGTTTTTCACCTTTCTGAAGCAAGACTTAATGGGGGGGTGTTATCTCTTTAGTAAAAAATCAGCCGTTTTTGCTTGAACATTAAATGCCTCCAAATGGTATTTAATTCACATCCCGGTGTGAAGAAACACTTTTTGAGACCTCAGAGTGAGTAAATTGGCCATTTTCATGCACTTTTAACCATTACACAAATGTTGTATTTAGGGCCCCTGGAAGCATGAAAATCACTTTAAACATGCTAATTTTAGCTCTAAAACTGATGATCTACCTACAAATGTGAACTGACGTGCAAAAATAAAACATTTGAAAACGGACCATTTTTCACCTTTCTGAAGCATGACGTAATGGGGGGGGGGTGTTATCTCTTTTGTCAAAAATCACCCGTTTTTCCTTGAACATTAAATGCCTCCAAATGGTATTTCATTTACTTCCCGGGATAAAGAAACACTTTTTGAGACCTCAGAGTGAGTAAATTGGCCATTTTCATGCACTTTTAACCATTCCATAAATGTTGTGTTTAGGGCCCCTAGAAGCACGAAATTCACTTTAAACATGCTAATTTTAGCTCTAAAACTGATGATCCACCTACAAATGTGAACTGACGTTCAAAAATAAAACATTTGAAAACGGACCATATTTCACCTTTCTGAAGCATGACGTAATGGGGGGGTGTTATCTCTTTTGTCAAAAATCAGCTGTTTTTGCTTGAACATTAAATGCCTCCAAATGGTTTTTAATTCACTTCCCGGGCCCCTGGAAGCCTTAAAATCACTTTAAACATGCTAATTTTAGCTCTAAAACTGATGATTTTCCTACAAATGTGAACTGACGTGCAAAAATAAAACATTTGAAAACGGACCATTTTTCACCTTTCTGAAGCATGACGTAATGGGGGAGTGTTATCGCTTTTGTCAAAAATCAGCCGTTTTTGCTTGAACATTAAATGCCTCCAAATGGCATTTAATTCACTTCCCGGGGTGAAGAAACACTTTTTGAGACCTCAGAGTGAGTAAATTGGCCATTTTCATGCACTTTTAACCATTCCACAAATGTTGTGTTTAGGGCCCCTGGAAGCATGAAAATCACTTTAAACAAGCTAATTTTAGCTCTAAAACTGATGATCCACCTACAAATGTGAACTGACGTTCAAAAATAAAACATTTGAAAACAGACCATTTTTCACCATTCTGAAGCATGACGTAATGGGGGGGTGTTATCTCTTTTGTCAAAAATCAGCCATTTTTGCTTGAACATTAAATGCCTCCAAATGGTATTTAATTCACTTCCCGGGGTGAAGAAACACTTTTTGAGACCTCAGAGTGAGTAAATTGGCCATTTTCATGAACTTTTAACCATTCCACAAATGTTGTGTTTAGGGCCCCTGGAAGCATGAAAATCACTTTAAACATGCTAATTTTAGCTCTAAAACTGATGAACTACCTACAAATGTGAACTGACGTTCAAAAATAAAACATTTGAAAGCGGACCATTTTTCACCTTTCTGAAGCATGACGTAATGGGGGGTGTTATCTCTTTTGTCAAAAATCAGCTGTTTTTGCTTGAACATTAAATGCCTCCAAATGGTTTTTAATTCACTTCCCGGGCCCCTGGAAGCCTTAAAATCACTTTAAACATGCTAATTTTAGCTCTAAAACTGATGATTTTCCCACAAATGTGAACTGACGTGCAAAAATAAAACATTTGAAAACGGACCATTTTTCACCTTTCTGAAGCATGACGTAATGGGGGAGTGTTATCGCTTTTGTCAAAAATCAGCCGTTTTTGCTTGAACATTAAATGCCTCCAAATGGCATTTAATTCACTTCCCGGGGTGAAGAAACACTTTTTGAGACGTCAGAGTGAGTAAATTGGCCATTTTCATGCACTTTTAACAATTCCACAAATGTTGTGTTTAGGGCCCCTGGAAGCATGAAAATCACTTTAAACATGCTAATTTTAGCTCTAAAACTGATGATCCACCTACAAATGTGAACTGACGTTCAAAAATAAAATATTTGAAACTGGACCATTTTGCACCTTTCTGAAGCATGACGTAATGGGGGGGTGTTATCTCTTTTGTCAAAAATCTGCTGTTTTTGCTTGAACATTAAATGCCTCCAAATGGTTTTTAATTCACTTCACGGGCCCCTGGAAGCATGAAAATCACTTTAAACATGCTAATTTTAGCTCTAAAACTGATGATTTTCCTACAAATGTGAACTGACGTGCAAAAATAAAACATTTGAAAACGGACCATTTTTCACCTTACTGAAGCATGACGTAATGGGGGAGTGTTATCGCTTTTGTCAAAAATCAGCCGTTTTTGCTTGAACATTAAATGCCTCCAAATGGCATTTAATTCACTTCCCGGGGTGAAGAAACACTTTTTGAGACGTCAGAGTGAGTAAATTGGCCATTTTCATGCACTTTTAACCATGCCACAAATGTTGTGTTTAGGGCCCCTGGAAGCATGAAAATCACTTTAAACATGCTAATTTTAGCTCTAAAACTGATGATCCACCTACAAATGTGAACTGATGTTCAAAAATAAAATATTTCAAACTGGACCATTTTGCACCTTTCTGAAGCATGACGTAATGGGGGGGTGTTATCTCTTTTGTCAAAAATCTGCTGTTTTTGCTTGAACATTAAATGCCTCCAAATGGTTTTTAATTCACTTCCCGGGGTGAAGAAACACTTTTTGAGACCTCAGAGTGAGTAAATTGGCCATTTTCATGAACTTTTAACCATTCCACAAATGTTGTGTTTAGGGCCCCTGGAAGCATGAAAATCACTTTAAACATGCTAATTTTAGCTCTAAAACTGATGAACTACCTACAAATGTGAACTGACGTTCAAAAATAAAACATTTGAAAGCGGACCATTTTTCACCTTTCTGAAGCATGACGTAATGGGGGGTGTTATCTCTTTTGTCAAAAATCAGCTGTTTTTGCTTGAACATTAAATGCCTCCAAATGGTATTTAATTCACTTCCCGGGCCCCTGGAAGCCTTAAAATCACTTTAAACATGCTAATTTTAGCTCTAAAACTGATGATTTTCCCACAAATGTGAACTGACGTGCAAAAATAAAACATTTGAAAACGGACCATTTTTCACCTTTCTGAAGCATGACGTAATGGGGGAGTGTTATCGCTTTTGTCAAAAATCAGCCGTTTTTGCTTGAACATTAAATGCCTCCAAATGGCATTTAATTCACTTCCCGGGGTGAAGAAACACTTTTTGAGACGTCAGAGTGAGTAAATTGGCCATTTTCATGCACTTTTAACAATTCCACAAATGTTGTGTTTAGGGCCCCTGGAAGCATGAAAATCACTTTAAACATGCTAATTTTAGCTCTAAAACTGATGATCCACCTACAAATGTGAACTGACGTTCAAAAATAAAATATTTGAAACTGGACCATTTTGCACCTTTCTGAAGCATGACGTAATGGGGGGGTGTTATCTCTTTTGTCAAAAATCTGCTGTTTTTGCTTGAACATTAAATGCCTCCAAATGGTTTTTAATTCACTTCACGGGCCCCTGGAAGCATGAAAATCACTTTAAACATGCTAATTTTAGCTCTAAAACTGATGATCTACCTACAAATGTGAACTGACATTCAAAAATAAAACATTTAAAAATGGACCATTTTTCACCTTTCTGAAGCAAGATGTAATGGGGGGGGTGTTATCTCTTTCATCAAAAATCAGCCGTTTTTGCTTGAACATTAAATGCCTCCAAATGGTATTTAATTCACTTCCCGGTGTGAAGAAGCACTTTTTGAGACCTCAGAGTGAGTAAATTGGTCATTTTCATGCACTGTTAACCATTTCACAAATGTTGTGTTTAGGGCCCCTGGAAGCCTCAAAATCACTTTAAACATGCTAATTTTAGCTCTAAAACTGATGATTTTCCTACAAATGTGAACTGACGTGCAAAAATAAAACATTTGAAAACGGACCATTTTTCACCTTTCTGAAGCATGACGTAATGGGGGAGTGTTATCGCTTTTGTCAAAAATCAGCCGTTTTTGCTTGAACATTAAATGCCTCCAAATGATATTTAATTCACTTCCCGGGTTGAAGAAACACTTTTTGAGACCTCAGAGTGAGTAAATTGGCCATTTTCATGCACTTTTAACCATTCCACAAAGGTTGTGTTTAGGGCCCCTGGAAGCATGAAAATCACTTTAAACATGCAAATTTTAGCTCTAAAACTGATGATCTACCTACAAATGTGAACTGACATTCAAAAATAAAACATTTGAAAATGGACCATTTTTCACCTTTCTGAAGCAAGACGTAATGGGGGGTGTTATCTCTTTTGTCAAAAATCAGCCGTTTTTGCTTGAACATTAAATGCCTCTAAATGGTACTTAATTCACTTCCCGGGGTGAAGAAACACTTTTTGAGACCTCAGAGTGAGTAAATTGGCCATTTTCATGCACTTTTAACCATTCCACAAATGTTGTGTTTAGGGCCCCTGGAAGCATGAAAATCACTTTAAACAAGCTAATTTTAGCTCTAAAACTGATGATCCACCTACAAATGTGAACTGACGTTCAAAAATAAAACATTTGAAAACGGACCATTTTTCACTTTTCTGAAGCATGACGTAATGGGGGGGTGTTATCTCTTTTGTCAAAAATCAGCCGTTTTTGCTTGAACATTAAATGCCTCCAAATGGTATTTAATTCACTTCCCGGGGTGAAGAAACACTTTTTGAGACCTCAGAGTGAGTAAATTGGCCATTTTCATGCACTTTTAACCATTCCACAAATGTTGTGTTTAGGGCCCCTGGAAGCATGAAAATCACTTTAAACATGCTAATTTTAGCTCTAAAACTGATGAACTACCTACAAATGTGAACTGACGTTCAAAAATAAAACATTTGAAAGCGGACAATTTTTCACCTTTCTGAAGCATGACGTAATGGGGGGGTGTTATCTCTTTTGTCAAAAATCAGCTGTTTTTGCTTGAACATTAAATGCCTCCATATGGTTTTTAATTCACTTCCCGGGCCCCTGGAAGCCTTAAAATCACTTTAAACATTCTAATTTTAGCTCTAAAACTGATGATTTTCCTACAAATGTGAACTGACGTGTAAAAATAAAACATTTGAAAACGGACCATTTTTCACCTTTCTGAAGCATGACGTAATGGGGGAGTGTTATCGCTTTTGTCAAAAATCAGCCGTTTTTGCTTGAACATTAAATGCCTCCAAATGGCATTTAATTCACTTCCCGGGGTGAAGAAACACTTTTTGAGACGTCAGAGTGAGTAAATTGGCCATTTTCATGCACTTTTAACCATTCCACAAATGTTGTGTGTAGGGCCCCTGGAAGCATGAAAATCACTTTAAACATGCTAATTTTAGCTCTAAAACTGATGATCCACCTACAAATGTGAACTGTCGTTAAAAAATAAAATATTTTAAACTGGACCATTTTGCACCTTTCTGAAGCATGACGTAATGGGGGGGTGTTATCTCTTTTGTCAAAAATCTGCTGTTTTTGCTTGAACATTAAATGCCTCCAAATGGTTTTTAATTCACTTCACGGGCCCCTGGAAGCATGAAAATCACTTTAAACATGCTAATTTTAGCTCTAAAACTGATGATCTACCTACAAATGTGAACTGACATTCAAAAATAAAACATTTAAAAATGGACCATTTTTCACCTTTCTGAAGCAAGATGTAATGGTGGGGGTGTTATCTCTTTCATCAAAAATCTGCCGTTTTTGCTTGAACATTAAATGCCTCCAAATGGTATTTAATTCACTTCCCGGTGTGAAGAAGCACTTTTTGAGACCTCAGAGTGAGTAAATTGGTCATTTTCATGCACTGTTAACCATTTCACAAATGTTGTGTTTAGGGCCCCTGGAAGCATGAAAATCACTTTAGACATGCTAATTTTAGCTCTAAAACTGATGATCTACCTTCAAATGTGAACTGACATTCAAAAATAAAACATTTAAAAATGGACCGTTTTTCACCTTTCTGAAGCAAGACTTAATGGGGGGGTGTTATCTCTTTAGTAAAAAATCAGCCGTTTTTGCTTGAACATTAAATGCCTCCAAATGGTATTTAATTCACATCCCGGTGTGAAGAAACACTTTTTGAGACCTCAGAGTGAGTAAATTGGCCATTTTCATGCACTTTTAACCATTACACAAATGTTGTATTTAGGGCCCCTGGAAGCATGAAAATCACTTTAAACATGCTAATTTTAGCTCTAAAACTGATGATCTACCTACAAATGTGAACTGACGTGCAAAAATAAAACATTTGAAAACGGACCATTTTTCACCTTTCTGAAGCATGACGTAATGGGGGGGGGGGGTGTTATCTCTTTTGTCAAAAATCACCCGTTTTTCCTTGAACATTAAATGCCTCCAAATGGTATTTCATTTACTTCCCGGGATAAAGAAACACTTTTTGAGACCTCAGAGTGAGTAAATTGGCCATTTTCATGCACTTTTAACCATTCCATAAATGTTGTGTTTAGGGCCCCTAGAAGCACGAAATTCACTTTAAACATGCTAATTTTAGCTCTAAAACTGATGATCCACCTACAAATGTGAACTGACGTTCAAAAATAAAACATTTGAAAACGGACCATATTTCACCTTTCTGAAGCATGACGTAATGGGGGGGTGTTATCTCTTTTGTCAAAAATCAGCTGTTTTTGCTTGAACATTAAATGCCTCCAAATGGTTTTTAATTCACTTCCCGGGCCCCTGGAAGCCTTAAAATCACTTTAAACATGCTAATTTTAGCTCTAAAACTGATGATTTTCCTACAAATGTGAACTGACGTGCAAAAATAAAACATTTGAAAACGGACCATTTTTCACCTTTCTGAAGCATGACGTAATGGGGGAGTGTTATCGCTTTTGTCAAAAATCAGCCGTTTTTGCTTGAACATTAAATGCCTCCAAATGGCATTTAATTCACTTCCCGGGGTGAAGAAACACTTTTTGAGACCTCAGAGTGAGTAAATTGGCCATTTTCATGCACTTTTAACCATTCCACAAATGTTGTGTTTAGGGCCCCTGGAAGCATGAAAATCACTTTAAACAAGCTAATTTTAGCTCTAAAACTGATGATCCACCTACAAATGTGAACTGACGTTCAAAAATAAAACATTTGAAAACAGACCATTTTTCACCATTCTGAAGCATGACGTAATGGGGGGGTGTTATCTCTTTTGTCAAAAATCAGCCATTTTTGCTTGAACATTAAATGCCTCCAAATGGTATTTAATTCACTTCCCGGGGTGAAGAAACACTTTTTGAGACCTCAGAGTGAGTAAATTGGCCATTTTCATGAACTTTTAACCATTCCACAAATGTTGTGTTTAGGGCCCCTGGAAGCATGAAAATCACTTTAAACATGCTAATTTTAGCTCTAAAACTGATGAACTACCTACAAATGTGAACTGACGTTCAAAAATAAAACATTTGAAAGCGGACCATTTTTCACCTTTCTGAAGCATGACGTAATGGGGGGTGTTATCTCTTTTGTCAAAAATCAGCTGTTTTTGCTTGAACATTAAATGCCTCCAAATGGTATTTAATTCACTTCCCGGGCCCCTGGAAGCCTTAAAATCACTTTAAACATGCTAATTTTAGCTCTAAAACTGATGATTTTCCCACAAATGTGAACTGACGTGCAAAAATAAAACATTTGAAAACGGACCATTTTTCACCTTTCTGAAGCATGACGTAATGGGGGAGTGTTATCGCTTTTGTCAAAAATCAGCCGTTTTTGCTTGAACATTAAATGCCTCCAAATGGCATTTAATTCACTTCCCGGGGTGAAGAAACACTTTTTGAGACGTCAGAGTGAGTAAATTGGCCATTTTCATGCACTTTTAACAATTCCACAAATGTTGTGTTTAGGGCCCCTGGAAGCATGAAAATCACTTTAAACATGCTAATTTTAGCTCTAAAACTGATGATCCACCTACAAATGTGAACTGACGTTCAAAAATAAAATATTTGAAACTGGACCATTTTGCACCTTTCTGAAGCATGACGTAATGGGGGGGTGTTATCTCTTTTGTCAAAAATCTGCTGTTTTTGCTTGAACATTAAATGCCTCCAAATGGTTTTTAATTCACTTCACGGGCCCCTGGAAGCATGAAAATCACTTTAAACATGCTAATTTTAGCTCTAAAACTGATGATCTACCTACAAATGTGAACTGACATTCAAAAATAAAACATTTAAAAATGGACCATTTTTCACCTTTCTGAAGCAAGATGTAATGGGGGGGGTGTTATCTCTTTCATCAAAAATCAGCCGTTTTTGCTTGAACATTAAATGCCTCCAAATGGTATTTAATTCACTTCCCGGTGTGAAGAAGCACTTTTTGAGACCTCAGAGTGAGTAAATTGGTCATTTTCATGCACTGTTAACCATTTCACAAATGTTGTGTTTAGGGCCCCTGGAAGCCTCAAAATCACTTTAAACATGCTAATTTTAGCTCTAAAACTGATGATTTTCCTACAAATGTGAACTGACGTGCAAAAATAAAACATTTGAAAACGGACCATTTTTCACCTTTCTGAAGCATGACGTAATGGGGGAGTGTTATCGCTTTTGTCAAAAATCAGCCGTTTTTGCTTGAACATTAAATGCCTCCAAATGATATTTAATTCACTTCCCGGGTTGAAGAAACACTTTTTGAGACCTCAGAGTGAGTAAATTGGCCATTTTCATGCACTTTTAACCATTCCACAAAGGTTGTGTTTAGGGCCCCTGGAAGCATGAAAATCACTTTAAACATGCAAATTTTAGCTCTAAAACTGATGATCTACCTACAAATGTGAACTGACATTCAAAAATAAAACATTTGAAAATGGACCATTTTTCACCTTTCTGAAGCAAGACGTAATGGGGGGTGTTATCTCTTTTGTCAAAAATCAGCCGTTTTTGCTTGAACATTAAATGCCTCCAAATGGTATTTAATTCACTTCCCGGGGTGAAGAAACACTTTTTGAGACCTCAGAGTGAGTAAATTGGCCATTTTCATGCACTTTTAACCATTCCACAAATGTTGTGTTTAGGGCCCCTGGAAGCATGAAAATCACTTTAAACAAGCTAATTTTAGCTCTAAAACTGATGATCCACCTACAAATGTGAACTGACGTTCAAAAATAAAACATTTGAAAACGGACCATTTTTCACTTTTCTGAAGCATAACGTAATGGGGGGGTGTTATCTCTTTTGTCAAAAATCAGCCGTTTTTGCTTGAACATTAAATGCCTCCAAATGGTATTTAATTCACTTCCCGGGGTGAAGAAACACTTTTTGAGACCTCAGAGTGAGTAAATTGGCCATTTTCATGCACTTTTAACCATTCCACAAATGTTGTGTTTAGGGCCCCTGGAAGCATGAAAATCACTTTAAACATGCTAATTTTAGCTCTAAAACTGATGAACTACCTACAAATGTGAACTGACGTTCAAAAATAAAACATTTGAAAGCGGACAATTTTTCACCTTTCTGAAGCATGACGTAATGGGGGGGTGTTATCTCTTTTGTCAAAAATCAGCTGTTTTTGCTTGAACATTAAATGCCTCCATATGGTTTTTAATTCACTTCCCGGGCCCCTGGAAGCCTTAAAATCACTTTAAACATTCTAATTTTAGCTCTAAAACTGATGATTTTCCTACAAATGTGAACTGACGTGTAAAAATAAAACATTTGAAAACGGACCATTTTTCACCTTTCTGAAGCATGACGTAATGGGGGAGTGTTATCGCTTTTGTCAAAAATCAGCCGTTTTTGCTTGAACATTAAATGCCTCCAAATGATATTTAATTCACTTCCCGGGTTGAAGAAACACTTTTTGAGACCTCAGAGTGAGTAAATTGGCCATTTTCATGCACTTTTAACCATTCCACAAAGGTTGTGTTTAGGGCCCCTGGAAGCATGAAAATCACTTTAAACATGCAAATTTTAGCTCTAAAACTGATGATCTACCTACAAATGTGAACTGACATTCAAAAATAAAACATTTGAAAATGGACCATTTTTCACCTTTCTGAAGCAAGACGTAATGGGGGGTGTTATCTCTTTTGTCAAAAATCAGCCGTTTTTGCTTGAACATTAAATGCCTCCAAATGGTATTTAATTCACTTCCCGGGGTGAAGAAACACTTTTTGAGACCTCAGAGTGAGTAAATTGGCCATTTTCATGCACTTTTAACCATTCCACAAATGTTGTGTTTAGGGCCCCTGGAAGCATGAAAATCACTTTAAACAAGCTAATTTTAGCTCTAAAACTGATGATCCACCTACAAATGTGAACTGACGTTCAAAAATAAAACATTTGAAAACGGACCATTTTTCACTTTTCTGAAGCATGACGTAATGGGGGGGTGTTATCTCTTTTGTCAAAAATCAGCCGTTTTTGCTTGAACATTAAATGCCTCCAAATGGTATTTAATTCACTTCCCGGGGTGAAGAAACACTTTTTGAGACCTCAGAGTGAGTAAATTGGCCATTTTCATGCACTTTTAACCATTCCACAAATGTTGTGTTTAGGGCCCCTGGAAGCATGAAAATCACTTTAAACATGCTAATTTTAGCTCTAAAACTGATGAACTACCTACAAATGTGAACTGACGTTCAAAAATAAAACATTTGAAAGCGGACAATTTTTCACCTTTCTGAAGCATGACGTAATGGGGGGGTGTTATCTCTTTTGTCAAAAATCAGCTGTTTTTGCTTGAACATTAAATGCCTCCATATGGTTTTTAATTCACTTCCCGGGCCCCTGGAAGCCTTAAAATCACTTTAAACATTCTAATTTTAGCTCTAAAACTGATGATTTTCCTACAAATGTGAACTGACGTGTAAAAATAATACATTTGAAAACGGACCATTTTTCACCTTACTGAAGCATGACGTAATGGGGGAGTGTTATCGCTTTTGTCAAAAATCAGCCGTTTTTGCTTGAACATTAAATGCCTCCAAATGGCATTTAATTCACTTCCCGGGGTGAAGAAACACTTTTTGAGACGTCAGAGTGAGTAAATTGGCCATTTTCATGCACTTTTAACCATGCCACAAATGTTGTGTTTAGGGCCCCTGGAAGCATGAAAATCACTTTAAACATGCTAATTTTAGCTCTAAAACTGATGATCCACCTACAAATGTGAACTGATGTTCAAAAATAAAATATTTCAAACTGGACCATTTTGCACCTTTCTGAAGCATGACGTAATGGGGGGGTGTTATCTCTTTTGTCAAAAATCTGCTGTTTTTGCTTGAACATTAAATGCCTCCAAATGGTTTTTAATTCACTTCCCGGGGTGAAGAAACACTTTTTGAGACCTCAGAGTGAGTAAATTGGCCATTTTCATGAACTTTTAACCATTCCACAAATGTTGTGTTTAGGGCCCCTGGAAGCATGAAAATCACTTTAAACATGCTAATTTTAGCTCTAAAACTGATGAACTACCTACAAATGTGAACTGACGTTCAAAAATAAAACATTTGAAAGCGGACCATTTTTCACCTTTCTGAAGCATGACGTAATGGGGGGTGTTATCTCTTTTGTCAAAAATCAGCTGTTTTTGCTTGAACATTAAATGCCTCCAAATGGTATTTAATTCACTTCCCGGGCCCCTGGAAGCCTTAAAATCACTTTAAACATGCTAATTTTAGCTCTAAAACTGATGATTTTCCCACAAATGTGAACTGACGTGCAAAAATAAAACATTTGAAAACGGACCATTTTTCACCTTTCTGAAGCATGACGTAATGGGGGAGTGTTATCGCTTTTGTCAAAAATCAGCCGTTTTTGCTTGAACATTAAATGCCTCCAAATGGCATTTAATTCACTTCCCGGGGTGAAGAAACACTTTTTGAGACGTCAGAGTGAGTAAATTGGCCATTTTCATGCACTTTTAACAATTCCACAAATGTTGTGTTTAGGGCCCCTGGAAGCATGAAAATCACTTTAAACATGCTAATTTTAGCTCTAAAACTGATGATCCACCTACAAATGTGAACTGACGTTCAAAAATAAAATATTTGAAACTGGACCATTTTGCACCTTTCTGAAGCATGACGTAATGGGGGGGTGTTATCTCTTTTGTCAAAAATCTGCTGTTTTTGCTTGAACATTAAATGCCTCCAAATGGTTTTTAATTCACTTCACGGGCCCCTGGAAGCATGAAAATCACTTTAAACATGCTAATTTTAGCTCTAAAACTGATGATCTACCTACAAATGTGAACTGACATTCAAAAATAAAACATTTAAAAATGGACCATTTTTCACCTTTCTGAAGCAAGATGTAATGGGGGGGGTGTTATCTCTTTCATCAAAAATCAGCCGTTTTTGCTTGAACATTAAATGCCTCCAAATGGTATTTAATTCACTTCCCGGTGTGAAGAAGCACTTTTTGAGACCTCAGAGTGAGTAAATTGGTCATTTTCATGCACTGTTAACCATTTCACAAATGTTGTGTTTAGGGCCCCTGGAAGCCTCAAAATCACTTTAAACATGCTAATTTTAGCTCTAAAACTGATGATTTTCCTACAAATGTGAACTGACGTGCAAAAATAAAACATTTGAAAACGGACCATTTTTCACCTTTCTGAAGCATGACGTAATGGGGGAGTGTTATCGCTTTTGTCAAAAATCAGCCGTTTTTGCTTGAACATTAAATGCCTCCAAATGATATTTAATTCACTTCCCGGGTTGAAGAAACACTTTTTGAGACCTCAGAGTGAGTAAATTGGCCATTTTCATGCACTTTTAACCATTCCACAAAGGTTGTGTTTAGGGCCCCTGGAAGCATGAAAATCACTTTAAACATGCAAATTTTAGCTCTAAAACTGATGATCTACCTACAAATGTGAACTGACATTCAAAAATAAAACATTTGAAAATGGACCATTTTTCACCTTTCTGAAGCAAGACGTAATGGGGGGTGTTATCTCTTTTGTCAAAAATCAGCCGTTTTTGCTTGAACATTAAATGCCTCTAAATGGTACTTAATTCACTTCCCGGGGTGAAGAAACACTTTTTGAGACCTCAGAGTGAGTAAATTGGCCATTTTCATGCACTTTTAACCATTCCACAAATGTTGTGTTTAGGGCCCCTGGAAGCATGAAAATCACTTTAAACAAGCTAATTTTAGCTCTAAAACTGATGATCCACCTACAAATGTGAACTGACGTTCAAAAATAAAACATTTGAAAACGGACCATTTTTCACTTTTCTGAAGCATGACGTAATGGGGGGGTGTTATCTCTTTTGTCAAAAATCAGCCGTTTTTGCTTGAACATTAAATGCCTCCAAATGGTATTTAATTCACTTCCCGGGGTGAAGAAACACTTTTTGAGACCTCAGAGTGAGTAAATTGGCCATTTTCATGCACTTTTAACCATTCCACAAATGTTGTGTTTAGGGCCCCTGGAAGCATGAAAATCACTTTAAACATGCTAATTTTAGCTCTAAAACTGATGAACTACCTACAAATGTGAACTGACGTTCAAAAATAAAACATTTGAAAGCGGACAATTTTTCACCTTTCTGAAGCATGACGTAATGGGGGGGTGTTATCTCTTTTGTCAAAAATCAGCTGTTTTTGCTTGAACATTAAATGCCTCCATATGGTTTTTAATTCACTTCCCGGGCCCCTGGAAGCCTTAAAATCACTTTAAACATTCTAATTTTAGCTCTAAAACTGATGATTTTCCTACAAATGTGAACTGACGTGTAAAAATAAAACATTTGAAAACGGACCATTTTTCACCTTTCTGAAGCATGACGTAATGGGGGAGTGTTATCGCTTTTGTCAAAAATCAGCCGTTTTTGCTTGAACATTAAATGCCTCCAAATGGCATTTAATTCACTTCCCGGGGTGAAGAAACACTTTTTGAGACGTCAGAGTGAGTAAATTGGCCATTTTCATGCACTTTTAACCATTCCACAAATGTTGTGTGTAGGGCCCCTGGAAGCATGAAAATCACTTTAAACATGCTAATTTTAGCTCTAAAACTGATGATCCACCTACAAATGTGAACTGTCGTTAAAAAATAAAATATTTTAAACTGGACCATTTTGCACCTTTCTGAAGCATGACGTAATGGGGGGGTGTTATCTCTTTTGTCAAAAATCTGCTGTTTTTGCTTGAACATTAAATGCCTCCAAATGGTTTTTAATTCACTTCACGGGCCCCTGGAAGCATGAAAATCACTTTAAACATGCTAATTTTAGCTCTAAAACTGATGATCTACCTACAAATGTGAACTGACATTCAAAAATAAAACATTTAAAAATGGACCATTTTTCACCTTTCTGAAGCAAGATGTAATGGTGGGGGTGTTATCTCTTTCATCAAAAATCTGCCGTTTTTGCTTGAACATTAAATGCCTCCAAATGGTATTTAATTCACTTCCCGGTGTGAAGAAGCACTTTTTGAGACCTCAGAGTGAGTAAATTGGTCATTTTCATGCACTGTTAACCATTTCACAAATGTTGTGTTTAGGGCCCCTGGAAGCATGAAAATCACTTTAGACATGCTAATTTTAGCTCTAAAACTGATGATCTACCTTCAAATGTGAACTGACATTCAAAAATAAAACATTTAAAAATGGACCGTTTTTCACCTTTCTGAAGCAAGACTTAATGGGGGGGTGTTATCTCTTTAGTAAAAAATCAGCCGTTTTTGCTTGAACATTAAATGCCTCCAAATGGTATTTAATTCACATCCCGGTGTGAAGAAACACTTTTTGAGACCTCAGAGTGAGTAAATTGGCCATTTTCATGCACTTTTAACCATTACACAAATGTTGTATTTAGGGCCCCTGGAAGCATGAAAATCACTTTAAACATGCTAATTTTAGCTCTAAAACTGATGATCTACCTACAAATGTGAACTGACGTGCAAAAATAAAACATTTGAAAACGGACCATTTTTCACCTTTCTGAAGCATGACGTAATGGGGGGGGGGGGTGTTATCTCTTTTGTCAAAAATCACCCGTTTTTCCTTGAACATTAAATGCCTCCAAATGGTATTTCATTTACTTCCCGGGATAAAGAAACACTTTTTGAGACCTCAGAGTGAGTAAATTGGCCATTTTCATGCACTTTTAACCATTCCATAAATGTTGTGTTTAGGGCCCCTAGAAGCACGAAATTCACTTTAAACATGCTAATTTTAGCTCTAAAACTGATGATCCACCTACAAATGTGAACTGACGTTCAAAAATAAAACATTTGAAAACGGACCATATTTCACCTTTCTGAAGCATGACGTAATGGGGGGGTGTTATCTCTTTTGTCAAAAATCAGCTGTTTTTGCTTGAACATTAAATGCCTCCAAATGGTTTTTAATTCACTTCCCGGGCCCCTGGAAGCCTTAAAATCACTTTAAACATGCTAATTTTAGCTCTAAAACTGATGATTTTCCTACAAATGTGAACTGACGTGCAAAAATAAAACATTTGAAAACGGACCATTTTTCACCTTTCTGAAGCATGACGTAATGGGGGAGTGTTATCGCTTTTGTCAAAAATCAGCCGTTTTTGCTTGAACATTAAATGCCTCCAAATGGCATTTAATTCACTTCCCGGGGTGAAGAAACACTTTTTGAGACCTCAGAGTGAGTAAATTGGCCATTTTCATGCACTTTTAACCATTCCACAAATGTTGTGTTTAGGGCCCCTGGAAGCATGAAAATCACTTTAAACAAGCTAATTTTAGCTCTAAAACTGATGATCCACCTACAAATGTGAACTGACGTTCAAAAATAAAACATTTGAAAACAGACCATTTTTCACCATTCTGAAGCATGACGTAATGGGGGGGTGTTATCTCTTTTGTCAAAAATCAGCCATTTTTGCTTGAACATTAAATGCCTCCAAATGGTATTTAATTCACTTCCCGGGGTGAAGAAACACTTTTTGAGACCTCAGAGTGAGTAAATTGGCCATTTTCATGAACTTTTAACCATTCCACAAATGTTGTGTTTAGGGCCCCTGGAAGCATGAAAATCACTTTAAACATGCTAATTTTAGCTCTAAAACTGATGAACTACCTACAAATGTGAACTGACGTTCAAAAATAAAACATTTGAAAGCGGACCATTTTTCACCTTTCTGAAGCATGACGTAATGGGGGGTGTTATCTCTTTTGTCAAAAATCAGCTGTTTTTGCTTGAACATTAAATGCCTCCAAATGGTATTTAATTCACTTCCCGGGCCCCTGGAAGCCTTAAAATCACTTTAAACATGCTAATTTTAGCTCTAAAACTGATGATTTTCCCACAAATGTGAACTGACGTGCAAAAATAAAACATTTGAAAACGGACCATTTTTCACCTTTCTGAAGCATGACGTAATGGGGGAGTGTTATCGCTTTTGTCAAAAATCAGCCGTTTTTGCTTGAACATTAAATGCCTCCAAATGGCATTTAATTCACTTCCCGGGGTGAAGAAACACTTTTTGAGACGTCAGAGTGAGTAAATTGGCCATTTTCATGCACTTTTAACAATTCCACAAATGTTGTGTTTAGGGCCCCTGGAAGCATGAAAATCACTTTAAACATGCTAATTTTAGCTCTAAAACTGATGATCCACCTACAAATGTGAACTGACGTTCAAAAATAAAATATTTGAAACTGGACCATTTTGCACCTTTCTGAAGCATGACGTAATGGGGGGGTGTTATCTCTTTTGTCAAAAATCTGCTGTTTTTGCTTGAACATTAAATGCCTCCAAATGGTTTTTAATTCACTTCACGGGCCCCTGGAAGCATGAAAATCACTTTAAACATGCTAATTTTAGCTCTAAAACTGATGATCTACCTACAAATGTGAACTGACATTCAAAAATAAAACATTTAAAAATGGACCATTTTTCACCTTTCTGAAGCAAGATGTAATGGGGGGGGTGTTATCTCTTTCATCAAAAATCAGCCGTTTTTGCTTGAACATTAAATGCCTCCAAATGGTATTTAATTCACTTCCCGGTGTGAAGAAGCACTTTTTGAGACCTCAGAGTGAGTAAATTGGTCATTTTCATGCACTGTTAACCATTTCACAAATGTTGTGTTTAGGGCCCCTGGAAGCCTCAAAATCACTTTAAACATGCTAATTTTAGCTCTAAAACTGATGATTTTCCTACAAATGTGAACTGACGTGCAAAAATAAAACATTTGAAAACGGACCATTTTTCACCTTTCTGAAGCATGACGTAATGGGGGAGTGTTATCGCTTTTGTCAAAAATCAGCCGTTTTTGCTTGAACATTAAATGCCTCCAAATGATATTTAATTCACTTCCCGGGTTGAAGAAACACTTTTTGAGACCTCAGAGTGAGTAAATTGGCCATTTTCATGCACTTTTAACCATTCCACAAAGGTTGTGTTTAGGGCCCCTGGAAGCATGAAAATCACTTTAAACATGCAAATTTTAGCTCTAAAACTGATGATCTACCTACAAATGTGAACTGACATTCAAAAATAAAACATTTGAAAATGGACCATTTTTCACCTTTCTGAAGCAAGACGTAATGGGGGGTGTTATCTCTTTTGTCAAAAATCAGCCGTTTTTGCTTGAACATTAAATGCCTCTAAATGGTATTTAATTCACTTCCCGGGGTGAAGAAACACTTTTTGAGACCTCAGAGTGAGTAAATTGGCCATTTTCATGCACTTTTAACCATTCCACAAATGTTGTGTTTAGGGCCCCTGGAAGCATGAAAATCACTTTAAACAAGCTAATTTTAGCTCTAAAACTGATGATCCACCTACAAATGTGAACTGACGTTCAAAAATAAAACATTTGAAAACGGACCATTTTTCACTTTTCTGAAGCATGACGTAATGGGGGGGTGTTATCTCTTTTGTCAAAAATCAGCCGTTTTTGCTTGAACATTAAATGCCTCCAAATGGTATTTAATTCACTTCCCGGGGTGAAGAAACACTTTTTGAGACCTCAGAGTGAGTAAATTGGCCATTTTCATGCACTTTTAACCATTCCACAAATGTTGTGTTTAGGGCCCCTGGAAGCATGAAAATCACTTTAAACATGCTAATTTTAGCTCTAAAACTGATGAACTACCTACAAATGTGAACTGACGTTCAAAAATAAAACATTTGAAAGCGGACAATTTTTCACCTTTCTGAAGCATGACGTAATGGGGGGGTGTTATCTCTTTTGTCAAAAATCAGCTGTTTTTGCTTGAACATTAAATGCCTCCATATGGTTTTTAATTCACTTCCCGGGCCCCTGGAAGCCTTAAAATCACTTTAAACATTCTAATTTTAGCTCTAAAACTGATGATTTTCCTACAAATGTGAACTGACGTGTAAAAATAATACATTTGAAAACGGACCATTTTTCACCTTTCTGAAGCATGACGTAATGGGGGAGTGTTATCGCTTTTGTCAAAAATCAGCCGTTTTTGCTTGAACATTAAATGCCTCCAAATGGCATTTAATTCACTTCCCGGGGTGAAGAAACACTTTTTGAGACGTCAGAGTGAGTAAATTGGCCATTTTCATGCACTTTTAACCATTCCACAAATGTTGTGTGTAGGGCCCCTGGAAGCATGAAAATCACTTTAAACATGCTAATTTTAGCTCTAAAACTGATGATCCACCTACAAATGTGAACTGTCGTTAAAAAATAAAATATTTTAAACTGGACCATTTTGCACCTTTCTGAAGCATGACGTAATGGGGGGGTGTTATCTCTTTTGTCAAAAATCTGCTGTTTTTGCTTGAACATTAAATGCCTCCAAATGGTTTTTAATTCACTTCACGGGCCCCTGGAAGCATGAAAATCACTTTAAACATGCTAATTTTAGCTCTAAAACTGATGATCTACCTACAAATGTGAACTGACATTCAAAAATAAAACATTTAAAAATGGACCATTTTTCACCTTTCTGAAGCAAGATGTAATGGTGGGGGTGTTATCTCTTTCATCAAAAATCTGCCGTTTTTGCTTGAACATTAAATGCCTCCAAATGGTATTTAATTCACTTCCCGGTGTGAAGAAGCACTTTTTGAGACCTCAGAGTGAGTAAATTGGTCATTTTCATGCACTGTTAACCATTTCACAAATGTTGTGTTTAGGGCCCCTGGAAGCATGAAAATCACTTTAGACATGCTAATTTTAGCTCTAAAACTGATGATCTACCTACAAATGTGAACTGACATTCAAAAATAAAACATTTAAAAATGGACCGTTTTTCACCTTTCTGAAGCAAGACTTAATGGGGGGGTGTTATCTCTTTAGTAAAAAATCAGCCGTTTTTGCTTGAACATTAAATGCCTCCAAATGGTATTTAATTCACATCCCGGTGTGAAGAAACACTTTTTGAGACCTCAGAGTGAGTAAATTGGCCATTTTCATGCACTTTTAACCATTACACAAATGTTGTATTTAGGGCCCCTGGAAGCATGAAAATCACTTTAAACATGCTAATTTTAGCTCTAAAACTGATGATCTACCTACAAATGTGAACTGACGTGCAAAAATAAAACATTTGAAAACGGACCATTTTTCACCTTTCTGAAGCATGACGTAATGGGGGGGGGGTGTTATCTCTTTTGTCAAAAATCACCCGTTTTTCCTTGAACATTAAATGCCTCCAAATGGTATTTCATTTACTTCCCGGGATAAAGAAACACTTTTTGAGACCTCAGAGTGAGTAAATTGGCCATTTTCATGCACTTTTAACCATTCCATAAATGTTGTGTTTAGGGCCCCTAGAAGCACGAAATTCACTTTAAACATGCTAATTTTAGCTCTAAAACTGATGATCCACCTACAAATGTGAACTGACGTTCAAAAATAAAACATTTGAAAACGGACCATATTTCACCTTTCTGAAGCATGACGTAATGGGGGGGTGTTATCTCTTTTGTCAAAAATCAGCTGTTTTTGCTTGAACATTAAATGCCTCCAAATGGTTTTTAATTCACTTCCCGGGCCCCTGGAAGCCTTAAAATCACTTTAAACATGCTAATTTTAGCTCTAAAACTGATGATTTTCCTACAAATGTGAACTGACGTGCAAAAATAAAACATTTGAAAACGGACCATTTTTCACCTTTCTGAAGCATGACGTAATGGGGGAGTGTTATCGCTTTTGTCAAAAATCAGCCGTTTTTGCTTGAACATTAAATGCCTCCAAATGGCATTTAATTCACTTCCCGGGGTGAAGAAACACTTTTTGAGACCTCAGAGTGAGTAAATTGGCCATTTTCATGCACTTTTAACCATTCCACAAATGTTGTGTTTAGGGCCCCTGGAAGCATGAAAATCACTTTAAACAAGCTAATTTTAGCTCTAAAACTGATGATCCACCTACAAATGTGAACTGACGTTCAAAAATAAAACATTTGAAAACAGACCATTTTTCACCATTCTGAAGCATGACGTAATGGGGGGGTGTTATCTCTTTTGTCAAAAATCAGCCATTTTTGCTTGAACATTAAATGCCTCCAAATGGTATTTAATTCACTTCCCGGGGTGAAGAAACACTTTTTGAGACCTCAGAGTGAGTAAATTGGCCATTTTCATGAACTTTTAACCATTCCACAAATGTTGTGTTTAGGGCCCCTGGAAGCATGAAAATCACTTTAAACATGCTAATTTTAGCTCTAAAACTGATGAACTACCTACAAATGTGAACTGACGTTCAAAAATAAAACATTTGAAAGCGGACCATTTTTCACCTTTCTGAAGCATGACGTAATGGGGGGTGTTATCTCTTTTGTCAAAAATCAGCTGTTTTTGCTTGAACATTAAATGCCTCCAAATGGTTTTTAATTCACTTCCCGGGCCCCTGGAAGCCTTAAAATCACTTTAAACATGCTAATTTTAGCTCTAAAACTGATGATTTCCCCACAAATGTGAACTGACGTGCAAAAATAAAACATTTGAAAACGGACCATTTTTCACCTTTCTGAAGCATGACGTAATGGGGGAGTGTTATCGCTTTTGTCAAAAATCAGCCGTTTTTGCTTGAACATTAAATGCCTCCAAATGGCATTTAATTCACTTCCCGGGGTGAAGAAACACTTTTTGAGACGTCAGAGTGAGTAAATTGGCCATTTTCATGCACTTTTAACAATTCCACAAATGTTGTGTTTAGGGCCCCTGGAAGCATGAAAATCACTTTACACATGCTAATTTTAGCTCTAAAACTGATGATCCACCTACAAATGTGAACTGACGTTCAAAAATAAAATATTTGAAACTGGACCATTTTGCACCTCTCTGAAGCATGACGTAATGGGGGGGTGTTATCTCTTTTGTCAAAAATCTGCTGTTTTTGCTTGAACATTAAATGCCTCCAAATGGTTTTTAATTCACTTCACGGGCCCCTGGAAGCATGAAAATCACTTTAAACATGCTAATTTTAGCTCTAAAACTGATGATCTACCTACAAATGTGAACTGACATTCAAAAATAAAACATTTAAAAATGGACCATTTTTCACCTTTCTGAAGCAAGATGTAATTGGGGGGGTGTTATCTCTTTCATCAAAAATCAGCCGTTTTTGCTTGAACATTAAATGCCTCCAAATGGTATTTAATTCACTTCCAGGTGTGAAGAAGCACTTTTTGAGACCTCAGAGTGAGTAAATTGGTCATTTTCATGCACTGTTAACCATTTCACAAATGTTGTGTTTAGGGCCCCTGGAAGCATGAAAATCACTTTAAACATGCTAATTTTAGCTCTAAAACTGATGATCTACCTACAAATGTGAACTGACATTCAAAAATAAAACATTTAAAAATGGACCATTTTTCACCTTTCTGAAGCATGACGTAATAGGGGTGTTATCTCTTTTGTCAAAAATCAGCCGTTTTTGCTTGAACATTAAATGCCTCCAAATGGTATTTAATTCACTTCCCGGGTTGAAGAAACACTTTTTGAGACCTCAGAGTGAGTAAATTGGCCATTTTCATGCACTTTTAACCATTCCACAAAGGTTGTGTTTAGGGCCCCTGGAAGCATGAAAATCACTTTAAACATGCAAATTTTAGCTCTAAAACTGATGATCTACCTACAAATGTGAACTGACATTCAAAAATAAAACATTTGAAAATGGACCATTTTTCACCTTTCTGAAGCAAGACGTAATGGGGGGTGTTATCTCTTTTGTCAAAAATCAGCCGTTTTTGCTTGAACATTAAATGCCTCTAAATGGTATTTAATTCACTTCCCGGGGTGAAGAAACACTTTTTGAGACCTCAGAGTGAGTAAATTGGCCATTTTCATGCACTTTTAACCATTCCACAAATGTTGTGTTTAGGGCCCCTGGAAGCATGAAAATCACTTTAAACAAGCTAATTTTAGCTCTAAAACTGATGATCCACCTACAAATGTGAACTGACGTTCAAAAATAAAACATTTGAAAACGGACCATTTTTCACCTTTCGGAAGCATGACGTAATGGGGGGGAGTTATCTCTTTTGTCAAAAATCAGCCGTTTTTGCTTGAACATTAAATGCCTCCAAATGGTATTTAATTCACTTCCCGGGGTGAAGAAACACTTTTTGAGACCTCAGAGTGAGTAAATTGGCCATTTTCATGCACTTTTAACCATTCCACAAATGTTGTGTTTAGGGCCCCTGGAAGCATGAAAATCACTTTAAACATGCTAATTTTAGCTCTAAAACTGATGAACTACCTACAAATGTGAACTGACGTTCAAAAATAAAACATTTGAAAGCGGACCATTTTTCACCTTTCTGAAGCATGACGTAATGGGGGGGTGTTATCTCTTTTGTCAAAAATCAGCTGTTTTTGCTTGAACATTAAATGCCTCCATATGGTTTTTAATTCACTTCCCGGGCCCCTGGAAGCCTTAAAATCACTTTAAACATTCTAATTTTAGCTCTAAAACTGATGATTTTCCTACAAATGTGAACTGACGTGTAAAAATAAAACATTTGAAAACGGACCATTTTTCACCTTTCTGAAGCATGACGTAATGGGGGAGTGTTATCGCTTTTGTCAAAAATCAGCCGTTTTTGCTTGAACATTAAATGCCTCCAAATGGCATTTAATTCACTTCCCGGGGTGAAGAAACACTTTTTGAGACGTCAGAGTGAGTAAATTGGCCATTTTCATGCACTTTTAACCATTCCACAAATGTTGTGTTTAGGGCCCCTGGAAGCATGAAAATCACTTTAAACATGCTAATTTTAGCTCTAAAACTGATGATCCACCTACAAATGTGAACTGACGTTAAAAAATAAAATATTTGAAACTGGACCATTTTGCACCTTTCTGAAGCATGACGTAATGGGGGGGTGTTATCTCTTTTGTCAAAAATCTGCTGTTTTTGCTTGAACATTAAATGCCTCCAAATGGTTTTTAATTCACTTCACGGGCCCCTGGAAGCATGAAAATCACTTTAAACATGCTAATTTTAGCTCTAAAACTGATGATCTACCTACAAATGTGAACTGACATTCAAAAATAAAACATTTAAAAATGGACCATTTTTCACCTTTCTGAAGCAAGATGTAATGGTGGGGGTGTTATCTCTTTCATCAAAAATCTGCCGTTTTTGCTTGAACATTAAATGCCTCCAAATGGTATTTAATTCACTTCCCGGTGTGAAGAAGCACTTTTTGAGACCTCAGAGTGAGTAAATTGGTCATTTTCATGCACTGTTAACCATTTCACAAATGTTGTGTTTAGGGCCCCTGGAAGCATGAAAATCACTTTAAACATGCTAATTTTAGCTCTAAAACTGATGATCTACCTACAAATGTGAACTGACATTCAAAAATAAAACATTTAAAAATGGACCATTTTTCACCTTTCTGAAGCAAGACTTAATGGGGGGGTGTTATCTCTTTAGTCAAAAATCAGCCGTTTTTGCTTGAACATTAAATGCCTCCAAATGGTATTTAATTCACTTCCCGGTGTGAAGAAACACTTTTTGAGACCTCAGAGTGAGTAAATTGGCCATTTTCATGCACTTTTAACCATTACACAAATGTTGTATTTAGGGCCCCTGGAAGCATGAAAATCACTTTAAACATGCTAATTTTAGCTCTAAAACTGATGATCTACCTACAAATGTGAACTGACGTGCAAAAATAAAACATTTGAAAATGGACCATTTTTCACCTTTCTGAAGCATGACGTAATGGGGCGGGGTGTTATCTCTTTTGTCAAAAATCACCCGTTTTTCCTTGAACATTAAATGCCTCCAAATGGTATTTCATTTACTTCCCGGGATAAAGAAACACTTTTTGAGACCTCAGAGTGAGTAAATTGGCCATTTTCATGCACTTTTAACCATTCCATAAATGTTGTGTTTAGGGCCCCTAGAAGCACGAAATTCACTTTAAACATGCTAATTTTAGCTCTAAAACTGATGATCCACCTACAAATGAGAACTGACGTTCAAAAATAAAACATTTGAAAACGGACCATATTTCACCTTTCTGAAGCATGACGTAATGGGGGGGTGTTATCTCTTTTGTCAAAAATCAGCTGTTTTTGCTTGAACATTAAATGCCTCCAAATGGTTTTTAATTCACTTCCCTGGCCCCTGGAAGCCTTAAAATCACTTTAAACATGCTAATTTTAGCTCTAAAACTGATGATTTTCCTACAAATGTGAACTGACGTGCAAAAATAAAACATTTGAAAACGGACCATTTTTCACCTTTCTGAAGCATGACGTAATGGGGGAGTGTTATCGCTTTTGTCAAAAATCAGCCGTTTTTGCTTGAACATTAAATGCCTCCAAATTGCATTTAATTCACTTCCCGGGGTGAAGAAACACTTTTTGAGACCTCAGAGTGAGTAAATTGGCCATTTTCATGCACTTTTAACCATTCCACAAATGTTGTGTTTAGGGCCCCTGGAAGCATGAAAATCACTTTAAACAAGCTAATTTTAGCTCTAAAACTGATGATCCACCTACAAATGTGAACTGACGTTCAAAAATAAAACATTTGAAAACAGACCATTTTTCACCTTTCTGAAGCATGACGTAATGGGGGGGTGTTATCTCTTTTGTCAAAAATCAGCCGTTTTTGCTTGAACATTAAATGCCTCCAAATGGTATTTAAGTCACTTCCCGGGGTGAAGAAACACTTTTTGAGACCTCAGAGTGAGTAAATTGGCCATTTTCATGCACTTTTAACCATTCCACAAATGTTGTGTTTAGGGCCCCTGGAAGCATGAAAATCACTTTAAACATGCTAATTTTAGCTCTAAAACTGATGAACTACCTACAAATGTGAACTGACGTTCAAAAATAAAACATTTGAAAGCGGACCATTTTTCACCTTTCTGAAGCATGACGTAATGGGGGGGTGTTATCTCTTTTGTCAAAAATCTGCTGTTTTTGCTTGAACATTAAATGCCTCCAAATGGTTTTTAATTCACTTCCCGGGCCCCTGGAAGCCTTAAAATCACTTTAAACATGCTAATTTTAGCTCTAAAACTGATGATTTTCCTACAAATGTGAACTGACGTGCAAAAATAAAACATTTGAAAACGGACCATTTTTCACCTTTCTGAAGCATGACGTAATGGGGGAGTGTTATCGCTTTTGTCAAAAATCAGCCGTTTTTGCTTGAACATTAAATGCCTCCAAATGGCATTTAATTCACTTCCCGGGGTGAAGAAACACTTTTTGAGACGTCAGAGTGAGTAAATTGGCCATTTTCATGCACTTTTAACAATTCCACAAATGTTGTGTTTAGGGCCCCTGGAAGCATGAAAATCACTTTAAACATGCTAATTTTAGCTCTAAAACTGATGATCCACCTACAAATGTGAACTGACGTTCAAAAATAAAATATTTGAAACTGGACCATTTTGCACCTTTCTGAAGCATGACGTAATGGGGGGGTGTTATCTCTTTTGTCAAAAATCTGCTGTTTTTGCTTGAACATTAAATGCCTCCAAATGGTTTTTAATTCACTTCACGGGCCCCTGGAAGCATGAAAATCACTTTAAACATGCTAATTTTAGCTCTAAAACTGATGATCTACCTACAAATGTGAACTGACATTCAAAAATAAAACATTTAAAAATGGACCATTTTTCACCTTTCTGAAGCAAGATGTAATGGGGGGGGTGTTATCTCTTTCATCAAAAATCAGCCGTTTTTGCTTGAACATTAAATGCCTCCAAATGGTATTTAATTCACTTCCCGGTGTGAAGAAACACTTTTTGAGACCTCAGAGTGAGTAAATTGGCCATTTTCATGCACTTTTAACCATTACACAAATGTTGTATTTAGGGCCCCTGGAAGCATGAAAATCACTTTAAACATGCTAATTTTAGCTCTAAAACTGATGATCTACCTACAAATGTGAACTGACGTGCAAAAATAAAACATTTGAAAACGGACCATTTTGCACCTTTCTGAAGCATGACGTAATGGGGGGGTGTTATCTCTTTTGTCAAAAATCGGCTGGTTTTGCTTGAATATTAAATGCCTCCAAATGGTTTTTAATTCACTTCACGGGCCCCTGGAAGCATGAAAATCCCTTTAAACATGCTAATTTTAGCTCTAAAACTGATGATCTACCTACAAATGTGAACTGACGTTAAAAAATAAAACATATGAAAACGGGACATTTTTCACCTTTCTGAAGCATGACGTAATAGGGGTGTTATCTCTTTTGTCAAAAATCAGCCGTTTTTGCTTGAACATTAAATGCCTCCAAATGGTATTTAATTCACTTCCCGGGTTGAAGAAACACTTTTTGAGACCTCAGAGTGAGTAAATTGGCCATTTTCATGCACTTTTAACCATTCCACAAAGGTTGTGTTTAGGGCCCCTGGAAGCATGAAAATCACTTTAAACATGCAAATTTTAGCTCTAAAACTGATGATCTACCTACAAATGTGAACTGACGTTCAAAAATAAAACATTTGAAAACGGACCATTTTTCACCTTTCTGAAGCATGACGTAATGGGGGGGTGTTATCTCTTTTGTCAAAAATCAGCCGTTTTTGCTTGAACATTAAATGCCTCCAAATGGTATTTAATTCACTTCCCGGGGTGAAGAAACACTTTTTGAGACCTCAGAGTGAGTAAATTGGCCATTTTCATGCACTTTTAACCATTCCACAAATGTTGTGTTTAGGGCCCCTGGAAGCATGAAAATCACTGTAAACATGCTAATTTTAGCTCTAAAACTGATGAACTACCTACAAATGTGAACTGACGTTCAAAAATAAAACATTTGAAAGCGGACCATTTTTCACCTTTCTGAAGCATGACGTAATGGGGGGGTGTTATCTCTTTTGTCAAAAATCAGCTGTTTTTGCTTGAACATTAAATGCCTCCAAATGGTTTTTAATTCACTTCCCGGGCCCCTGGAAGCCTTAAAATCACTTTAAACATGCTAATTTTAGCTCTAAAACTGATGATTTTCCTTCAAATGTGAACTGACGTGCAAAAATAAAACATTTGAAAACGGACCATTTTTCACCTTACTGAAGCATGACATAATGGGGGAGTGTTATCGCTTTTGTCAAAAATCAGCCGTTTTTGCTTGAACATTAAATGCCTCCAAATGGCATTTAATTCACTTCCCGGGGTGAAGAAACACTTTTTGAGACGTCAGAGTGAGTAAATTGGCCATTTTCATGCACTTTTAACCATTCCACAAATGTTGTGTTTAGGGCCCCTGGAAGCATGAAAATCACTTTAAACATGCTAATTTTAGCTCTAAAACTGATGATCCACCTACAAATGTGAACTGATGTTCAAAAATAAAATATTTGAAACTGGACCATTTTGCACCTTTCTGAAGCATGACGTAATGGGGGGGTGTTATCTCTTTTGTCAAAAATCTGCTGTTTTTGCTTGAACATTAAATGCCTCCAAATGGTTTTTAATTCACTTCACGGGCCCCTGGAAGCATGAAAATCACTTTAAACATGCTAATTTTAGGTCTAAAACTGATGATCTACCTACAAATGTGAACTGACATTCAAAAATAAAACATTTAAAAATGGACCATTTTTCACCTTTCTGAAGCAAGATGTAATGGGGGGGTGTTATCTCTTTCATCAAAAATCAGCCGTTTTTGCTTGAACATTAAATGCCTCCAAATGGTATTTAATTCACTTCCCGGTGTGAAGAAACACCTTTTGAGACCTCAGAGTGAGTAAATTGGCCATTTTCATGCACTTTTAACCATTCCACAAATGTTGTGTTTAGGGCCCCATGAAGCATGAAAATCACTTTAAACAAGCTAATTTTAGCTTTAAAACTGATGATCCACCTACAAATGTGAACTGACGTTCAAAAATAAAACATTTGAAAACGGACCATTTTTCACCTTTCTGAAGCATGACGTAATGGGGGGGTGTTATCTCTTTTGTCAAAAATCAGCCGTTTTTGCTTGAACATTAAATGCCTCCAAATGGTATTTAATTCACTTCCCGGGGTGAAGAAACACTTTTTGAGACCTCAGAGTGAGTAAATTGGCCATTTTCATGCACTTTTAACCATTCCACAAATGTTGGGTTTAGGGCCCCAGGAAGCATGAAAATCACTTTAAACATGCTAATTTTAGCTCTAAAACTGATGAACTGCCTACAAATGTGAACTGACGTTCAAAAATAAAACATTTGAAAGCGGACCATTTTTCACCTTTCTGAAGCATGACGTAATGGTGGGGTGTTATCTCTTTTGTCAAAAATCAGCTGTTTTTGCTTGAACATTAAATGCCTCCAAATGGTTTTTAATTCACTTCCCGGGCCCCTGGAAGCCTTAAAATCACTTTAAACATGCTAATTTTAGCTCTAAAACTGATGATTTTCCTACAAATGTGAACTGACGTGCAAAAATAAAACATTTGAAAACGGACCATTTTTCACCTTTCTGAAGCATGACGTAATGGGGGAGTGTTATCGCTTTTGTCAAAAATCAGCCGTTTTTGCTTGAACATTAAATGCCTCCAAATGGCATTTAACTCACTTCCCGGGGTGAAGAAACACTTTTTGAGATGTCAGAGTGAGTAAATTGGCCATTTTCATGCACTTTAACCATTCCACAAATGTTGTGTTTAGGGCCCCTGGAAGCATGAAAATCACTTTAAACATGCTAATTTTAGCTCTAAAACTGATGATCCACCTACAAATGTGAACTGACGTTCAAAAATAAAATATTTGAAACTGGACCATTTTACACCTTTCTGAAGCATGACGTAATGGGGGGTGTTATCTCTTTTGTCAAAAATCAGCCGTTTTTGCTTGAACATTAAATGCCTCCAAATGGTATTTAATTCACTTCCCGGGGTGAAGAAACACTTTTTGAGACCTCAGAGTGAGTAAATTGGCCTTTTTCATGCACTTTTAACCATTCCACAAATGTTGGGTTTAGGGCCCCAGGAAGCATGAAAATCACTTTAAACATGCTAATTTTAGCTCTAAAACTGATGAACTACCTACAAATGTGAACTGACGTTCAAAAATAAAACATTTGAAAGCGGACCATTTTTCACCTTTCTGAAGCATGACGTAATGGGGGGGTGTTATCTCTTTTGTCAAAAATCAGCTGTTTTTGCTTGAACATTAAATGCCTCCAAATGGTTTTTAATTCACTTCACGGGCCCCTGGAAGCATGAAAATCCCTTTAAACATGCTAATTTTAGCTCTAAAACTGATGATCTACCTACAAATGTGAACTGACGTTAAAAAATAAAACATATGAAAACGGGACATTTTTCACCTTTCTGAAGCATGACGTAATAGGGGTGTTATCTCTTTTGTCAAAAATCAGCCGTTTTTGCTTGAACATTAAATGCCTCCAAATGGTATTTAATTCACTTCCCGGGTTGAAGAAACACTTTTTGAGACCTCAGAGTGAGTAAATTGGCCATTTTCATGCACTTTTAACCATTCCACAAAGGTTGTGTTTAGGGCCCCTGGAAGCATGAAAATCACTTTAAACATGCAAATTTTAGCTCTAAAACTGATGATCTACCTACAAATGTGAACTGACGTTCAAAAATAAAACATTTGAAAACGGACCATTTTTCACCTTTCTGAAGCATGACGTAATGGGGGGGTGTTATCTCTTTTGTCAAAAATCAGCCGTTTTTGCTTGAACATTAAATGCCTCCAAATGGTATTTAATTCACTTCCCGGGGTGAAGAAACACTTTTTGAGACCTCAGAGTGAGTAAATTGGCCATTTTCATGCACTTTTAACCATTCCACAAATGTTGTGTTTAGGGCCCCTGGAAGCATGAAAATCACTGTAAACATGCTAATTTTAGCTCTAAAACTGATGAACTACCTACAAATGTGAACTGACGTTCAAAAATAAAACATTTGAAAGCGGACCATTTTTCACCTTTCTGAAGCATGACGTAATGGGGGGGTGTTATCTCTTTTGTCAAAAATCAGCTGTTTTTGCTTGAACATTAAATGCCTCCAAATGGTTTTTAATTCACTTCCCGGGCCCCTGGAAGCCTTAAAATCACTTTAAACATGCTAATTTTAGCTCTAAAACTGATGATTTTCCTACAAATGTGAACTGACGTGCAAAAATAAAACATTTGAAAACGGACCATTTTTCACCTTACTGAAGCATGACGTAATGGGGGAGTGTTATCGCTTTTGTCAAAAATCAGCCGTTTTTGCTTGAACATTAAATGCCTCCAAATGGCATTTAATTCACTTCCCGGGGTGAAGAAACACTTTTTGAGACGTCAGAGTGAGTAAATTGGCCATTTTCATGCACTTTTAACCATTCCACAAATGTTGTGTTTAGGGCCCCTGGAAGCATGAAAATCACTTTAAACATGCTAATTTTAGCTCTAAAACTGATGATCCACCTACAAATGTGAACTGATGTTCAAAAATAAAATATTTGAAACTGGACCATTTTGCACCTTTCTGAAGCATGACGTAATGGGGGGGTGTTATCTCTTTTGTCAAAAATCTGCTGTTTTTGCTTGAACATTAAATGCCTCCAAATGGTTTTTAATTCACTTCACGGGCCCCTGGAAGCATGAAAATCACTTTAAACATGCTAATTTTAGGTCTAAAACTGATGATCTACCTACAAATGTGAACTGACATTCAAAAATAAAACATTTAAAAATGGACCATTTTTCACCTTTCTGAAGCAAGATGTAATGGGGGGGTGTTATCTCTTTCATCAAAAATCAGCCGTTTTTGCTTGAACATTAAATGCCTCCAAATGGTATTTAATTCACTTCCCGGTGTGAAGAAACACCTTTTGAGACCTCAGAGTGAGTAAATTGGCCATTTGCATGCACTTTTAACCATTCCACAAATGTTGTGTTTAGGGCCCCATGAAGCATGAAAATCACTTTAAACAAGCTAATTTTAGCTTTAAAACTGATGATCCACCTACAAATGTGAACTGACGTTCAAAAATAAAACATTTGAAAACGGACCATTTTTCACCTTTCTGAAGCATGACGTAATGGGGGGGTGTTATCTCTTTTGTCAAAAATCAGCCGTTTTTGCTTGAACATTAAATGCCTCCAAATGGTATTTAATTCACTTCCCGGGGTGAAGAAACACTTTTTGAGACCTCAGAGTGAGTAAATTGGCCATTTTCATGCACTTTTAACCATTCCACAAATGTTGGGTTTAGGGCCCCAGGAAGCATGAAAATCACTTTAAACATGCTAATTTTAGCTCTAAAACTGATGAACTGCCTACAAATGTGAACTGACGTTCAAAAATAAAACATTTGAAAGCGGACCATTTTTCACCTTTCTGAAGCATGACGTAATGGGGGGGTGTTATCTCTTTTGTCAAAAATCAGCTGTTTTTGCTTGAACATTAAATGCCTCCAAATGGTTTTTAATTCACTTCCCGGGCCCCTGGAAGCCTTAAAATCACTTTAAACATGCTAATTTTAGCTCTAAAACTGATGATTTTCCTACAAATGTGAACTGACGTGCAAAAATAAAACATTTGAAAACGGACCATTTTTCACCTTTCTGAAGCATGACGTAATGGGGGAGTGTTATCGCTTTTGTCAAAAATCAGCCGTTTTTGCTTGAACATTAAATGCCTCCAAATGGCATTTAACTCACTTCCCGGGGTGAAGAAACACTTTTTGAGATGTCAGAGTGAGTAAATTGGCCATTTTCATGCACTTTTAACCATTCCACAAATGTTGTGTTTAGGGCCCCTGGAAGCATGAAAATCACTTTAAACATGCTAATTTTAGCTCTAAAACTGATGATCCACCTACAAATGTGAACTGACGTTCAAAAATAAAATATTTGAAACTGGACCATTTTACACCTTTCTGAAGCATGACGTAATGGGGGGGTGTTATCTCTTTTGTCAAAAATCAGCCGTTTTTGCTTGAACATTAAATGCCTCCAAATGGTATTTAATTCACTTCCCGGGGTGAAGAAACACTTTTTGAGACCTCAGAGTGAGTAAATTGGCCTTTTTCATGCACTTTTAACCATTCCACAAATGTTGGGTTTAGGGCCCCAGGAAGCATGAAAATCACTTTAAACATGCTAATTTTAGCTCTAAAACTGATGAACTACCTACAAATGTGAACTGACGTTCAAAAATAAAACATTTGAAAGCGGACCATTTTTCACCTTTCTGAAGCATGACGTAATGGGGGGGTGTTATCTCTTTTGTCAAAAATCAGCTGTTTTTGCTTGAACATTAAATGCCTCCAAATGGTTTTTAATTCACTTCCCGGGCCCCTGGAAGCCTTAAAATCACTTTAAACATGCTAATTTTAGCTCTAAAACTGATGATTTTCCTACAAATGTGAACTGACGTGCAAAAATAAAACATTTGAAAACGGACCATTTTTCACCTTTCTGAAGCATGACGTAATGGGGGAGTGTTATCGCTTTTGTCAAAAATCAGCCGTTTTTGCTTGAACATTAAATGCCTCCAAATGGCATTTAATTCACTTCCCGGGGTGAAGAAACACTTTTTGAGACGTCAGAGTGAGTAAATTGGCCATTTTCATGCACTTTTAACCATTCCACAAATGTTGTGTTTAGGGCCCCTGGAAGCATGAAAATCACTTTAAACATGCTAATTTTAGCTCTAAAACTGATGATCCACCTACAAATGTGAACTGACGTTCAAAAATAAAATATTTGAAACTGGACCATTTTGCACCTTTCTGAAGCATGACGTAATGGGGGGGTGTTATCTCTTTTGTCAAAAATCTGCTGTTTTTGCTTGAACATTAAATGCCTCCAAATGGTTTTTAATTCACTTCACGGGCCCCTGGAAGCATGAAAATCACTTTAAACATGCTAATTTTAGCTCTAAAACTGATGATCTACCTACAAATGTGAACTGACATTCAAAAATAAAACATTTAAAAATGGACCATTTTTCACCTTTCTGAAGCAAGATGTAATGGGGGGGTGTTATCTCTTTCATCAAAAATCAGCCGTTTTTGCTTGAACATTAAATGCCTCCAAATGGTATTTCATTTACTTCCCGGGGTAAAGAAACACTTTTTGAGACCTCAGAGTGAGTACATTGGCCATTTTCATGCACTTTTAACAATTCCACAAATGTTGTGTTTAGGGCCTCTAGAAGCACGAAATTCACTTTAAACATGCTAATTTTAGCTCTAAAACTGATGATCCACCTACAAATGTGAACTGACGTTCAAAAATAAAACATTTGAAAACGGACCATATTTCACCTTTCTGAAGCATGACGTAATGGGGGGGTGTTATCTCTTTTGTCAAAAATCAGCTGTTTTTGCTTGAACATTAAATGCCTCCAAATGGTTTTTAATTCACTTCCCGGGCCCCTGGGAGCATGAAAATCACTTTAAACATGTTAATTTTAGCTCTAAAACTGATGATGTACCTACAAATGTGAACTGACATTCAAAAATGAAACATTTGAAAGCGGACCACTTTTTTACCTTTCTGAAGCATGACGTAATGGGGGGGTGTTATCTCTTTTGTCAAAAATCAGCCGTTTTTGCTTGAACAATAAATTCCTCCAAATGGTATTTCATTTACTTCCCGGGGTGAAGAAACACTTTTTGAGACCTCAGATTGAGTACATTGGCCATTTTCATGCACTTTTAACCATTCCTCAAATGTTGTGTTTAGGGCCCCTAGAAGCATGAAAATCACTTTAAACTTGCTAATTTTAGCTCTAAAACTGATGATCCACCTACAAATGTGAACTGACGTTCAAAAATAAAACATTTGAAAACGGACCATTTTTCACCTTTCTGAAGCATGACGTAATGGGTGGGTGTTATCTCTTTTGTCAAAAATCAGCTGTTTTTGCTTGAACATTAAATGCCTCCAAATGGTTTTTAATTCACTTCACGGGCCCCTGGAAGCATGAAAATCACTTTAAACATGCTAATTTTAGCTCTAAAACTGATGATCTACCTACAAATGTGAACTGACATTCAAAAATAAAACATTTAAAAACGGACCATTTTTCACCTTTCTGAAGCAAGACGTAATGGGGGGGTGTTTTCTCTTTTAACAAAAATCAGCTGTTTTTGCTTGAACATTAAAAGCCTCCAAATGGTTTTTAATTCACTTTTTGAGCCCCTGAAAGCATGAAAATCACTTTAAACATGCTAATTTTTGCTCTAAAACTGATGATCTACCTACAAATGTGAACTGACGTTAAAAAATAAAACATTTGAAAACGGGCCATTGTTCACCTTTCTGAAGCATGACGTAATGGGGGTGTTATCTCTTTTGTCAAAAATCAGCCGTTTTTGCTTGAACATTAAATGCCTCCAAATGGTATTTAATTCACTTCTTGGGTTGAAGAAACACTTTTTGAGACCTCAGAGTGAGTAAATTGGCCATTTTCATGCACTTTTAACCATTCCACAAATGTTGTGTTTAGGGCCCCTGGAAGCACGAAAATCACTTTAAACATGCTAATTTTAGCTCTAAAACTGATGATCCACCTACAAATGTGAACTGACGTTCAAAAATAAAACATTTGAAAACGGACCATTTTGCACCTTTCTGAAGCATGACGTAATGGGGGGGTGTTATCTCTTTTGTCAAAAATCGGCTGTTTTTGTTTGAATATTAAATGCCTCCAAATGGTTTTTAATTCACTTCACGGGCCCCTGGAAGCATGAAAATCCCTTTAAACATGCTAATTTTAGCTCTAAAACTGATGATCTACCTACAAATGTGAACTGACGTTAAAAAATAAAACATTTGAAAACGGGCCATTTTTCACCTTTCTGAAGCATGACGTAATGGGGGTGTTATCTCTTTTGTCAAAAATCAGCTGTTTTTGCTTGAACATTAAATGCCTCCAAATGGTTTTTAATTCACTGCCCGGGCCCCTGGAAGCATGAAAATCACTTTAAACATGCTAATTTCAGCTCTAAAACTGATGATCTACCTACAAATGTGAACTGACATTAAAAAATAAAACATTTAAAAATGGACCATTTTTCACCTTTCTGAAGCAAGATGTAATGGGGGGTGTTATCTCTTTCATCAAAAATCAGCCGTTTTTGCTTGAACATTAAATGCCTCCAAATGGTATTTAATTCACTTCCCGGTGTGAAGAAGCACTTTTTGAGACCTCAGAGTGAGTAAATTGGTCATTTTCATGCACTGTTAACCATTTCACAAATGTTGTGTTTAGGGCCCCTGGAAGCATGAAAATCACTTTAAACATGCTAATTTTAGCTCTAAAACTGATGATCTACCTACAAATCTGAACTGACATTCAAAAATAAAACATTTAAAAAAGGACCATTTTTCACCTTTCTGAAGCAAGACGTAATGGGGGGGGGGTGTTATCTCTTTAGTCAAAAATCAGCCGTTTTTGCTTGAACATTAAAGGCCTCCAAATGGTATTTAATTCACTTCCCGGTGTGTAGAAACACTTTTTGAGACCTCAGAGTGAGTAAATTGGCCATTTTCATGCACTTTTAACCATTACACAAATGTTGTATTTAGGGCCCCTGGAAGCATGAAAATCACTTTAAACATGCTAATTTTAGCTCTAAAACTGATGATCTACCTACAAATGTGAACTGACGTGCAAAAATAAAACATTTGAAAACAGACCATTTTTCACCTTTCTGAAGCATGACGTAATGGGGGGTGTTATCTCTTTTGTCAAAAATCAGCTGTTTTTGCTTGAACATTAAATGCCTCCAAATGGTTTTTAATTCACTTCCCGGGCCCCTGGAAGCCTTAAAATCACTTTAAACATGCTAATTTTAGCTCTAAAACTGATGATTTTCCTACAAATGTGAACTGACGTGCAAAAATAAAACATTTGAAAACGGACCATTTTTCACCTTTCTGAAGCATGACGTAATGGGGGAGTGTTATCGGTTTTGTCAAAAATCAGCCGTTTTTGCTTTAACATTAAATGCCTCCAAATAGCATTTAATTCACTTCCCGGGGTGAAGAAACACTTTTTGAGACGTCAGAGTGAATAAATTGGCCATTTTCATGCACTTTTAACCATTCCACAAATGTTGTGTTTAGGGCCCCTGGAAGCATGAAAATCACTTTAAACATGCTAATTTTAGCTCTAAAATTGATGATCCACCTACAAATGTGATCTGACGTTAAAAAATAAAACATTTGAAAATGAGCCATTTTTCACCTTTCTGAAGCATGACGTAATGGGGGGGTGTTATCTCTTTTGTCAAAAATCTGCTGTTTTTGCTTGAACATTAAATGCCTCCAAATGGTTTTTAATTCACTTCACGGGCCCCTGGAAGCATGAAAATCACTTTAAACATGCTAATTTTAGGTCTAAAACTGATGATCTACCTACAAATGTGAACTGACATTCAAAAATAAAACATTTAAAAATGGACCATTTTTCACCTTTCTGAAGCAAGATGTAATGGGGGGGTGTTATCTCTTTCATCAAAAATCAGCCGTTTTTGCTTGAACATTAAATGCCTCCAAATGGTATTTAATTCACTTCCCGGTGTGAAGAAACACCTTTTGAGACCTCAGAGTGAGTAAATTGGCCATTTGCATGCACTTTTAACCATTCCACAAATGTTGTGTTTAGGGCCCCATGAAGCATGAAAATCACTTTAAACAAGCTAATTTTAGCTTTAAAACTGATGATCCACCTACAAATGTGAACTGACGTTCAAAAATAAAACATTTGAAAACGGACCATTTTTCACCTTTCTGAAGCATGACGTAATGGGGGGGTGTTATCTCTTTTGTCAAAAATCAGCCGTTTTTGCTTGAACATTAAATGCCTCCAAATGGTATTTAATTCACTTCCCGGGGTGAAGAAACACTTTTTGAGACCTCAGAGTGAGTAAATTGGCCATTTTCATGCACTTTTAACCATTCCACAAATGTTGGGTTTAGGGCCCCAGGAAGCATGAAAATCACTTTAAACATGCTAATTTTAGCTCTAAAACTGATGAACTGCCTACAAATGTGAACTGACGTTCAAAAATAAAACATTTGAAAGCGGACCATTTTTCACCTTTCTGAAGCATGACGTAATGGGGGGGTGTTATCTCTTTTGTCAAAAATCAGCTGTTTTTGCTTGAACATTAAATGCCTCCAAATGGTTTTTAATTCACTTCCCGGGCCCCTGGAAGCCTTAAAATCACTTTAAACATGCTAATTTTAGCTCTAAAACTGATGATTTTCCTACAAATGTGAACTGACGTGCAAAAATAAAACATTTGAAAACGGACCATTTTTCACCTTTCTGAAGCATGACGTAATGGGGGAGTGTTATCGCTTTTGTCAAAAATCAGCCGTTTTTGCTTGAACATTAAATGCCTCCAAATGGCATTTAACTCACTTCCCGGGGTGAAGAAACACTTTTTGAGATGTCAGAGTGAGTAAATTGGCCATTTTCATGCACTTTTAACCATTCCACAAATGTTGTGTTTAGGGCCCCTGGAAGCATGAAAATCACTTTAAACATGCTAATTTTAGCTCTAAAACTGATGATCCACCTACAAATGTGAACTGACGTTCAAAAATAAAATATTTGAAACTGGACCATTTTACACCTTTCTGAAGCATGACGTAATGGGGGGGTGTTATCTCTTTTGTCAAAAATCAGCCGTTTTTGCTTGAACATTAAATGCCTCCAAATGGTATTTAATTCACTTCCCGGGGTGAAGAAACACTTTTTGAGACCTCAGAGTGAGTAAATTGGCCTTTTTCATGCACTTTTAACCATTCCACAAATGTTGGGTTTAGGGCCCCAGGAAGCATGAAAATCACTTTAAACATGCTAATTTTAGCTCTAAAACTGATGAACTACCTACAAATGTGAACTGACGTTCAAAAATAAAACATTTGAAAGCGGACCATTTTTCACCTTTCTGAAGCATGACGTAATGGGGGGGTGTTATCTCTTTTGTCAAAAATCAGCTGTTTTTGCTTGAACATTAAATGCCTCCAAATGGTTTTTAATTCACTTCCCGGGCCCCTGGAAGCCTTAAAATCACTTTAAACATGCTAATTTTAGCTCTAAAACTGATGATTTTCCTACAAATGTGAACTGACGTGCAAAAATAAAACATTTGAAAACGGACCATTTTTCACCTTTCTGAAGC
Source organism: Lissotriton helveticus (assembly GCF_964261635.1). NCBI lineage: Eukaryota > Metazoa > Chordata > Amphibia > Caudata > Salamandridae > Lissotriton > Lissotriton helveticus. The sequence goes on from NW_027611768.1 coordinate 439,265, forward strand.
ATGACGTAATGGGGGAGTGTTATCGCTTTTGTCAAAAATCAGCCGTTTTTGCTTGAACATTAAATGCCTCCAAATGGCATTTAATTCACTTCCCGGGGTGAAGAAACACTTTTTGAGACGTCAGAGTGAGTAAATTGGCCATTTTCATGCACTTTTAACCATTCCACAAATGTTGTGTTTAGGGCCCCTGGAAGCATGAAAATCACTTTAAACATGCTAATTTTAGCTCTAAAACTGATGATCCACCTACAAATGTGAACTGACGTTCAAAAATAAAATATTTGAAACTGGACCATTTTGCACCTTTCTGAAGCATGACGTAATGGGGGGGTGTTATCTCTTTTGTCAAAAATCTGCTGTTTTTGCTTGAACATTAAATGCCTCCAAATGGTTTTTAATTCACTTCACGGGCCCCTGGAAGCATGAAAATCACTTTAAACATGCTAATTTTAGCTCTAAAACTGATGATCTACCTACAAATGTGAACTGACATTCAAAAATAAAACATTTAAAAATGGACCATTTTTCACCTTTCTGAAGCAAGATGTAATGGGGGGGTGTTATCTCTTTCATCAAAAATCAGCCGTTTTTGCTTGAACATTAAATGCCTCCAAATGGTATTTCATTTACTTCCCGGGGTAAAGAAACACTTTTTGAGACCTCAGAGTGAGTACATTGGCCATTTTCATGCACTTTTAACAATTCCACAAATGTTGTGTTTAGGGCCTCTAGAAGCACGAAATTCACTTTAAACATGCTAATTTTAGCTCTAAAACTGATGATCCACCTACAAATGTGAACTGACGTTCAAAAATAAAACATTTGAAAACGGACCATATTTCACCTTTCTGAAGCATGACGTAATGGGGGGGTGTTATCTCTTTTGTCAAAAATCAGCTGTTTTTGCTTGAACATTAAATGCCTCCAAATGGTTTTTAATTCACTTCCCGGGCCCCTGGGAGCATGAAAATCACTTTAAACATGTTAATTTTAGCTCTAAAACTGATGATGTACCTACAAATGTGAACTGACATTCAAAAATGAAACATTTGAAAGCGGACCACTTTTTTACCTTTCTGAAGCATGACGTAATGGGGGGGTGTTATCTCTTTTGTCAAAAATCAGCCGTTTTTGCTTGAACAATAAATTCCTCCAAATGGTATTTCATTTACTTCCCGGGGTGAAGAAACACTTTTTGAGACCTCAGATTGAGTACATTGGCCATTTTCATGCACTTTTAACCATTCCTCAAATGTTGTGTTTAGGGCCCCTAGAAGCATGAAAATCACTTTAAACTTGCTAATTTTAGCTCTAAAACTGATGATCCACCTACAAATGTGAACTGACGTTCAAAAATAAAACATTTGAAAACGGACCATTTTTCACCTTTCTGAAGCATGACGTAATGGGTGGGTGTTATCTCTTTTGTCAAAAATCAGCTGTTTTTGCTTGAACATTAAATGCCTCCAAATGGTTTTTAATTCACTTCACGGGCCCCTGGAAGCATGAAAATCACTTTAAACATGCTAATTTTAGCTCTAAAACTGATGATCTACCTACAAATGTGAACTGACATTCAAAAATAAAACATTTAAAAACGGACCATTTTTCACCTTTCTGAAGCAAGACGTAATGGGGGGGTGTTTTCTCTTTTAACAAAAATCAGCTGTTTTTGCTTGAACATTAAAAGCCTCCAAATGGTTTTTAATTCACTTTTTGAGCCCCTGAAAGCATGAAAATCACTTTAAACATGCTAATTTTTGCTCTAAAACTGATGATCTACCTACAAATGTGAACTGACGTTAAAAAATAAAACATTTGAAAACGGGCCATTGTTCACCTTTCTGAAGCATGACGTAATGGGGGTGTTATCTCTTTTGTCAAAAATCAGCCGTTTTTGCTTGAACATTAAATGCCTCCAAATGGTATTTAATTCACTTCTTGGGTTGAAGAAACACTTTTTGAGACCTCAGAGTGAGTAAATTGGCCATTTTCATGCACTTTTAACCATTCCACAAATGTTGTGTTTAGGGCCCCTGGAAGCACGAAAATCACTTTAAACATGCTAATTTTAGCTCTAAAACTGATGATCTACCTACAAATGTGAACTGACATTCAAAAATAAAACATTTAAAAATGGACCATTTTTCACCTTTCTGAAGCAAGATGTAATGGGGGGGTGTTATCTCTTTCATCAAAAATCAGCCGTTTTTGCTTGAACATTAAATGCCTCCAAATGGTATTTAATTCACTTCCCGGTGTGAAGAAACACCTTTTGAGACCTCAGAGTGAGTAAATTGGCCATTTGCATGCACTTTTAACCATTCCACAAATGTTGTGTTTAGGGCCCCATGAAGCATGAAAATCACTTTAAACAAGCTAATTTTAGCTTTAAAACTGATGATCCACCTACAAATGTGAACTGACGTTCAAAAATAAAACATTTGAAAACGGACCATTTTTCACCTTTCTGAAGCATGACGTAATGGGGGGGTGTTATCTCTTTTGTCAAAAATCAGCCGTTTTTGCTTGAACATTAAATGCCTCCAAATGGTATTTAATTCACTTCCCGGGGTGAAGAAACACTTTTTGAGACCTCAGAGTGAGTAAATTGGCCATTTTCATGCACTTTTAACCATTCCACAAATGTTGGGTTTAGGGCCCCAGGAAGCATGAAAATCACTTTAAACATGCTAATTTTAGCTCTAAAACTGATGAACTGCCTACAAATGTGAACTGACGTTCAAAAATAAAACATTTGAAAGCGGACCATTTTTCACCTTTCTGAAGCATGACGTAATGGGGGGGTGTTATCTCTTTTGTCAAAAATCAGCTGTTTTTGCTTGAACATTAAATGCCTCCAAATGGTTTTTAATTCACTTCCCGGGCCCCTGGAAGCCTTAAAATCACTTTAAACATGCTAATTTTAGCTCTAAAACTGATGATTTTCCTACAAATGTGAACTGACGTGCAAAAATAAAACATTTGAAAACGGACCATTTTTCACCTTTCTGAAGCATGACGTAATGGGGGAGTGTTATCGCTTTTGTCAAAAATCAGCCGTTTTTGCTTGAACATTAAATGCCTCCAAATGGCATTTAACTCACTTCCCGGGGTGAAGAAACACTTTTTGAGATGTCAGAGTGAGTAAATTGGCCATTTTCATGCACTTTTAACCATTCCACAAATGTTGTGTTTAGGGCCCCTGGAAGCATGAAAATCACTTTAAACATGCTAATTTTAGCTCTAAAACTGATGATCCACCTACAAATGTGAACTGACGTTCAAAAATAAAATATTTGAAACTGGACCATTTTACACCTTTCTGAAGCATGACGTAATGGGGGGGTGTTATCTCTTTTGTCAAAAATCAGCCGTTTTTGCTTGAACATTAAATGCCTCCAAATGGTATTTAATTCACTTCCCGGGGTGAAGAAACACTTTTTGAGACCTCAGAGTGAGTAAATTGGCCTTTTTCATGCACTTTTAACCATTCCACAAATGTTGGGTTTAGGGCCCCAGGAAGCATGAAAATCACTTTAAACATGCTAATTTTAGCTCTAAAACTGATGAACTACCTACAAATGTGAACTGACGTTCAAAAATAAAACATTTGAAAGCGGACCATTTTTCACCTTTCTGAAGCATGACGTAATGGGGGGGTGTTATCTCTTTTGTCAAAAATCAGCTGTTTTTGCTTGAACATTAAATGCCTCCAAATGGTTTTTAATTCACTTCCCGGGCCCCTGGAAGCCTTAAAATCACTTTAAACATGCTAATTTTAGCTCTAAAACTGATGATTTTCCTACAAATGTGAACTGACGTGCAAAAATAAAACATTTGAAAACGGACCATTTTTCACCTTTCTGAAGCATGACGTAATGGGGGAGTGTTATCGCTTTTGTCAAAAATCAGCCGTTTTTGCTTGAACATTAAATGCCTCCAAATGGCATTTAATTCACTTCCCGGGGTGAAGAAACACTTTTTGAGACGTCAGAGTGAGTAAATTGGCCATTTTCATGCACTTTTAACCATTCCACAAATGTTGTGTTTAGGGCCCCTGGAAGCATGAAAATCACTTTAAACATGCTAATTTTAGCTCTAAAACTGATGATCCACCTACAAATGTGAACTGACGTTCAAAAATAAAATATTTGAAACTGGACCATTTTGCACCTTTCTGAAGCATGACGTAATGGGGGGGTGTTATCTCTTTTGTCAAAAATCTGCTGTTTTTGCTTGAACATTAAATGCCTCCAAATGGTTTTTAATTCACTTCACGGGCCCCTGGAAGCATGAAAATCACTTTAAACATGCTAATTTTAGCTCTAAAACTGATGATCTACCTACAAATGTGAACTGACATTCAAAAATAAAACATTTAAAAATGGACCATTTTTCACCTTTCTGAAGCAAGATGTAATGGGGGGGTGTTATCTCTTTCATCAAAAATCAGCCGTTTTTGCTTGAACATTAAATGCCTCCAAATGGTATTTCATTTACTTCCCGGGGTAAAGAAACACTTTTTGAGACCTCAGAGTGAGTACATTGGCCATTTTCATGCACTTTTAACAATTCCACAAATGTTGTGTTTAGGGCCTCTAGAAGCACGAAATTCACTTTAAACATGCTAATTTTAGCTCTAAAACTGATGATCCACCTACAAATGTGAACTGACGTTCAAAAATAAAACATTTGAAAACGGACCATATTTCACCTTTCTGAAGCATGACGTAATGGGGGGGTGTTATCTCTTTTGTCAAAAATCAGCTGTTTTTGCTTGAACATTAAATGCCTCCAAATGGTTTTTAATTCACTTCCCGGGCCCCTGGGAGCATGAAAATCACTTTAAACATGTTAATTTTAGCTCTAAAACTGATGATGTACCTACAAATGTGAACTGACATTCAAAAATGAAACATTTGAAAGCGGACCACTTTTTTACCTTTCTGAAGCATGACGTAATGGGGGGGTGTTATCTCTTTTGTCAAAAATCAGCCGTTTTTGCTTGAACAATAAATTCCTCCAAATGGTATTTCATTTACTTCCCGGGGTGAAGAAACACTTTTTGAGACCTCAGATTGAGTACATTGGCCATTTTCATGCACTTTTAACCATTCCTCAAATGTTGTGTTTAGGGCCCCTAGAAGCATGAAAATCACTTTAAACTTGCTAATTTTAGCTCTAAAACTGATGATCCACCTACAAATGTGAACTGACGTTCAAAAATAAAACATTTGAAAACGGACCATTTTTCACCTTTCTGAAGCATGACGTAATGGGTGGGTGTTATCTCTTTTGTCAAAAATCAGCTGTTTTTGCTTGAACATTAAATGCCTCCAAATGGTTTTTAATTCACTTCACGGGCCCCTGGAAGCATGAAAATCACTTTAAACATGCTAATTTTAGCTCTAAAACTGATGATCTACCTACAAATGTGAACTGACATTCAAAAATAAAACATTTAAAAACGGACCATTTTTCACCTTTCTGAAGCAAGACGTAATGGGGGGGTGTTTTCTCTTTTAACAAAAATCAGCTGTTTTTGCTTGAACATTAAAAGCCTCCAAATGGTTTTTAATTCACTTTTTGAGCCCCTGAAAGCATGAAAATCACTTTAAACATGCTAATTTTTGCTCTAAAACTGATGATCTACCTACAAATGTGAACTGACGTTAAAAAATAAAACATTTGAAAACGGGCCATTGTTCACCTTTCTGAAGCATGACGTAATGGGGGTGTTATCTCTTTTGTCAAAAATCAGCCGTTTTTGCTTGAACATTAAATGCCTCCAAATGGTATTTAATTCACTTCTTGGGTTGAAGAAACACTTTTTGAGACCTCAGAGTGAGTAAATTGGCCATTTTCATGCACTTTTAACCATTCCACAAATGTTGTGTTTAGGGCCCCTGGAAGCACGAAAATCACTTTAAACATGCTAATTTTAGCTCTAAAACTGATGATCCACCTACAAATGTGAACTGACGTTCAAAAATAAAACATTTGAAAACGGACCATTTTGCACCTTTCTGAAGCATGACGTAATGGGGGGGTGTTATCTCTTTTGTCAAAAATCGGCTGTTTTTGTTTGAATATTAAATGCCTCCAAATGGTTTTTAATTCACTTCACGGGCCCCTGGAAGCATGAAAATCCCTTTAAACATGCTAATTTTAGCTCTAAAACTGATGATCTACCTACAAATGTGAACTGACGTTAAAAAATAAAACATTTGAAAACGGGCCATTTTTCACCTTTCTGAAGCATGACGTAATGGGGGTGTTATCTCTTTTGTCAAAAATCAGCTGTTTTTGCTTGAACATTAAATGCCTCCAAATGGTTTTTAATTCACTGCCCGGGCCCCTGGAAGCATGAAAATCACTTTAAACATGCTAATTTCAGCTCTAAAACTGATGATCTACCTACAAATGTGAACTGACATTAAAAAATAAAACATTTAAAAATGGACCATTTTTCACCTTTCTGAAGCAAGATGTAATGGGGGGTGTTATCTCTTTCATCAAAAATCAGCCGTTTTTGCTTGAACATTAAATGCCTCCAAATGGTATTTAATTCACTTCCCGGTGTGAAGAAGCACTTTTTGAGACCTCAGAGTGAGTAAATTGGTCATTTTCATGCACTGTTAACCATTTCACAAATGTTGTGTTTAGGGCCCCTGGAAGCATGAAAATCACTTTAAACATGCTAATTTTAGCTCTAAAACTGATGATCTACCTACAAATCTGAACTGACATTCAAAAATAAAACATTTAAAAAAGGACCATTTTTCACCTTTCTGAAGCAAGACGTAATGGGGGGGGGTGTTATCTCTTTAGTCAAAAATCAGCCGTTTTTGCTTGAACATTAAAGGCCTCCAAATGGTATTTAATTCACTTCCCGGTGTGTAGAAACACTTTTTGAGACCTCAGAGTGAGTAAATTGGCCATTTTCATGCACTTTTAACCATTACACAAATGTTGTATTTAGGGCCCCTGGAAGCATGAAAATCACTTTAAACATGCTAATTTTAGCTCTAAAACTGATGATCTACCTACAAATGTGAACTGACGTGCAAAAATAAAACATTTGAAAACAGACCATTTTTCACCTTTCTGAAGCATGACGTAATGGGGGGTGTTATCTCTTTTGTCAAAAATCAGCTGTTTTTGCTTGAACATTAAATGCCTCCAAATGGTTTTTAATTCACTTCCCGGGCCCCTGGAAGCCTTAAAATCACTTTAAACATGCTAATTTTAGCTCTAAAACTGATGATTTTCCTACAAATGTGAACTGACGTGCAAAAATAAAACATTTGAAAACGGACCATTTTTCACCTTTCTGAAGCATGACGTAATGGGGGAGTGTTATCGGTTTTGTCAAAAATCAGCCGTTTTTGCTTTAACATTAAATGCCTCCAAATAGCATTTAATTCACTTCCCGGGGTGAAGAAACACTTTTTGAGACGTCAGAGTGAATAAATTGGCCATTTTCATGCACTTTTAACCATTCCACAAATGTTGTGTTTAGGGCCCCTGGAAGCATGAAAATCACTTTAAACATGCTAATTTTAGCTCTAAAATTGATGATCCACCTACAAATGTGATCTGACGTTAAAAAATAAAACATTTGAAAATGAGCCATTTTTCACCTTTCTGAAGCATGACGTAATGGGGGTGTTATCTCTTTTGTCAAAAATCAGCCGTTTTTGCTTGAACATTAAATGCCTCCAAATGGTATTTAATTCACTTCTTGGGTTGAAGAAACACTTTTTGAGACCTCAGAGTGAGTAAATTGGCCATTTTCATGCACTTTTAACCATTCCACAAATGTTGTGTTTAGGGCCCCTGGAAGCATGAAAATCACTTTAAACATGCTAATTTTAGCTCTAAAACTGATGATCCACCTACAAATGTGAACTGACGTTCAAAAATAAAACATTTGAAAACGGACCATTTTGCACCTTTCTGAAGCATGACGTAATGGGGGGTGTTATCTCTTTTGTCAAAAATCAGCAGTTTTTGCTTGAATATTAAATGCCTCCAAATGGTTTTTAATTCACTTCACGGGCCCCTGGAAGCATGAAAATCACTTTAAACATGCTAATTTTAGCTCTAAAACTGATGATCTACCTACAAATGTGAACTGACATTCAAAAATAAAACATTTAAAAATTGACCATTTTTCACCTTTCTGAAGCAAGACTTAATGGGGGGGTGTTATCTTTTTTTATCAAAAATCAGCCGTTTTTGCTTGAACATTAAATGCCTCCAAATGGTATTTAATTCACTTCCCGGTGTGAAGAAACACTTTTTGAGACCTCAGAGTGAGTAAATTGGCCATTTTCATGCACTTTTAACCATTCCACAAATGTTGTGTTTAGGGCCCCTGAAAGCATGAAAATCACTTTAAACATGCTAATTTTAGCTCTAGAACTGATGATCTACCTACAAATGTGAACTGACATTCAAAAATAAAACATTTGAAAATGGACCATTTTTCACCTTTCTGAAGCAAGACGTAATGGGGGGTGTTATCTCTTTTGTCAAAAATCAGCCGTTTTTGCTTGAACATTAAATGCCTCTAAATGATATTTAATTCACTTCCCGGGGTGAAGAAACACTTTTTGAGACCTCAGAGTGAGTAAATTGGCCATTTTCATGCACTTTTAACCATTCCACAAATGTTGAGTTTAGGGCCCCTGGAAGCATGAAAATCACTTTAAACAAGCTAATTTTAGCTCTAAAACTGATGATCTACCTACAAATGTGAACTGACATTCAAAAATAAAACCTTTAAAAATGGACCATTTTTGACCTTTCTGAAGCAAGACGTAATGGGGGGGTGTTATCTCTTTTGTCAAAAATCAGCCGTTTTTGCTTGAACATTAAATGCCTCCAAATGGTATTTAATTCACTTCCCGGTGTGAAGAAATACTTTTTGAGACCTGAGAGTGAGTAAATTGGCCATTTTGATATACTTTTAACCATTACACAAATGTTGTGTTTAGGGCCCCTGGAAGCATGAAAATCACTTTAAACATGCTAATTTTAGCTCTAAAACTGATGATCTACCTACAAATGTGAACTGACGTGCAAAAATAAAACATTTGAAAACGGACCATTTTTCACCTTTCTGAAGCATGACGTAATGGGGGGGGTGTTATCTCTTTCATCAAAAATCAGCCGTTTTTGCTTGAACATTAAATGCCTCCAAATGGTATTTAATTCACTTCCCGGTGTGAAGAAGCACTTTTTGAGACCTCAGAGTGAGTAAATTGGTCATTTTCATGCACTGTTAACCATTTCACAAATGTTGTGTTTAGGGCCCCTGGAAGCATGAAAATCACTTTAAACATGCTAATTTTAGCTCTAAAACTGATGATCTACCTACAAATGTGAACTGACATTCAAAAATAAAACATTTAAAAAAGGACCATTTTTCACCTTTCTGAAGCAAGACGTAATGGGGGGGTGTTATCTCTTTAGTCAAAAATCAGCCGTTTATGCTTGAACATTAAAGGCCTCCAAATGGTACTTAATTCACTTCCCGGTGTGTAGAAACACTTTTTGAGACCTCAGAGTGAGTAAATTGGCCATTTTCATGCACTTTTAACTATTACACAAATGTTGTATTTAGGGCCCCTAGAAGCACGAAATTCACTTTAAACATGCTAATTTTAGCTCTAAAACTGATGATCCACCTACAAATGTGAACTGACGTTCAAAAATAAAACATTTGAAAACGGACCATATTTCACCTTTCTGAAGCATGACGTAATGGGGGGTGTTATCTCTTTTGTCAAAAATCAGCTGTTTTTGCTTGAACATTAAATGCCTCCAAATGGTTTTTAATTCACTTCCCGGGCCCCTGGAAGCCTTAAAATCACTTTAAACATGCTAATTTTAGCTCTAAAACTGATGATTTTCCTACAAATGTGAACTGACGTGCAAAAATAAAACATTTGAAAACGGACCATTTTTCACCTTTCTGAAGCATGACGTAATGGGGGGTGTTATCTCTTTTGTCAAAAATCAGCCATTTTTGCTTGAACATTAAATACCTCCAAATGGTATTTAATTTACTTCCCGGAGTAAAGAAACACTTTTTGAGACCTCAGAGGGAGTAAATTGGTGATTTTCATGCACTTTTAACCATTCCACAAATGTTGTGTTTAGGGCCCCTAGAAGCATGAAATTCACTTTAAACATGCTAATTTTAGCTCTAAAACTGATGATCCACCTACAAATGTGAACTGAGGTTCAAAAATAAAACATTTGAAAACGGACCATTTTTCACCTTTCTGAAGCATGCCGTAATGGGGGGTGCTATCTCTTTTAGCAAAAATCTGCTGTTTTTGCTTGAACATTAAATGCCTCCAAATAGTTTTTAATTCACTTCACGGGCCCCTGGAAGCATGAAAATCACTTTAAACATGCTAATTTTAGCTCTAAAACTGATGATCTACCTACAAATGTGAACTGACGTTCAAAAATAAAACATTTGAAAACGGACCATTTTTCACCTTTCTGAAGCATGACGTAATGGGGGGGGGTTATCTCTTTTGTCAAAAATCAACTGTTTTTGCTTGAACATTAAATGCCTCCAAATTGTATTTAATTCACTTCCCGGGGTGAAGAAACACTTTTTGAGACCTCAGAGTGAGTAAATTGGCCATTTTCATGCACTTTTAACCATTACACAAATGTTGTGTTTAGGGCCCCTGGAGGCATGAAAATCACTTTAAACATGCTAAATTTAGCTCTAAAACTGATGATCTACCTACAAATGTGAACTTACATTCAAAAAATAAAACATTTGAAAGCGGACCATTTTTCACCTTTCTGAAGCATGACGTAATGGGGGGGTGTTATCTCTTTAGTTAAAAATCAGCCGTTTTTGCTTGAACATTAAAGGCCTCCAAATGGTATTTAATTCACTTCCCGGTGTGAAGAAACACTTTTTGAGACCTCAGAGTGAGTAAATTGGCCATTTTCATGCACTTTTAACCATTCCACAAATGTTGTGTTTAGGGCCCCTGAAAGCATGAAAATCACTTTAAACATGCTAATTTTAGCTCTAAAACTGATGATCTACCTACAAATGTGAACTGACATTCAAAAATAAAACATTAGAAAATGGACCATTTTTCACCTTTCTGAAGCAAGACGTAATGGGGGGTGTTATCTCTTTTGTCAAAAATCAGCCGTTTTTGCTTGAACATTAAATGCCTCTAAATGATATTTAATTCACTTCCCGGGGTGAAGAAACACTTTTTGAGACCTCAGAGTGAGTAAATTGGCCATTTTCATGCACTTTTAACCATTCCACAAATGTTGAGTTTAGGGCCCCTGGAAGCATGAAAATCACTTTAAACAAGCTAATTTTAGCTCTAAAACTGATGATCTAGCTACAAATGTGAACTGACATTCAAAAATAAAACATTTAAAAATGGACCATTTTTGACCTTTCTGAAGCAAGACGTAATGGGGGGGTGTTATCTCTTTTGTCAATAATCAGCCGTTTTTGCTTGAACATTAAATGCCTCCAAATGGTATTTAATTCACTTCCCGGTGTGAAGAAACACTTTTTGAGACCTGAGAGTGAGTAAATTGGCTATTTTGATATACTTTTAACCATTACACAAATGTTGTGTTTAGGGCCCCTGGAAGCATGAAAATCACTTTAAACATGCTAATTTTAGCTCTAAAACTGATGATCTACCTACAAATGTGAACTGACGTGCAAAAATAAAACATTTGAAAACGGACCATTTTTCACCTTTCTGAAGCATGACGTAATGGGGGGGGGTGTTATCTCTTTTGTCAAAAATCACCCGTTTTTGCTTGAACATTAAATGCCTCCAAATGGTATTTAATTCACTTCTCGGTGTGAAGAAACAATTTTTGAGACCTCAGAGTGAGTAAATTGGCCATTTTCATGCACTGTCAACCATTTCACAAATGTTGTGTTTAGGGCCCCTGGAAGCATGAAAATCACTTTAAACATGCTAATTTTAGCTCTAAAACTGATGATCTACCTACAAATGTGAACTGACATTCAAAAATAAAACATTTAAAAATGGACCATTTTTCACCTTTCTGAAGCAAGACGTAATGGGGGGGTGTTATCTCTTTTATCAAAAATCAGCCGTTTTTGCTTGAACATTAAATGCCTCCAAATGGTATTTTATTCACTTCCCGGTGTGAAGAAACACTTTTTGAGACCTCAGAGTGAGTAAATTGGCCATTTTCATGCACTGTTAACCATTTCACAAATGTTGTGTTTAGGGCCCCTGGAAGCATGAAAATCACTTTAAACATGCTAATTTTAGCTCTAAAACTGATGATCTACCTACAAATGTGAACTGACGTGCAAAAATAAAACATTTGAAAGCGGACCATTTTTCACCTTTCTGAAGCATGACGTAATGGGGGGTGTTATCTCTTTTGTCAAAAATCAGCCATTTTTGCTTGAACATTAAATACCTCCAAATGGTATTTAATTTACTTCCCGGAGTAAAGAAACACTTTTTGAGACCTCAGAGGGAGTAAATTGGTGATTTTCATGCACTTTTAACCATTCCACAAATGTTGTGTTTAGGGCCCCTAGAAGCATGAAATTCACTTTAAACATGCTAATTTTAGCTCTAAAACTGATGATCCACCTACAAATGTGAACTGAGGTTCAAAAATAAAACATTTGAAAACGGACCATTTTTCACCTTTCTGAAGCATGCCGTAATGGGGGGGTGCTATCTCTTTTAGCAAAAATCTGCTGTTTTTGCTTGAACATTAAATGCCTCCAAATAGTTTTTAATTCACTTCACGGGCCCCTGGAAGCATGAAAATCACTTTAAACATGCTAATTTTAGCTCTAAAACTGATGATCTACCTACAAATGTGAACTGACGTTCAAAAATAAAACATTTGAAAACGGACCATTTTTCACCTTTCTGAAGCATGACGTAATGGGGGGGGGGTTATCTCTTTTGTCAAAAATCAACCGTTTTTGCTTGAACATTAAATGCCTCCAAATTGTATTTAATTCACTTCCCGGGGTGAAGAAACACTTTTTGAGACCTCAGAGTGAGTAAATTGGCCATTTTCATGCACTTTTAACCATTCCACAAATGTTGTGTTTAGGGCCCCTAGAAGCATGAAATTCACTTTAAACATGCTAATTTTAGCTCTAAAACTGATGATCCACCTACAAATGTGAACTAAGGTTCAAAAATAAAACATTTGAAAACTGACCATTTTTCACCTTTCTGAAGCATGCCGTAATGGGGGGTGCTATCTCTTTTAGCAAAAATCTGCTGTTTTTGTTTGAACATTAAATGCCTCCAAATGGTTTTTAATTCACTTCACGGGCCCCTGGAAGCATGAAAATCACTTTAAACATGCCAATTTTAGCTCTAAAACTGATGATCTACCTACAAATGTGAACTGACGTGCAAAAATAAAACATTTGAAAACGGACCATTTTTCACCTTTCTGAAGCATGACGTAATGGGGGGTGTTATCTCTTTTGTCAAAAATCACCTGTTTTTCCTTGAACATTAAATGCCTCCAAATGGTATTTCATTTACTTCCCGGGGTAAAGAAACACTTTTTGAGACCTCAGAGTGAGTAAATTGGCCATTTTCATGCACTTTTAACCATTCCATAAATGTTGTGTTTAGGGCCCCTAGAAGCACGAAATTCACTTTAAACATGCTAATTTTAGCTCTAAAACTGATGATCCACCTACAAATGTGAACTGACGTTCAAAAATAAAACATTTGAAAACGGACCATATTTCACCTTTCTGAAGCATGACGTAATGGGGGGGTGTTATCTCTTTTGTCAAAAATCAGCTGTTTTTGCTTGAACATTAAATGCCTCCAAATGGTTTTTAATTCACTTCCCAGGCCCCTGGAAGCCTTAAAATCACTTTAAACATGCTAATTTTAGCTCTAAAACTGATGATTTTCCTACAAATGTGAACTGACGTGCAAAAATAAAACATTTGAAAACGGACCATTTTTCACCTTTCTGAAGCATGACGTAATGGGGGAGTGTTATCGCTTTTGTCAAAAATCAGCCGTCTTTGCTTTAACATTAAATGCCTCCAAATAGCATTTAATTCACTTCCCGGGGTGAAGAAACACTTTTTGAGACGTCAGAGTGAGTAAATTGGCCATTTTCATGCACTTTTAACCATTCCACAAATGTTGGGTTTAGGGCCCCTGGAAGCATGAAAATCACTTTAAACATGCTAATTTTAGCTCTAAAACTGATGATCCACCTACAAATGTGATCTGACGTTAAAAAATAAAACATTTGAAAACGGGCCATTTTTCACCTTTCTGAAGCATGACGTAATGGGGGTGTTATCTCTTTTGTCAAAAATCAGCTGTTTTTGCTTGAACATTAAATGCCTCCAAATGGTATTTAATTCACTTCTTGGGTTGAAGAAACACTTTTTGAGACCTCAGAGTGAGTAAATTGGCCATTTTCATGCACTTTTAACCATTCCACAAATGTTGTGTTTAGGGCCCCTGGAAGCATGAAAATCACTTTAAACAAGCTAATTTTAGCTCTAAAACTGATGATCCACCTACAAATGTGAACTGACGTTCAAAAATAAAACATTTGAAAACGGACCATTTTTTACCTTTCTGAAGCATGACGTAATGGGGGGGGGTGTTATCTCTTTTGTCAAAAATCAGCCGTTTTTGCTTGAACATTAAATGCCTCCAAATGGTATTCAATTCACTTCTCGGTGTGAAGAAACACTTTTTGAGACCTCAGAGTGAGTAAATTGGCCATTTTCATGCACTGTCAACCATTTCACAAATGTTGTGTTTAGGGCCCCTGGAAGCATGAAAATCACTTTAAACATGCTAATTTTAGCTCTAAAACTGATGATCTACCTACAAATGTGAACTGACATTCAAAAATAAAACATTTAAAAATGGACCATTTTTCACCTTTCTGAAGCAAGACGTAATGGGGGGGTGTTATCTCTTTTATCAAAAATCAGCCGTTTTTGCTTGAACATTAAATGCCTCCAAATGGTATTTTATTCACTTCCCGGTGTGAAGAAACACTTTTTGAGACCTCAGAGTGAGTAAATTGGCCATTTTCATGCACTGTTAACCATTTCACAAATGTTGTGTTTAGGGCCCCTGGAAGCATGAAAATCACTTTAAACATGCTAATTTTAGCTCTAAAACTGATGATCTACCTACAAATGTGAACTGACGTGCAAAAATAAAACATTTGAAAGCGGACCATTTTTCACCTTTCTGAAGCATGACGTAATGGGGGGTGTTATCTCTTTTGTCAAAAATCAGCCATTTTTGCTTGAACATTAAATACCTCCAAATGGTATTTAATTTACTTCCCGGAGTAAAGAAACACTTTTTGAGACCTCAGAGGGAGTAAATTGGTGATTTTCATGCACTTTTAACCATTCCACAAATGTTGTGTTTAGGGCCCCTAGAAGCATGAAATTCACTTTAAACATGCTAATTTTAGCTCTAAAACTGATGATCCACCTACAAATGTGAACTGACGTTCAAAAATAAAACATTTGAAAACGGACCATTTTGCACCTTTCTGAAGCATGACGTAATGGGGGGTGTTATCTCTTTTGTCAAAAATCAGCAGTTTTTGCTTGAATATTAAATGCCTCCAAATGGTTTTTAATTTACTTCACGGGCCCCTGGAAGCATGAAAATCACTTTAAACATGCTAATTTTAGCTCTAAAACTGATGATCTACCTACAAATGTGAACTGACATTCAAAAATAAAACATTTAAAAATGGACCATTTTTCACCTTTCTGAAGCAAGACGTAATGGGGGGTGTTATCTTTTTTTATCAAAAATCAGCCGTTTTTGCTTGAACATTAAATGCCTCCAAATGGTATTTAATTCACTTCCCGGTGTGAAGAAACACTTTTTGAGACCTCAGAGTGAGTAAATTGGCCATTTTCATGCACTTTTAATCATTCCACAAATGTTGTGTTTAGGGCCCCTGAAAGCATGAAAATCACTTTAAACATGCTAATTTTAGCTCTAAAACTGATGATCTACCTACAAATGTGAACTGACATTCAAAAATAAAACATTTGAAAATGGACCATTTTTCAACTTTCTGAAGCAAGACGTAATGGGGGGTGTTATCTCTTTTGTCAAAAATCAGCCGTTTTTGCTTGAACATTAAATGCCTCTAAATGATATTTAATTCACTTCCCGGGGTGAAGAAACACTTTTTGAGACCTCAGAGTGAGTAAATTGGCCATTTTCATGCACTTTTAACCATTCCACAAATGTTGAGTTTAGGGCCCCTGGAAGCATGAAAATCACTTTAAACAAGCTAATTTTAGCTCTAAAACTGATGATCTACCTACAAATGTGAACTGACATTCAAAAATAAAACATTTAAAATGGACCATTTTTGACCTTTCTGAAGCAAGACGTAATGGGGGGGTGTTATCTCTTTTGTAAAAAATCAGCCGTTTTTGCTTGAACATTAAATGCCTCCAAATGGTATTTAATTCACTTCCCGGTGTGAAGAAACACTTTTTGAGACCTGAGAGTGAGTAAATTGGCCATTTTGATATACTTTTAACCGTTACACAAATGTTGTGTTTAGGGCCCCTGGAAGCATGAAAATCACTTTAAACATGCTAATTTTAGCTCTAAAACTGATGATCTACCTACAAATGTGAACTGACGTGCAAAAATAAAACATTTGAAAACGGACCATTTTTCACCTTTCTGAAGCATGACGTAATGGGGGGGTGTTATCTCTTCATCAAAAATCAGCCGTTTTTGCTTGAACATTAAATGCCTCCAAATGGTATTTAATTCACTTCCCGGTGTGAAGAAGCACTTTTTGAGACCTCAGAGTGAGTAAATTGGTCATTTTCATGCACTGTTAACCATTTCACAAATGTTGTGTTTAGGGCCCCTGGAAGCATGAAAATCACTTTAAACATGCTAATTTTAGCTCTAAAACTGATGATCTACCTACAAATGTGAACTGACATTCAAAAATAAAACATTTAAAAAAGGACCATTTTTCACCTTTCTGAAGCAAGACGTAATGGGGGGGGTGTTATCTATTTAGTCAAAAATCAGCCGTTTTTGCTTGAACATTAAAGGCCTCCAAATGGTATTTAATTCACTTCCCGGTGTGTAGAAACACTTTTTGAGACCTCAGAGTGAGTAAATTGGCCATTTTCATGCACTTTTAACCATTACACAAATGTTGTATTTAGGGCCCCTGGAAGCATGAAAATCACTTTAAACATGCTAATTTTAGCTCTAAAACTGATGATCTACCTACAAATGTGAACTGACGTGCAAAAATAAAACATTTGAAAACGGACCATTTTTCACCTTTCTGAAGCATGACGTAATGGGGGGTGTTATCTCTTTTGTCAAAAATCACCCGTTTTTCTTTGAACATTAAATGCCTCCAAATGGTATTTCATTTACTTCCCGGGGTAAAGAAACACTTTTTGAGACCTCAGAGTGAGTAAATTGGCCATTTACATGCACTTTCAACCATTCCATAAATGTTTTGTTTAGGGCCCCTAGAAGCACAAAATTCACTTTAAACATGCTAATTTTAGCTCTAAAACTGATGATCCACCTACAAATGTGAACTGACGTTCAAAAATAAAACATTTGAAAACGGACCATATTTCACCTTTCTGAAGCATGACGTAATGGGGGGTGTTATCTCTTTTGTCAAAAATCAGCTGTTTTTGCTTGAACATTAAATGCATCCAAATGGTTTTTAATTCACTTCCCGGGCCCCTGGAAGCCTTAAAATCACTTTAAACATGCTAATTTTAGCTCTAAAACTGATGATTTTCCTACAAATGTGAACTGACGTGCAAAAATAAAACATTTGAAAACGGACCATTTTTCACCTTTCTGAAGCATGACGTAATGGGGGAGTGTTATCGGTTTTGTCAAAAATCAGCTGTTTTTGCTTTAACATTAAATGCCTCCAAATAGCATTTAATTCACTTCCCGGGGTGAAGAAACACTTTTTGAGACGTCAGAGTGAGTAAATTGGCCATTTTCATGCACTTTTAACCATTCCACAAATGTTGTGTTTAGGGCCCCTGGAAGCATGAAAATCACTTTAAACATGCTAATTTTAGCTCTAAAACTGATGATCCACCTACAAATGTGAACTGACGTTCAAAAATAAAACATTTGAAAACGGACCATTTTGCACCTTTCTGAAGCATGACGTAATGGGGGGTGTTATCTCTTTTGTCAAAAATCAGCAGTTTTTGCTTGAATATTAAATGCCTCCAAATGGTTTTTAATTCACTTCACGGGCCCCTGGAAGCATGAACATCACTTTAAACATGCTAATTTTAGCTCTAAAACTGATGATCTACCTACAAATGTGAACTGACATTCAAAAATAAAACATTTAAAAATGGACCATTTTTCACCTTTCTGAAGCAAGACTTAATGGGGGGGATGTTATCTTTTTTTATCAAAAATCAGCCGTTTTTGCTTGAACATTAAATGCCTCCAAATGGTCTTTAATTCACTTCCCGGTGTGAAGAAACACTTTTTGAGACCTCAGAGTGAGTAAATTGGCCATTTTCATGCACTTTTAACCATTCCACAAATGTTGTGTTTAGGGCCCCTGAAAGCATGAAAATCACTTTAAACATGCTAATTTTAGCTCTAAAACTGATGATCTACCTACAAATGTGAACTGACATTCAAAAATAAAACATTTGAAAATGGACCATTTTTCACCTTTCTGAAGCAAGACGTAATGGGGGGTGTTATCTCTTTTGTCAAAAATCAGCCGTTTTTGCTTGAACATTAAATGCCTCTAAATGATATTTAATTCACTTCCCGGGGTGAAGAAACACTTTTTGAGACCTCAGAGTGAGTAAATTGGCCATTTTCATGCACTTTTAACCATTCAACAAATGTTGAGTTTAGGGCCCCTGGAAGCATGAAAATCACTTTAAACAAGCTAATTTTAGCTCTAAAACTGATGATCTACCTACAAATGTGAACTGACATTCAAAAATAAAACATTTAAAAATGGACCATTTTTGACCTTTCTGAAGCAAGACGTAATGGGGGGGTGTTATCTCTTTTG
The DNA here is from genome assembly GCF_964261635.1 of Lissotriton helveticus. NCBI lineage: Eukaryota > Metazoa > Chordata > Amphibia > Caudata > Salamandridae > Lissotriton > Lissotriton helveticus. The sequence goes on from NW_027611768.1 coordinate 458,405, forward strand.
TCAAAAATCAGCCGTTTTTGCTTGAACATTAAATGCCTCCAAATGGTATTTAATTCACTTCCCGGTGTGAAGAAACACTTTTTGAGACCTGAGAGTGAGTAAATTGGCCATTTTGATATACTTTTAACCATTACACAAATGTTGTGTTTAGGGCCCCTGGAAGCATGAAAATCACTTTAAACATGCTAATTTTAGCTCTAAAACTGATGAACTACCTACAAATGTGAACTGACGTTCAAAAATAAAACATTTGAAAGCGGACCATTTTTCACCTTTCTGAAGCATGACGTAATGGGGGGGTGTTATCTCTTTTGTCAAAAATCAGCTGTTTTTGCTTGAACATTAAATGCCTCCAAATGGTTTTTAATTCACTTCCCGGGCCCCTGGAAGCCTTAAAATCACTTTAAACATGCTAATTTTAGCTCTAAAACTGATGATTTTCCTACAAATGTGAACTGACGTGCAAAAATAAAACATTTGAAAACGGACCATTTTTCACCTTTCTGAAGCATGACGTAATGGGGGAGTGTTATCGCTTTTGTCAAAAATCAGCCGTCTTTGCTTTAACATTAAATGCCTCCAAATAGCATTTAATTCACTTCCCGGGGTGAAGAAACACTTTTTGAGACGTCAGAGTGAGTAAATTGGCCATTTTCATGCACTTTTAACCATTCCACAAATGTTGGGTTTAGGGCCCCTGGAAGCATGAAAATCACTTTAAACATGCTAATTTTAGCTCTAAAACTGATGATCCACCTACAAATGTGATCTGACGTTAAAAAATAAAACATTTGAAAACGGGCCATTTTTCACCTTTCTGAAGCATGACGTAATGGGGGTGTTATCTCTTTTGTCAAAAATCAGCTGTTTTTGCTTGAACATTAAATGCCTCCAAATGGTATTTAATTCACTTCTTGGGTTGAAGAAACACTTTTTGAGACCTCAGAGTGAGTAAATTGGCCATTTTCATGCACTTTTAACCATTCCACAAATGTTGTGTTTAGGGCCCCTGGAAGCATGAAAATCACTTTAAACAAGCTAATTTTAGCTCTAAAACTGATGATCCACCTACAAATGTGAACTGACGTTCAAAAATAAAACATTTGAAAACGGACCATTTTTTACCTTTCTGAAGCATGACGTAATGGGGGGGTGTTATCTCTTTTGTCAAAAATCAGCCGTTTTTGCTTGAACATTAAATACCTCCAAATGGTATTTAATTCACTTCCCGGGGTGAAGAAACACTTTTTGAGACCTCAGAGTGAGTACATTGGCCATTTTCATGCACTGTTAACCATTTCACAAATGTTGTGTTTAGGGCCCCTGGAAGCATGAAAATCACTTTAAACATGCTAATTTTTGCTCTAAAACTGATGATCTACCTACAAATGTGAACTGACGTTAAAAAATAAAACATTTGAAAACGGGCCATTTTTCGCCTTTCTGAAGCATGACGTAATGGGGGTGTTATCTCTTTTGTCAAAAATCAGCCGTTTTTGCTTGAACATTAAATGCCTCCAAATAGTATTTAATTCACTTCCCTGGTTGAAGAAACACTTTTTGAGACCTCAGAGTGAGTAAATTGGCCATTTTCATGCACTTTTAACCATTCCACAAATGTTGTGTTTAGGGCCCCTGGAAGCATGAAAATCACTTTAAACATGCTAATTTTAGCTCTAAAACTGATGAACTACCTACAAATGTGAACTGACGTTCAAAAATAAAACATTTGAAAGCGGACCATTTTTCACCTTTCTGAAGCATGACGTAATGGGGGGGGGGTGTTATCTCTTTTGTCAAAAATCAGCTGTTTTTGCTTGAACATTAAATGCCTCCAAATGGTTTTTAATTCACTTCCCGGGCCCCTGGAAGCCTTAAAATCACTTTAAACATGCTAATTTTAGCTCTAAAATTGATGATTTTCCTACAAATGTGAACTGACGTGCAAAAATAAAACATTTGAAAACGGACCATTTTTCACCTTTCTGAAGCATGACGTAATGGGGGAGTGTTATCGCTTTTGTCAAAAATCAGCCATTTTTGCTTGAACATTAAATGCCTCCAAATGGCATTTAATTCACTTCCCGGGGTGAAGAAACACTTTTTGAGACGTCAGAGTGAGTAAATTGGCCATTTTCATGCACTTTTAACCATTCCACAAATGTTGTGTTTAGGGCCCCTGGAAGCATGAAAATCACTTTAAACATGCTAATTTTAGCTCTAAAACTGATGATCTACCTACAAATGTGAACTGACATTCAAAAATAAAACATTTAAAAATGGACCATTTTTCACCTTTCCGAAGCAAGACGTAATGGGGGGGTGTTATCTCTTTTGTCAAAAATCAGCCGGTTTTGCTTGAACATTAAATGCCTCCAAATGGTATTTAATTCACTTCCCGGTGTGAAGAAGCACTTTTTGAGACCTCAGAGTGCGTAAATTGGCCATTTTCATGCACTTTTAACCATTACACAAATGTTGTATTTAGGGCCCCTGGAAGCATGAAAATCACTTTAAACATGCTAATTTTAGCTCTAAAACTGATGATCTACCTACAAATGTGAACTGACGTGCAAAAATAAAACATTTGAAAACGGACCATTTTTCACCTTTCTGAAGCAGACGTAATGGGGGGGGTGTTATCTCTTTTGTCAAAAATCACCCGTTTTTCCTTGAACATTAAATGCCTCCAAATGGTATTTCATTTACTTCCCCGGGTAAAGAAACACTTTTTGAGACCTCAGAGTGAGTACATTGGCCATTTTCATGCACTTTTAACAATTCCACAAATGTTGTGTTTAGGGCCTCTAGAAGCACGAAATTCACTTTAAAATGCTAATTTTAGCTCTAAAACTGATGATCCCCCTACAAATGTGAACTGACTATCAAAAATAAAACATTTGAAAACGGACCATATTTCACCTTTCTGAAGCATGACGTAATGGGGGGGTGTTATCTCTTTTGTCAAAAATCAGCTGTTTTTGCTTGAACATTAAATGCCTCCAAATGGTTTTTAATTCACTTCCCGGGCCCCTGGGAGCATGAAAATCACTTTAAACATGCTAATTTTTGCTCTAAAACTGATGATCTACCTACAAATGTGAACTGACGTTAAAAAATAAAACATTTGAAAACTGCCCATTTTTCACCTTTCTGAAGCATGACGTAATGGGGGTGTTATCTCTTTTGTCAAAAATCAGCCGTTTTTGCTTGAACATTAAATGCCTCCAAATGGTATTTAATTCACTTCCCAGGGTGAAGAAACACTTTTTGAGACCTCAGAGTGAGTAAATTGGCCATTTTCATGCACTTTTAACCATTCCACAAATGTTGTGTTTAGGGCCCCAGGAAGCATGAAAATCACTTTAAACATGCTAATTTTAGCTCTAAAACTGATGATCTACCTACAAATGTGAACTGACATTCAAAAATAAAACATTTAAAAAAGGACCATTTTTCACCTTTCTGAAGCAAGACGTAATGGGGGGGTGTTATCTCTTTAGTCAAAAATCAGCCGTTTTTGCTTGAACATTAAAGGCCTCCAAATGGTATTTAATTCACTTCCCGGTGTGTAGAAACACTTTTTGAGACCTCAGAGTGAGTAAATTGGCCATTTTCATGCACTTTTAACTATTACACAAATGTTGTATTTAGGGCCCCTGGAAGCATGAAAATCACTTTAAACATGCTAATTTTAGCTCTAAAACTGATGATCTACCTACAAATGTGAACTGACGTGCAAAAATAAAACATTTGAAAACGGACCATTTTTCACCTTTCTGAAGCATGACGTAATGGGGGGTGTTATCTCTTTTGTCAAAAATCACCCGTTTTTCCTTGAACATTAAATGCCTCCAAATGGTATTTCATTTACTTCCCGGGATAAAGAAACACTTTTTGAGACCTCAGAGTGAGTAAATTGGCCATTTTCATGCACTTTTAACCATTCCATAAATGTTGTGTTTAGGGCCCCTAGAAGCACGAAATTCACTTTAAACATGCTAGTTTTAGCTCTAAAACTGATGATCCACCTACAAATGTGAACTGACGTTCAAAAATAAAACATTTGAAAACGGACCATATTTCACCTTTCTGAAGCATGACGTAATGGGGGGTGTTATCTCTTTTGTCAAAAATCAGCTGTTTTTGCTTGAACATTAAATGCCTCCAAATGGTTTTTAATTCACTTTCCGGGCCCCTGGAAGCCTTAAAATCACTTTAAACATGCTAATTTTAGCTCTAAAACTGATGATTTTCCTACAAATGTGAACTGACGTGCAAAAATAAAACATTTGAAAACGGACCATTTTTCACCTTTCTGAAGCATGACGTAATGGGGGAGTGTTATCGGTTTTGTCAAAAATCAGCCGTTTTTGCTTTAACATTAAATGCCTCCAAATAGCATTTAATTCACTTCCCGGGGTGAAGAAACACTTTTTGAGACGTCAGAGTGAATAAATTGGCCATTTTCATGCACTTTTAACCATTCCACAAATGTTGTGTTTAGGGCCCCTGGAAGCATGAAAATCACTTTAAACATGCTAATTTTAGCTCTAAAACTGATGATCCACCTACAAATGTGATCTGACGTTAAAAAATAAAACATTTGAAAACGGGCCATTTTTCACCTTTCTGAAGCATGACGTAATGGGGGTGTTATCTCTTGTCAAAAATCACCCGTTTTTCCTTGAACATTAAATGCCTCCAAATGGTATTTCATTTACTTCCCGGGATAAAGAAACACTTTTTGAGACCTCAGAGTGAGTAAATTGGCCATTTTCATGCACTTTTAACCATTCCATAAATGTTGTGTTTAGGGCCCCTAGAAGCACGAAATTCACTTTAAACATGCTAATTTTAGCTCTAAAACTGATGATCCACCTACAAATGTGAACTGACGTTCAAAAATAAAACATTTGAAAACGGACCATATTTCACCTTTCTGAAGCATGACGTAATGGGGGGTGTTATCTCTTTTGTCAAAAATCAGCTGTTTTTGCTTGAACATTAAATGCCTCCAAATGGTTTTTAATTCACTTTCCGGGCCCCTGGAAGCCTTAAAATCACTTTAAACATGCTAATTTTAGCTCTAAAACTGATGATCTACCTACAAATGTGAACTGACATTCAAAAATAAAACATTTAAAAAAGGACCATTTTTCACCTTTCTGAAGCAAGACGTAATGGGGGGGGTGTTATCTATTTAGTCAAAAATCAGCCGTTTTTGCTTGAACATTAAAGGCCTCCAAATGGTATTTAATTCACTTCCCGGTGTGTAGAAACACTTTTTGAGACCTCAGAGTGAGTAAATTGGCCATTTTCATGCACTTTTAACCATTACACAAATGTTGTATTTAGGGCCCCTGGAAGCATGAAAATCACTTTAAACATGCTAATTTTAGCTCTAAAACTGATGATCTACCTACAAATGTGAACTGACGTGCAAAAATAAAACATTTGAAAACGGACCATTTTTCACCTTTCTGAAGCATGACGTAATGGGGGGTGTTATCTCTTTTGTCAAAAATCACCCGTTTTTCTTTGAACATTAAATGCCTCCAAATGGTATTTCATTTACTTCCCGGGGTAAAGAAACACTTTTTGAGACCTCAGAGTGAGTAAATTGGCCATTTACATGCACTTTCAACCATTCCATAAATGTTTTGTTTAGGGCCCCTAGAAGCACAAAATTCACTTTAAACATGCTAATTTTAGCTCTAAAACTGATGATCCACCTACAAATGTGAACTGACGTTCAAAAATAAAACATTTGAAAACGGACCATATTTCACCTTTCTGAAGCATGACGTAATGGGGGGTGTTATCTCTTTTGTCAAAAATCAGCTGTTTTTGCTTGAACATTAAATGCATCCAAATGGTTTTTAATTCACTTCCCGGGCCCCTGGAAGCCTTAAAATCACTTTAAACATGCTAATTTTAGCTCTAAAACTGATGATTTTCCTACAAATGTGAACTGACGTGCAAAAATAAAACATTTGAAAACGGACCATTTTTCACCTTTCTGAAGCATGACGTAATGGGGGAGTGTTATCGGTTTTGTCAAAAATCAGCTGTTTTTGCTTTAACATTAAATGCCTCCAAATAGCATTTAATTCACTTCCCGGGGTGAAGAAACACTTTTTGAGACGTCAGAGTGAGTAAATTGGCCATTTTCATGCACTTTTAACCATTCCACAAATGTTGTGTTTAGGGCCCCTGGAAGCATGAAAATCACTTTAAACATGCAAATTTTAGCTCTAAAACTGATGATCCACCTACAAATGTGATCTGACGTTAAAAAATAAAACATTTGAAAACGGGCCATTTTTCACCTTTCTGAAGCATGACGTAATGGGGGTGTTATCTCTTTTGTCAAAAATCTGCCGTTTTTGCTTGAACATTAAATGCTCCAAATGGTATTTAATTCACTTCTTGGGTTGAAGAAACACTTTTTGAGACCTCAGAGTGAGTAAATTGGCCATTTTCATGCACTTTTAACCATTCCACAAATGTTGTGTTTAGGGCCCCTGGAAGCATGAAAATCACTTTAAACATGCTAATTTTAGCTCTAAAACTGATGATCCACCTACAAATGTGAACTGACGTTCAAAAATAAAACATTTGAAAACGGACCATTTTGCACCTTTCTGAAGCATGACGTAATGGGGGGTGTTATCTCTTTTGTCAAAAATCAGCAGTTTTTGCTTGAATATTAAATGCCTCCAAATGGTTTTTAATTCACTTCACGGGCCCCTGGAAGCATGAACATCACTTTAAACATGCTAATTTTAGCTCTAAAACTGATGATCTACCTACAAATGTGAACTGACATTCAAAAATAAAACATTTAAAAATGGACCATTTTTCACCTTTCTGAAGCAAGACTTAATGGGGGGGATGTTATCTTTTTTTATCAAAAATCAGCCGTTTTTGCTTGAACATTAAATGCCTCCAAATGGTCTTTAATTCACTTCCCGGTGTGAAGAAACACTTTTTGAGACCTCAGAGTGAGTAAATTGGCCATTTTCATGCACTTTTAACCATTCCACAAATGTTGTGTTTAGGGCCCCTGAAAGCATGAAAATCACTTTAAACATGCTAATTTTAGCTCTAAAACTGATGATCTACCTACAAATGTGAACTGACATTCAAAAATAAAACATTTGAAAATGGACCATTTTTCACCTTTCTGAAGCAAGACGTAATGGGGGGTGTTATCTCTTTTGTCAAAAATCAGCCGTTTTTGCTTGAACATTAAATGCCTCTAAATGATATTTAATTCACTTCCCGGGGTGAAGAAACACTTTTTGAGACCTCAGAGTGAGTAAATTGGCCATTTTCATGCACTTTTAACCATTCAACAAATGTTGAGTTTAGGGCCCCTGGAAGCATGAAAATCACTTTAAACAAGCTAATTTTAGCTCTAAAACTGATGATCTACCTACAAATGTGAACTGACATTCAAAAATAAAACATTTAAAAATGGACCATTTTTGACCTTTCTGAAGCAAGACGTAATGGGGGGGTGTTATCTCTTTTGTCAAAAATCAGCCGTTTTTGCTTGAACATTAAATGCCTCCAAATGGTATTTAATTCACTTCCCGGTGTGAAGAAACACTTTTTGAGACCTGAGAGTGAGTAAATTGGCCATTTTGATATACTTTTAACCATTACACAAATGTTGTGTTTAGGGCCCCTGGAAGCATGAAAATCACTTTAAACATGCTAATTTTAGCTCTAAAACTGATGAACTACCTACAAATGTGAACTGACGTTCAAAAATAAAACATTTGAAAGCGGACCATTTTTCACCTTTCTGAAGCATGACGTAATGGGGGGGTGTTATCTCTTTTGTCAAAAATCAGCTGTTTTTGCTTGAACATTAAATGCCTCCAAATGGTTTTTAATTCACTTCCCGGGCCCCTGGAAGCCTTAAAATCACTTTAAACATGCTAATTTTAGCTCTAAAACTGATGATTTTCCTACAAATGTGAACTGACGTGCAAAAATAAAACATTTGAAAACGGACCATTTTTCACCTTTCTGAAGCATGACGTAATGGGGGAGTGTTATCGCTTTTGTCAAAAATCAGCCGTCTTTGCTTTAACATTAAATGCCTCCAAATAGCATTTAATTCACTTCCCGGGGTGAAGAAACACTTTTTGAGACGTCAGAGTGAGTAAATTGGCCATTTTCATGCACTTTTAACCATTCCACAAATGTTGGGTTTAGGGCCCCTGGAAGCATGAAAATCACTTTAAACATGCTAATTTTAGCTCTAAAACTGATGATCCACCTACAAATGTGATCTGACGTTAAAAAATAAAACATTTGAAAACGGGCCATTTTTCACCTTTCTGAAGCATGACGTAATGGGGGTGTTATCTCTTTTGTCAAAAATCAGCTGTTTTTGCTTGAACATTAAATGCCTCCAAATGGTATTTAATTCACTTCTTGGGTTGAAGAAACACTTTTTGAGACCTCAGAGTGAGTAAATTGGCCATTTTCATGCACTTTTAACCATTCCACAAATGTTGTGTTTAGGGCCCCTGGAAGCATGAAAATCACTTTAAACAAGCTAATTTTAGCTCTAAAACTGATGATCCACCTACAAATGTGAACTGACGTTCAAAAATAAAACATTTGAAAACGGACCATTTTTTACCTTTCTGAAGCATGACGTAATGGGGGGGTGTTATCTCTTTTGTCAAAAATCAGCCGTTTTTGCTTGAACATTAAATACCTCCAAATGGTATTTAATTCACTTCCCGGGGTGAAGAAACACTTTTTGAGACCTCAGAGTGAGTACATTGGCCATTTTCATGCACTGTTAACCATTTCACAAATGTTGTGTTTAGGGCCCCTGGAAGCATGAAAATCACTTTAAACATGCTAATTTTTGCTCTAAAACTGATGATCTACCTACAAATGTGAACTGACGTTAAAAAATAAAACATTTGAAAACGGGCCATTTTTCGCCTTTCTGAAGCATGACGTAATGGGGGTGTTATCTCTTTTGTCAAAAATCAGCCGTTTTTGCTTGAACATTAAATGCCTCCAAATAGTATTTAATTCACTTCCCTGGTTGAAGAAACACTTTTTGAGACCTCAGAGTGAGTAAATTGGCCATTTTCATGCACTTTTAACCATTCCACAAATGTTGTGTTTAGGGCCCCTGGAAGCATGAAAATCACTTTAAACATGCTAATTTTAGCTCTAAAACTGATGAACTACCTACAAATGTGAACTGACGTTCAAAAATAAAACATTTGAAAGCGGACCATTTTTCACCTTTCTGAAGCATGACGTAATGGGGGGGGGTGTTATCTCTTTTGTCAAAAATCAGCTGTTTTTGCTTGAACATTAAATGCCTCCAAATGGTTTTTAATTCACTTCCCGGGCCCCTGGAAGCCTTAAAATCACTTTAAACATGCTAATTTTAGCTCTAAAATTGATGATTTTCCTACAAATGTGAACTGACGTGCAAAAATAAAACATTTGAAAACGGACCATTTTTCACCTTTCTGAAGCATGACGTAATGGGGGAGTGTTATCGCTTTTGTCAAAAATCAGCCATTTTTGCTTGAACATTAAATGCCTCCAAATGGCATTTAATTCACTTCCCGGGGTGAAGAAACACTTTTTGAGACGTCAGAGTGAGTAAATTGGCCATTTTCATGCACTTTTAACCATTCCACAAATGTTGTGTTTAGGGCCCCTGGAAGCATGAAAATCACTTTAAACATGCTAATTTTAGCTCTAAAACTGATGATCTACCTACAAATGTGAACTGACATTCAAAAATAAAACATTTAAAAATGGACCATTTTTCACCTTTCCGAAGCAAGACGTAATGGGGGGGTGTTATCTCTTTTGTCAAAAATCAGCCGGTTTTGCTTGAACATTAAATGCCTCCAAATGGTATTTAATTCACTTCCCGGTGTGAAGAAGCACTTTTTGAGACCTCAGAGTGCGTAAATTGGCCATTTTCATGCACTTTTAACCATTACACAAATGTTGTATTTAGGGCCCCTGGAAGCATGAAAATCACTTTAAACATGCTAATTTTAGCTCTAAAACTGATGATCTACCTACAAATGTGAACTGACGTGCAAAAATAAAACATTTGAAAACGGACCATTTTTCACCTTTCTGAAGCAGACGTAATGGGGGGGGTGTTATCTCTTTTGTCAAAAATCACCCGTTTTTCCTTGAACATTAAATGCCTCCAAATGGTATTTCATTTACTTCCCCGGGTAAAGAAACACTTTTTGAGACCTCAGAGTGAGTACATTGGCCATTTTCATGCACTTTTAACAATTCCACAAATGTTGTGTTTAGGGCCTCTAGAAGCACGAAATTCACTTTAAAATGCTAATTTTAGCTCTAAAACTGATGATCCCCCTACAAATGTGAACTGACTATCAAAAATAAAACATTTGAAAACGGACCATATTTCACCTTTCTGAAGCATGACGTAATGGGGGGGTGTTATCTCTTTTGTCAAAAATCAGCTGTTTTTGCTTGAACATTAAATGCCTCCAAATGGTTTTTAATTCACTTCCCGGGCCCCTGGGAGCATGAAAATCACTTTAAACATGCTAATTTTTGCTCTAAAACTGATGATCTACCTACAAATGTGAACTGACGTTAAAAAATAAAACATTTGAAAACTGCCCATTTTTCACCTTTCTGAAGCATGACGTAATGGGGGTGTTATCTCTTTTGTCAAAAATCAGCCGTTTTTGCTTGAACATTAAATGCCTCCAAATGGTATTTAATTCACTTCCCAGGGTGAAGAAACACTTTTTGAGACCTCAGAGTGAGTAAATTGGCCATTTTCATGCACTTTTAACCATTCCACAAATGTTGTGTTTAGGGCCCCAGGAAGCATGAAAATCACTTTAAACATGCTAATTTTAGCTCTAAAACTGATGATCTACCTACAAATGTGAACTGACATTCAAAAATAAAACATTTAAAAAAGGACCATTTTTCACCTTTCTGAAGCAAGACGTAATGGGGGGGTGTTATCTCTTTAGTCAAAAATCAGCCGTTTTTGCTTGAACATTAAAGGCCTCCAAATGGTATTTAATTCACTTCCCGGTGTGTAGAAACACTTTTTGAGACCTCAGAGTGAGTAAATTGGCCATTTTCATGCACTTTTAACTATTACACAAATGTTGTATTTAGGGCCCCTGGAAGCATGAAAATCACTTTAAACATGCTAATTTTAGCTCTAAAACTGATGATCTACCTACAAATGTGAACTGACGTGCAAAAATAAAACATTTGAAAACGGACCATTTTTCACCTTTCTGAAGCATGACGTAATGGGGGGTGTTATCTCTTTTGTCAAAAATCACCCGTTTTTCCTTGAACATTAAATGCCTCCAAATGGTATTTCATTTACTTCCCGGGATAAAGAAACACTTTTTGAGACCTCAGAGTGAGTAAATTGGCCATTTTCATGCACTTTTAACCATTCCATAAATGTTGTGTTTAGGGCCCCTAGAAGCACGAAATTCACTTTAAACATGCTAGTTTTAGCTCTAAAACTGATGATCCACCTACAAATGTGAACTGACGTTCAAAAATAAAACATTTGAAAACGGACCATATTTCACCTTTCTGAAGCATGACGTAATGGGGGGTGTTATCTCTTTTGTCAAAAATCAGCTGTTTTTGCTTGAACATTAAATGCCTCCAAATGGTTTTTAATTCACTTTCCGGGCCCCTGGAAGCCTTAAAATCACTTTAAACATGCTAATTTTAGCTCTAAAACTGATGATTTTCCTACAAATGTGAACTGACGTGCAAAAATAAAACATTTGAAAACGGACCATTTTTCACCTTTCTGAAGCATGACGTAATGGGGGAGTGTTATCGGTTTTGTCAAAAATCAGCCGTTTTTGCTTTAACATTAAATGCCTCCAAATAGCATTTAATTCACTTCCCGGGGTGAAGAAACACTTTTTGAGACGTCAGAGTGAATAAATTGGCCATTTTCATGCACTTTTAACCATTCCACAAATGTTGTGTTTAGGGCCCCTGGAAGCATGAAAATCACTTTAAACATGCTAATTTTAGCTCTAAAACTGATGATCCACCTACAAATGTGATCTGACGTTAAAAAATAAAACATTTGAAAACGGGCCATTTTTCACCTTTCTGAAGCATGACGTAATGGGGGTGTTATCTCTTGTCAAAAATCACCCGTTTTTCCTTGAACATTAAATGCCTCCAAATGGTATTTCATTTACTTCCCGGGATAAAGAAACACTTTTTGAGACCTCAGAGTGAGTAAATTGGCCATTTTCATGCACTTTTAACCATTCCATAAATGTTGTGTTTAGGGCCCCTAGAAGCACGAAATTCACTTTAAACATGCTAATTTTAGCTCTAAAACTGATGATCCACCTACAAATGTGAACTGACGTTCAAAAATAAAACATTTGAAAACGGACCATATTTCACCTTTCTGAAGCATGACGTAATGGGGGGTGTTATCTCTTTTGTCAAAAATCAGCTGTTTTTGCTTGAACATTAAATGCCTCCAAATGGTTTTTAATTCACTTTCCGGGCCCCTGGAAGCCTTAAAATCACTTTAAACATGCTAATTTTAGCTCTAAAACTGATGATTTTCCTACAAATGTGAACTGACGTGCAAAAATAAAACATTTGAAAACGGACCATTTTTCACCTTTCTGAAGCATGACGTAATGGGGGAGTGTTATCGGTTTTGTCAAAAATCAGCCGTTTTTGCTTTAACATTAAATGCCTCCAAATAGCATTTAATTCACTTCCCGGGGTGAAGAAACACTTTTTGAGACGTCAGAGTGAATAAATTGGCCATTTTCATGCACTTTTAACCATTCCACAAATGTTGTGTTTAGGGCCCCTGGAAGCATGAAAATCACTTTAAACATGCTAATTTTAGCTCTAAAACTGATGATCCACCTACAAATGTGATCTGACGTTAAAAAATAAAACATTTGAAAACGGGCCATTTTTCACCTTTCTGAAGCATGACGTAATGGGGGTGTTATCTCTTGTCAAAAATCAGCCGTTTTTGCTTGAACATTAAATGCCTCCAAATGGTATTTAATTCACTTCTTGGGTTGAAGAAACACTTTTTGAGACCTCAGAGTGAGTAAATTGGCCATTTTCATGCACTTTTAACCATTCCACAAATGTTGTGTTTAGGGCCCCTGGAAGCATGAAAATCACTTTAAACATGCTAATTTTAGCTCTAAAACTGATGATCCACCTACAAATGTGAACTGACGTTCAAAAATAAAACATTTGAAAACGGACCATTTTGCACCTTTCTGAAGCATGACGTAATGGGGGGTGTTATCTCTTTTGTCAAAAATCAGCAGTTTTTGCTTGAATATTAAATGCCTCCAAATGGTTTTTAATTTACTTCACGGGCCCCTGGAAGCATGAAAATCACTTTAAACATGCTAATTTTAGCTCTAAAACTGATGATCTACCTACAAATGTGAACTGACATTCAAAAATAAAACATTTAAAAATGGACCATTTTTCACCTTTCTGAAGCAAGACGTAATGGGGGGTGTTATCTTTTTTTATCAAAAATCAGCCGTTTTTGCTTGAACATTAAATGCCTCCAAATGGTATTTAATTCACTTCCCGGTGTGAAGAAACACTTTTTGAGACGTCAGAGTGAATAAATTGGCCATTTTCATGCACTTTTAACCATTCCACAAATGTTGTGTTTAGGGCCCCTGGAAGCATGAAAATCACTTTAAACATGCTAATTTTAGCTCTAAAACTGATGATCCACCTACAAATGTGATCTGACGTTAAAAAATAAAACATTTGAAAACGGGCCATTTTTCACCTTTCTGAAGCATGACGTAATGGGGGTGTTATCTCTTGTCAAAAATCACCCGTTTTTCCTTGAACATTAAATGCCTCCAAATGGTATTTCATTTACTTCCCGGGATAAAGAAACACTTTTTGAGACCTCAGAGTGAGTAAATTGGCCATTTTCATGCACTTTTAACCATTCCATAAATGTTGTGTTTAGGGCCCCTAGAAGCACGAAATTCACTTTAAACATGCTAATTTTAGCTCTAAAACTGATGATCCACCTACAAATGTGAACTGACGTTCAAAAATAAAACATTTGAAAACGGACCATATTTCACCTTTCTGAAGCATGACGTAATGGGGGGTGTTATCTCTTTTGTCAAAAATCAGCTGTTTTTGCTTGAACATTAAATGCCTCCAAATGGTTTTTAATTCACTTTCCGGGCCCCTGGAAGCCTTAAAATCACTTTAAACATGCTAATTTTCGCTCTAAAACTGATGATTTTCCTACAAATGTGAACTGACGTGCAAAAATAAAACATTTGAAAACGGACCATTTTTCACCTTTCTGAAGCATGACGTAATGGGGGAGTGTTATCGGTTTTGTCAAAAATCAGCCGTTTTTGCTTTAACATTAAATGCCTCCAAATAGCATTTAATTCACTTCCCGGGGTGAAGAAACACTTTTTGAGACGTCAGAGTGAATAAATTGGCCATTTTCATGCACTTTTAACCATTCCACAAATGTTGTGTTTAGGGCCCCTGGAAGCATGAAAATCACTTTAAACATGCTAATTTTAGCTCTAAAACTGATGATCCACCTACAAATGTGATCTGACGTTAAAAAATAAAACATTTGAAAACGGGCCATTTTTCACCTTTCTGAAGCATGACGTAATGGGGGTGTTATCTCTTGTCAAAAATCAGCCGTTTTTGCTTGAACATTAAATGCCTCCAAATGGTATTTAATTCACTTCTTGGGTTGAAGAAACACTTTTTGAGACCTCAGAGTGAGTAAATTGGCCATTTTCATGCACTTTTAACCATTCCACAAATGTTGTGTTTAGGGCCCCTGGAAGCATGAAAATCACTTTAAACATGCTAATTTTAGCTCTAAAACTGATGATCCACCTACAAATGTGAACTGACGTTCAAAAATAAAACATTTGAAAATGGACCATTTTGCACCTTTCTGAAGCATGACGTAATGGGGGGTGTTATCTCTTTTGTCAAAAATCAGCAGTTTTTGCTTGAATATTAAATGCCTCCAAATGGTTTTTAATTTACTTCACGGGCCCCTGGAAGCATGAAAATCACTTTAAACATGCTAATTTTAGCTCTAAAACTGATGATCTACCTACAAATGTGAACTGACATTCAAAAATAAAACATTTAAAAATGGACCATTTTTCACCTTTCTGAAGCAAGACGTAATGGGGGGTGTTATCTTTTTTTATCAAAAATCAGCCGTTTTTGCTTGAACATTAAATGCCTCCAAATGGTATTTAATTCACTTCCCGGTGTGAAGAAACACTTTTTGAGACCTCAGAGTGAGTAAATTGGCCATTTTCATGCACTTTTAACCATTCCACAAATGTTGAGTTTAGGGCCCCTGGAAGCATGAAAATCACTTTAAACAAGCTAATTTTAGCTCTAAAACTGATGATCTACCTACAAATGTGAACTGACATTCAAAAATAAAACATTTAAAAATGGACCATTTTTGACCTTTCTGAAGCAAGACGTAATGGGGGGGTGTTATCTCTTTTGTAAAAAATCAGCCGTTTTTGCTTGAACATTAAATGCCTCCAAATGGTATTTAATTCACTTCCCGGTGTGAAGAAACACTTTTTGAGACCTGAGAGTGAGTAAATTGGCCATTTTGATATACTTTTAACCATTACACAAATGTTGTGTTTAGGGCCCCTGGAAGCATGAAAATCACTTTAAACATGCTAATTTTAGCTCTAAAACTGATGATCTACCTACAAATGTGAACTGACGTGCAAAAATAAAACATTTGAAAACGGACCATTTTTCACCTTTCTGAAGCATGACGTAATGGGGGGGTGTTATCTCTTCATCAAAAATCAGCCGTTTTTGCTTGAACATTAAATGCCTCCAAATGGTATTTAATTCACTTCCCGGTGTGAAGAAGCACTTTTTGAGACCTCAGAGTGAGTAAATTGGTCATTTTCATGCACTGTTAACCATTTCACAAATGTTGTGTTTAGGGCCCCTGGAAGCATGAAAATCACTTTAAACATGCTAATTTTAGCTCTAAAACTGATGATCTACCTACAAATGTGAACTGACATTCAAAAATAAAACATTTAAAAAAGGACCATTTTTCACCTTTCTGAAGCAAGACGTAATGGGGGGGTGTTATCTATTTAGTCAAAAATCAGCCGTTTTTGCTTGAACATTAAAGGCCTCCAAATGGTATTTAATTCACTTCCCGGTGTGTAGAAACACTTTTTGAGACCTCAGAGTGAGTAAATTGGCCATTTTCATGCACTTTTAACCATTACACAAATGTTGTATTTAGGGCCCCTGGAAGCATGAAAATCACTTTAAACATGCTAATTTTAGCTCTAAAACTGATGATCTACCTACAAATGTGAACTGACGTGCAAAAATAAAACATTTGAAAACGGACCATTTTTCACCTTTCTGAAGCATGACGTAATGGGGGTGTTATCTCTTTTGTCAAAAATCAGCCGTTTTTGCTTGAACATTAAATGCCTCCAAATAGTATTTAATTCACTTCCCTGGTTGAAGAAACACTTTTTGAGACCTCAGAGTGAGTAAATTGGCCATTTTCATGCACTTTTAACCATTCCACAAATGTTGTGTTTAGGGCCCCTGGAAGCATGAAAATCACTTTAAACATGCTAATTTTAGCTCTAAAACTGATGAACTACCTACAAATGTGAACTGACGTTCAAAAATAAAACATTTGAAAGCGGACCATTTTTCACCTTTCTGAAGCATGACGTAATGGGGGGGGGTGTTATCTCTTTTGTCAAAAATCAGCTGTTTTTGCTTGAACATTAAATGCCTCCAAATGGTTTTTAATTCACTTCCCGGGCCCCTGGAAGCCTTAAAATCACTTTAAACATGCTAATTTTAGCTCTAAAACTGATGATTTTCCTACAAATGTGAACTGACGTGCAAAAATAAAACATTTAAAAACGGACCATTTTTCACCTTTCTGAAGCATGACGTAATGGGGGAGTGTTATCGCTTTTGTCAAAAATCAGCCATTTTTGCTTGAACATTAAATGCCTCCAAATGGCATTTAATTCACTTCCCGGGGTGAAGAAACACTTTTTGAGACGTCAGAGTGAGTAAATTGGCCATTTTCATGCACTTTTAACCATTCCACAAATGTTGTGTTTAGGGCCCCTGGAAGCATGAAAATCACTTTAAACATGCTAATTTTAGCTCTAAAACTGATGATCTACCTACAAATGTGAACTGACATTCAAAAATAAAACATTTAAAAATGGACCATTTTACACCTTTCTGAAGCAAGATGTAATGGGGGGGTGTTATCTCTTTGAACAAAAATCAGCCGTTTTTGCTTGAACATTAAATGCCTCCAAATGGTATTTAATTCACTTCCCGGTGTGAAGAAGCACTTTTTGAGACCTCAGAGCGAGTAAATTGGTCATTTTCATGCACTGTTAACCATTTCACAAATGTTGTGTTTAGGGCCCCTGGAAGCATGAAAATCACTTTAAACATGCTAATTTTAGCTCTAAAACTGATGATCTACCTACAAATGTGAACTGACATTCAAAAATAAAACATTTAAAAAAGGACCATTTTTCACCTTTCTGAAGCAAGACGTAATGGGGGGGTGTTATCTATTTAGTCAAAAATCTGCCGTTTTTGCTTGAACATTAAAGGCCTCCAAATGGTATTTAATTCACTTCCCGGTGTGTAGAAACACTTTTTGAGACCTCAGAGTGAGTAAATTGGCCATTTTCATGCACTTTTAACCATTACACAAATGTTGTATTTAGGGCCCCTGGAAGCATGAAAATCACTTTAAACATGCTAATTTTAGCTCTAAAACTGATGATCTACCTACAAATGTGAACTGACGTGCAAAAATAAAACATTTGAAAACGGACCATTTTTCACCTTTCTGAAGCATGACGTAATGGGGGGTGTTATCTCTTTTGTCAAAAATCACCCGTTTTTCCTTGAACATTAAATGCCTCCAAATGGTATTTCATTTACTTCCCGGGATAAAGAAACACTTTTTGAGACCTCAGAGTGAGTAAATTGGCCATTTTCATGCACTTTTAACCATTCCATAAATGTTGTGTTTAGGGCCCCTAGAAGCACGAAATTCACTTTAAACATGCTAATTTTAGCTCTAAAACTGATGATCCACCTACAAATGTGAACTGACGTTCAAAAATAAAACATTTGAAAACGGACCATATTTCACCTTTCTGAAGCATGACGTAATGGGGGGTGTTATCTCTTTTGTCAAAAATCAGCTGTTTTTGCTTGAACATTAAATGCCTCCAAATGGTTTTTAATTCACTTTCCGGGCCCCTGGAAGCCTTAAAATCACTTTAAACATGCTAATTTTAGCTCTAAAACTGATGATTTTCCTACAAATGTGAACTGACGTGCAAAAATAAAACATTTGAAAACGGACCATTTTTCACCTTTCTGAAGCATGACGTAATGGGGGAGTGTTATCGGTTTTGTCAAAAATCAGCCGTTTTTGCTTTAACATTAAATGCCTCCAAATAGCATTTAATTCACTTCCCGGGGTGAAGAAACACTTTTTGAGACGTCAGAGTGAATAAATTGGCCATTTTCATGCACTTTTAACCATTCCACAAATGTTGTGTTTAGGGCCCCTGGAAGCATGAAAATCACTTTAAACATGCTAATTTTAGCTCTAAAACTGATGATCCACCTACAAATGTGATCTGACGTTAAAAAATAAAACATTTGAAAACGGGCCATTTTTCACCTTTCTGAAGCATGACGTAATGGGGGTGTTATCTCTTGTCAAAAATCAGCCGTTTTTGCTTGAACATTAAATGCCTCCAAATGGTATTTAATTCACTTCTTGGGTTGAAGAAACACTTTTTGAGACCTCAGAGTGAGTAAATTGGCCATTTTCATGCACTTTTAACCATTCCACAAATGTTGTGTTTAGGGCCCCTGGAAGCATGAAAATCACTTTAAACATGCTAATTTTAGCTCTAAAACTGATGATCCACCTACAAATGTGAACTGACGTTCAAAAATAAAACATTTGAAAACGGACCATTTTGCACCTTTCTGAAGCATGACGTAATGGGGGGTGTTATCTCTTTTGTCAAAAATCAGCAGTTTTTGCTTGAATATTAAATGCCTCCAAATGGTTTTTAATTTACTTCACGGGCCCCTGGAAGCATGAAAATCACTTTAAACATGCTAATTTTAGCTCTAAAACTGATGATCTACCTACAAATGTGAACTGCCATTCAAAAATAAAACATTTAAAAATGGACCATTTTTCACCTTTCTGAAGCAAGACGTAATGGGGGGGTGTTATCTTTTTTTATCAAAAATCAGCCGTTTTTGCTTGAACATTAAATGCCTCCAAATGGTATTTAATTCACTTCCCGGTGTGAAGAAACACTTTTTGAGACCTCAGAGTGAGTAAATTGGCCATTTTCATGCACTTTTAACCATTCCACAAATGTTGTGTTTAGGGCCCCTGAAAGCATGAAAATCACTTTAAACATGCTAATTTTAGCTCTAAAACTGATGATCTACCTACAAATGTGAACTGACATTCAAAAATAAAACATTTGAAAATGGACCATTTTTCAACTTTCTGAAGCAAGACGTAATGGGGGGTGTTATCTCTTTTGTCAAAAATCAGCCGTTTTTGCTTGAACATTAAATGCCTCTAAATGATATTTAATTCACTTCCCGGGGTGAAGAAACACTTTTTGAGACCTCAGAGTGAGTAAATTGGCCATTTTCATGCACTTTTAACCATTCCACAAATGTTGAGTTTAGGGCCCCTGGAAGCATGAAAATCACTTTAAACAAGCTAATTTTAGCTCTAAAACTGATGATCTACCTACAAATGTGAACTGACATTCAAAAATAAAACATTTAAAAATGGACCATTTTTGACCTTTCTGAAGCAAGACGTAATGGGGGGGTGTTATCTCTTTTGTAAAAAATCAGCCGTTTTTGCTTGAACATTAAATGCCTCCAAATGGTATTTAATTCACTTCCCGGTGTGAAGAAACACTTTTTGAGACCTGAGAGTGAGTAAATTGGCCATTTTGATATACTTTTAACCATTACACAAATGTTGTGTTTAGGGCCCATGGAAGCATGAAAATCACATTAAACATGCTAATTTTAGCTCTAAAACTGATGATCTACCTACAAATGTGAACTGACGTGCAAAAATAAAACATTTGAAAACGGACCATTTTTCACCTTTCTGAAGCATGACGTAATGGGGGGGTGTTATCTCTTCATCAAAAATCAGCCGTTTTTGCTTGAACATTAAATGCCTCCAAATGGTATTTAATTCACTTCCCGGTGTGAAGAAGCACTTTTTGAGACCTCAGAGTGAGTAAATTGGTCATTTTCATGCACTGTTAACCATTTCACAAATGTTGTGTTTAGGGCCCCTGGAAGCATGAAAATCACTTTAAACATGCTAATTTTAGCTCTAAAACTGATGATCTACCTACAAATGTGAACTGACATTCAAAAATAAAACATTTAAAAAAGGACCATTTTTCACCTTTCTGAAGCAAGACGTAATGGGGGGGTGTTATCTATTTAGTCAAAAATCAGCCGTTTTTGCTTGAACATTAAAGGCCTCCAAATGGTATTTAATTCACTTCCCGGTGTGTAGAAACACTTTTTGAGACCTCAGAGTGAGTAAATTGGCCATTTTCATGCACTTTTAACCATTACACAAATGTTGTATTTAGGGCCCCTGGAAGCATGAAAATCACTTTAAACATGCTAATTTTAGCTCTAAAACTGATGATCTACCTACAAATGTGAACTGACGTGCAAAAATAAAACATTTGAAAACGGACCATTTTTCACCTTTCTGAAGCATGACGTAATGGGGGTGTTATCTCTTTTGTCAAAAATCAGCCGTTTTTGCTTGAACATTAAATGCCTCCAAATAGTATTTAATTCACTTCCCTGGTTGAAGAAACACTTTTTGAGACCTCAGAGTGAGTAAATTGGCCATTTTCATGCACTTTTAACCATTCCACAAATGTTGTGTTTAGGGCCCCTGGAAGCATGAAAATCACTTTAAACATGCTAATTTTAGCTCTAAAACTGATGAACTACCTACAAATGTGAACTGACGTTCAAAAATAAAACATTTGAAAGCGGACCATTTTTCACCTTTCTGAAGCATGACGTAATGGGGGGGGTGTTATCTCTTTTGTCAAAAATCAGCTGTTTTTGCTTGAACATTAAATGCCTCCAAATGGTTTTTAATTCACTTCCCGGGCCCCTGGAAGCCTTAAAATCACTTTAAACATGCTAATTTTAGCTCTAAAACTGATGATTTTCCTACAAATGTGAACTGACGTGCAAAAATAAAACATTTGAAAACGGACCATTTTTCACCTTTCTGAAGCATGACGTAATGGGGGAGTGTTATCGCTTTTGTCAAAAATCAGCCATTTTTGCTTGAACATTAAATGCCTCCAAATGGCATTTAATTCACTTCCCGGGGTGAAGAAACACTTTTTGAGACGTCAGAGTGAGTAAATTGGCCATTTTCATGCACTTTTAACCATTCCACAAATGTTGTGTTTAGGGCCCCTGGAAGCATGAAAATCACTTTAAACATGCTAATTTTAGCTCTAAAACTGATGATCTACCTACAAATGTGAACTGACATTCAAAAATAAAACATTTAAAAATGGACCATTTTTCACCTTTCTGAAGCAAGATGTAATGGGGGGGTGTTATCTCTTTGAACAAAAATCAGCCGTTTTTGCTTGAACATTAAATGCCTCCAAATGGTATTTAATTCACTTCCCGGTGTGAAGAAGCACTTTTTGAGACCTCAGAGCGAGTAAATTGGTCATTTTCATGCACTGTTAACCATTTCACAAATGTTGTGTTTAGGGCCCCTGGAAGCATGAAAATCACTTTAAACATGCTAATTTTAGCTCTAAAACTGATGATCTACCTACAAATGTGAACTGACATTCAAAAATAAAACATTTAAAAAAGGACCATTTTTCACCTTTCTGAAGCAAGACGTAATGGGGGGGTGTTATCTATTTAGTCAAAAATCAGCCGTTTTTGCTTGAACATTAAAGGCCTCCAAATGGTATTTAATTCACTTCCCGGTGTGTAGAAACACTTTTTGAGACCTCAGAGTGAGTAAATTGGCCATTTTCATGCACTTTTAACCATTACACAAATGTTGTATTTAGGGCCCCTGGAAGCATGAAAATCACTTTAAACATGCTAATTTTAGCTCTAAAACTGATGATCTACCTACAAATGTGAACTGACGTGCAAAAATAAAACATTTGAAAACTGACCATTTTTCACCTTTCTGAAGCATGACGTAATGGGGGTGTTATCTCTTTTGTCAAAAATCAGCCGTTTTTGCTTGAACATTAAATGCCTCCAAATAGTATTTAATTCACTTCCCTGGTTGAAGAAACACTTTTTGAGACCTCAGAGTGAGTAAATTGGCCATTTTCATGCACTTTTAACCATTCCACAAATGTTGTGTTTAGGGCCCCTGGAAGCATGAAAATCACTTTAAACATGCTAATTTTAGCTCTAAAACTGATGATCTACCTACAAATGTGAACTGACATTCAAAAATAAAACATTTAAAAATGGACCATTTTTGACCTTTCTGAAGCAAGACGTAATGGGGGGGTGTTATCTCTTTTGTAAAAAATCAGCCGTTTTTGCTTGAACATTAAATGCCTCCAAATGGTATTTAATTCACTTCCCGGTGTGAAGAAACACTTTTTGAGACCTGAGAGTGAGTAAATTGGCCATTTTGATATACTTTTAACCATTACACAAATGTTGTGTTTAGGGCCCCTGGAAGCATGAAAATCACTTTAAACATGCTAATTTTAGCTCTAAAACTGATGATCTACCTACAAATGTGAACTGACGTGCAAAAATAAAACATTTGAAAACGGACCATTTTTCACCTTTCTGAAGCATGACGTAATGGGGGGGTGTTATCTCTTCATCAAAAATCAGCCGTTTTTGCTTGAACATTAAATGCCTCCAAATGGTATTTAATTCACTTCCCGGTGTGAAGAAGCACTTTTGGAGACCTCAGAGTGAGTAAATTGGTCATTTTCATGCACTGTTAACCATTTCACAAATGTTGTGTTTAGGGCCCCTGGAAGCATGAAAATCACTTTAAACATGCTAATTTTAGCTCTAAAACTGATGATCTACCTACAAATGTGAACTGACATTCAAAAATAAAACATTTAAAAAAGGACCATTTTTCACCTTTCTGAAGCAAGACGTAATGGGGGGGTGTTATCTATTTAGTCAAAAATCAGCCGTTTTTGCTTGAACATTAAAGGCCTCCAAATGGTATTTAATTCACTTCCCGGTGTGTAGAAACACTTTTTGAGACCTCAGAGTGAGTAAATTGGCCATTTTCATGCACTTTTAACCATTACACAAATGTTGTATTTAGGGCCCCTGGAAGCATGAAAATCACTTTAAACATGCTAATTTTAGCTCTAAAACTGATGATCTACCTACAAATGTGAACTGACATTCAAAAATAAAACATTTGAAAATGGACCATTTTTCAACTTTCTGAAGCAAGACGTAATGGGGGGTGTTATCTCTTTTGTCAAAAATCAGCCGTTTTTGCTTGAACATTAAATGCCTCTAAATTATATTTAATTCACTTCCCGGGGTGAAGAAACACTTTTTGAGACCTCAGAGTGAGTAAATTGGCCATTTTCATGCACTTTTAACCATTCCACAAATGTTGAGTTTAGGGCCCCTGGAAGCATGAAAATCACTTTAAACAAGCTAATTTTAGCTCTAAAACTGATGATCTACCTACAAATGTGAACTGACATTCAAAAATAAAACATTTAAAAATGGACCATTTTTGACCTTTCTGAAGCAAGACGTAATGGGGGGGTGTTATCTCTTTTGTCAAAAATCAGCTGTTTTTGCTTGAACATTAAATGTCTCCAAATGGTTTTTAATTCACTGCCCGGGCCGCTGGAAGCATGAAAATCACTTTAAACATGCTAATTTTAGCTCTAAAACTGATGATCTACCTACAAATGTGAACTGACATTCAAAAATAAAACATTTAAAAAAGGACCATTTTTCACCTTTCTGAAGCAAGACGTAATGGGGGGGTGTTATCTCTTTAGTCAAAAATCAGCCGTTTTTGCTTGAACATTAAAGGCCTCCAAATGGTATTTAATTCACTTCCCGGTGTGTAGAAACACTTTTTGAGACCTCAGAGTGAGTAAATTGGCCATTTTCATGCACTTTTAACTATTACACAAATGTTGTATTTAGGGCCCCTGGAAGCATGAAAATCACTTTAAACATGCTAATTTTAGCTCTAAAACTGATGATCTACCTACAAATGTGAACTGACGTGCAAAAATAAAACATTTGAAAACGGACCATTTTTCACCTTTCTGAAGCATGACGTAATGGGGGGTGTTATCTCTTTTGTCAAAAATCACCCGTTTTTCCTTGAACATTAAATGCCTCCAAATGGTATTTCATTTACTTCCCGGGATAAAGAAACACTTTTTGAGACCTCAGAGTGAGTAAATTGGCCATTTTCATGCACTTTTAACCATTCCATAAATGTTGTGTTTAGGGCCCCTAGAAGCACGAAATTCACTTTAAACATGCTAATTTTAGCTCTAAAACTGATGATCCACCTACAAATGTGAACTGACGTTCAAAAATAAAACATTTGAAAACGGACCATATTTCACCTTTCTGAAGCATGACGTAATGGGGGGTGTTATCTCTTTTGTCAAAAATCAGCTGTTTTTGCTTGAACATTAAATGCCTCCAAATGGTTTTTAATTCACTTTCCGGGCCCCTGGAAGCCTTAAAATCACTTTAAACATGCTAATTTTAGCTCTAAAACTGATGATTTTCCTACAAATGTGAACTGACGTGCAAAAATAAAACATTTGAAAACGGACCATTTTTCACCTTTCTGAAGCATGACGTAATGGGGGAGTGTTATCGGTTTTGTCAAAAATCAGCCGTTTTTGCTTTAACATTAAATGCCTCCAAATAGCATTTAATTCACTTCCCGGGGTGAAGAAACACTTTTTGAGACGTCAGAGTGAATAAATTGGCCATTTTCATGCACTTTTAACCATTCCACAAATGTTGTGTTTAGGGCCCCTGGAAGCATGAAAATCACTTTAAACATGCTAATTTTAGCTCTAAAACTGATGATCCACCTACAAATGTGATCTGACGTTAAAAAATAAAACATTTGAAAACGGGCCATTTTTCACCTTTCTGAAGCATGACGTAATGGGGGTGTTATCTCTTGTCAAAAATCAGCCGTTTTTGCTTGAACATTAAATGCCTCCAAATGGTATTTAATTCACTTCTTGGGTTGAAGAAACACTTTTTGAGACCTCAGAGTGAGTAAATTGGCCATTTTCATGCACTTTTAACCATTCCACAAATGTTGTGTTTAGGGCCCCTGGAAGCATGAAAATCACTTTAAACATGCTAATTTTAGCTCTAAAACTGATGATCCACCTACAAATGTGAACTGACGTTCAAAAATAAAACATTTGAAAACGGACCATTTTGCACCTTTCTGAAGCATGACGTAATGGGGGGTGTTATCTCTTTTGTCAAAAATCAGCAGTTTTTGCTTGAATATTAAATGCCTCCAAATGGTTTTTAATTTACTTCACGGGCCCCTGGAAGCATGAAAATCACTTTAAACATGCTAATTTTAGCTCTAAAACTGATGATCTACCTACAAATGTGAACTGCCATTCAAAAATAAAACATTTAAAAATGGACCATTTTTCACCTTTCTGAAGCAAGACGTAATGGGGGGGTGTTATCTTTTTTTATCAAAAATCAGCCGTTTTTGCTTGAACATTAAATGCCTCCAAATGGTATTTAATTCACTTCCCGGTGTGAAGAAACACTTTTTGAGACCTCAGAGTGAGTAAATTGGCCATTTTCATGCACTTTTAACCATTCCACAAATGTTGTGTTTAGGGCCCCTGAAAGCATGAAAATCACTTTAAACATGCTAATTTTAGCTCTAAAACTGATGATCTACCTACAAATGTGAACTGACATTCAAAAATAAAACATTTGAAAATGGACCATTTTTCAACTTTCTGAAGCAAGACGTAATGGGGGGTGTTATCTCTTTTGTCAAAAATCAGCCGTTTTTGCTTGAACATTAAATGCCTCTAAATGATATTTAATTCACTTCCCGGGGTGAAGAAACACTTTTTGAGACCTCAGAGTGAGTAAATTGGCCATTTTCATGCACTTTTAACCATTCCACAAATGTTGAGTTTAGGGCCCCTGGAAGCATGAAAATCACTTTAAACAAGCTAATTTTAGCTCTAAAACTGATGATCTACCTACAAATGTGAACTGACATTCAAAAATAAAACATTTAAAAATGGACCATTTTTGACCTTTCTGAAGCAAGACGTAATGGGGGGGTGTTATCTCTTTTGTAAAAAATCAGCCGTTTTTGCTTGAACATTAAATGCCTCCAAATGGTATTTAATTCACTTCCCGGTGTGAAGAAACACTTTTTGAGACCTGAGAGTGAGTAAATTGGCCATTTTGATATACTTTTAACCATTACACAAATGTTGTGTTTAGGGCCCATGGAAGCATGAAAATCACTTTAAACATGCTAATTTTAGCTCTAAAACTGATGATCTACCTACAAATGTGAACTGACGTGCAAAAATAAAACATTTGAAAACGGACCATTTTTCACCTTTCTGAAGCATGACGTAATGGGGGGGTGTTATCTCTTCATCAAAAATCAGCCGTTTTTGCTTGAACATTAAATGCCTCCAAATGGTATTTAATTCACTTCCCGGTGTGAAGAAGCACTTTTTGAGACCTCAGAGTGAGTAAATTGGTCATTTTCATGCACTGTTAACCATTTCACAAATGTTGTGTTTAGGGCCCCTGGAAGCATGAAAATCACTTTAAACATGCTAATTTTAGCTCTAAAACTGATGATCTACCTACAAATGTGAACTGACATTCAAAAATAAAACATTTAAAAAAGGACCATTTTTCACCTTTCTGAAGCAAGACGTAATGGGGGGGTGTTATCTATTTAGTCAAAAATCAGCCGTTTTTGCTTGAACATTAAAGGCCTCCAAATGGTATTTAATTCACTTCCCGGTGTGTAGAAACACTTTTTGAGACCTCAGAGTGAGTAAATTGGCCATTTTCATGCACTTTTAACCATTACACAAATGTTGTATTTAGGGCCCCTGGAAGCATGAAAATCACTTTAAACATGCTAATTTTAGCTCTAAAACTGATGATCTACCTACAAATGTGAACTGACGTGCAAAATAAAACATTTGAAAACGGACCATTTTTCACCTTTCTGAAGCATGACGTAATGGGGGTGTTATCTCTTTTGTCAAAAATCAGCCGTTTTTGCTTGAACATTAAATGCCTCCAAATAGTATTTAATTCACTTCCCTGGTTGAAGAAACACTTTTTGAGACCTCAGAGTGAGTAAATTGGCCATTTTCATGCACTTTTAACCATTCCACAAATGTTGTGTTTAGGGCCCCTGGAAGCATGAAAATCACTTTAAACATGCTAATTTTAGCTCTAAAACTGATGAACTACCTACAAATGTGAACTGACGTTCAAAAATAAAACATTTGAAAGCGGACCATTTTTCACCTTTCTGAAGCATGACGTAATGGGGGGGGTGTTATCTCTTTTGTCAAAAATCAGCTGTTTTTGCTTGAACATTAAATGCCTCCAAATGGTTTTTAATTCACTTCCCGGGCCCCTGGAAGCCTTAAAATCACTTTAAACATGCTAATTTTAGCTCTAAAACTGATGATTTTCCCACAAATGTGAACTGACGTGCAAAAATAAAACATTTGAAAACGGACCATTTTTCACCTTTCTGAAGCATGACGTAATGGGGGAGTGTTATCGCTTTTGTCAAAAATCAGCCATTTTTGCTTGAACATTAAATGCCTCCAAATGGCATTTAATTCACTTCCCGGGGTGAAGAAACACTTTTTGAGACGTCAGAGTGAGTAAATTGGCCATTTTCATGCACTTTTAACCATTCCACAAATGTTGTGTTTAGGGCCCCTGGAAGCATGAAAATCACTTTAAACATGCTAATTTTAGCTCTAAAACTGATGATCTACCTACAAATGTGAACTGACATTCAAAAATAAAACATTTAAAAATGGACCATTTTTCACCTTTCTGAAGCAAGATGTAATGGGGGGGTGTTATCTCTTTGAACAAAAATCAGCCGTTTTTGCTTGAACATTAAATGCCTCCAAATGGTATTTAATTCACTTCCCGGTGTGAAGAAGCACTTTTTGAGACCTCAGAGCGAGTAAATTGGTCATTTTCATGCACTGTTAACCATTTCACAAATGTTGTGTTTAGGGCCCCTGGAAGCATGAAAATCACTTTAAACATGCTAATTTTAGCTCTAAAACTGATGATCTACCTACAAATGTGAACTGACATTCAAAAATAAAACATTTAAAAAAGGACCATTTTTCACCTTTCTGAAGCAAGACGTAATGGGGGGGTGTTATCTATTTAGTCAAAAATCAGCCGTTTTTGCTTGAACATTAAAGGCCTCCAAATGGTATTTAATTCACTTCCCGGTGTGTAGAAACACTTTTTGAGACCTCAGAGTGAGTAAATTGGCCATTTTCATGCACTTTTAACCATTACACAAATGTTGTATTTAGGGCCCCTGGAAGCATGAAAATCACTTTAAACATGCTAATTTTAGCTCTAAAACTGATGATCTACCTACAAATGTGAACTGACGTGCAAAAATAAAACATTTGAAAACTGACCATTTTTCACCTTTCTGAAGCATGACGTAATGGGGGTGTTATCTCTTTTGTCAAAAATCAGCCGTTTTTGCTTGAACATTAAATGCCTCCAAATAGTATTTAATTCACTTCCCTGGTTGAAGAAACACTTTTTGAGACCTCAGAGTGAGTAAATTGGCCATTTTCATGCACTTTTAACCATTCCACAAATGTTGTGTTTAGGGCCCCTGGAAGCATGAAAATCACTTTAAACATGCTAATTTTAGCTCTAAAACTGATGATCTACCTACAAATGTGAACTGACATTCAAAAATAAAACATTTAAAAATGGACCATTTTTGACCTTTCTGAAGCAAGACGTAATGGGGGGGTGTTATCTCTTTTGTAAAAAATCAGCCGTTTTTGCTTGAACATTAAATGCCTCCAAATGGTATTTAATTCACTTCCCGGTGTGAAGAAACACTTTTTGAGACCTGAGAGTGAGTAAATTGGCCATTTTGATATACTTTTAACCATTACACAAATGTTGTGTTTAGGGCCCCTGGAAGCATGAAAATCACTTTAAACATGCTAATTTTAGCTCTAAAACTGATGATCTACCTACAAATGTGAACTGACGTGCAAAAATAAAACATTTGAAAACGGACCATTTTTCACCTTTCTGAAGCATGACGTAATGGGGGGGTGTTATCTCTTCATCAAAAATCAGCCGTTTTTGCTTGAACATTAAATGCCTCCAAATGGTATTTAATTCACTTCCCGGTGTGAAGAAGCACTTTTGGAGACCTCAGAGTGAGTAAATTGGTCATTTTCATGCACTGTTAACCATTTCACAAATGTTGTGTTTAGGGCCCCTGGAAGCATGAAAATCACTTTAAACATGCTAATTTTAGCTCTAAAACTGATGATCTACCTACAAATGTGAACTGACATTCAAAAATAAAACATTTAAAAAAGGACCATTTTTCACCTTTCTGAAGCAAGACGTAATGGGGGGGTGTTATCTATTTAGTCAAAAATCAGCCGTTTTTGCTTGAACATTAAAGGCCTCCAAATGGTATTTAATTCACTTCCCGGTGTGTAGAAACACTTTTTGAGACCTCAGAGTGAGTAAATTGGCCATTTTCATGCACTTTTAACCATTACACAAATGTTGTATTTAGGGCCCCTGGAAGCATGAAAATCACTTTAAACATGCTAATTTTAGCTCTAAAACTGATGATCTACCTACAAATGTGAACTGACGTGCAAAAATAAAACATTTGAAAACGGACCATTTTTCACCTTTCTGAAGCATGACGTAATGGGGGTGTTATCTCTTTTGTCAAAAATCAGCCGTTTTTGCTTGAACATTAAATGCCTCCAAATAGTATTTAATTCACTTCCCTGGTTGAAGAAACACTTTTTGAGACCTCAGAGTGAGTAAATTGGCCATTTTCATGCACTTTTAACCATTCCACAAATGTTGTGTTTAGGGCCCCTGGAAGCATGAAAATCACTTTAAACATGCTAATTTTAGCTCTAAAACTGATGATCTACCTACAAATGTGAACTGACGTTCAAAAATAAAACATTTGAAAGCGGACCATTTTTCACCTTTCTGAAGCATGACGTAATGGGGGGGGGGTGTTATCTCTTTTGTCAAAAATCAGCTGTTTTTGCTTGAACATTAAATGCCTCCAAATGGTTTTTAATTCACTTCCCGGGCCCCTGGAAGCCTTAAAATCACTTTAAACATGCTAATTTTAGCTCTAAAACTGATGATTTTCCTACAAATGTGAACTGACGTGCAAAAATAAAACATTTGAAAACGGACCATTTTTCACCTTTCTGAAGCATGACGTAATGGGGGAGTGTTATCGCTTTTGTCAAAAATCAGCCATTTTTGCTTGAACATTAAATGCCTCCAAATGGCATTTAATTCACTTCCCGGGGTGAAGAAACACTTTTTGAGACGTCAGAGTGAGTAAATTGGCCATTTTCATGCACTTTTAACCATTCCACAAATGTTGTGTTTAGGGCCCCTGGAAGCATGAAAATCACTTTAAACATGCTAATTTTAGCTCTAAAACTGATGATCTACCTACAAATGTGAACTGACATTCAAAAATAAAACATTTAAAAATTGACCATTTTTCACCTTTCTGAAGCAAGATGTAATGGGGGGGTGTTATCTCTTTGAACAAAAATCAGCCGTTTTTGCTTGAACATTAAATGCCTCCAAATGGTATTTAATTCACTTCCCGGTGTGAAGAAGCACTTTTTGAGACCTCAGAGCGAGTAAATTGGTCATTTTCATGCACTGTTAACCATTTCACAAATGTTGTGTTTAGGGCCCCTGGAAGCATGAAAATCACTTTAAACATGCTAATTTTAGCTCTAAAACTGATGATCTACCTACAAATGTGAACTGACATTCAAAAATAAAACATTTAAAAAAGGACCATTTTTCACCTTTCTGAAGCAAGACGTAATGGGGGGGTGTTATCTATTTAGTCAAAAATCAGCCGTTTTTGCTTGAACATTAAAGGCCTCCAAATGGTATTTAATTCACTTCCCGGTGTGTAGAAACACTTTTTGAGACCTCAGAGTGAGTAAATTGGCCATTTTCATGCACTTTTAACCATTACACAAATGTTGTATTTAGGGCCCCTGGAAGCATGAAAATCACTTTAAACATGCTAATTTTAGCTCTAAAACTGATGATCTACCTACAAATGTGAACTGACGTGCAAAAATAAAACATTTGAAAACGGACCATTTTTCACCTTTCTGAAGCATGACGTAATGGGGGTGTTATCTCTTTTGTCAAAAATCAGCCGTTTTTGCTTGAACATTAAATGCCTCCAAATAGTATTTAATTCACTTCCCTGGTTGAAGAAACACTTTTTGAGACCTCAGAGTGAGTAAATTGGCCATTTTCATGCACTTTTAACCATTCCACAAATGTTGTGTTTAGGGCCCCTGGAAGCATGAAAATCACTTTAAACATGCTAATTTTAGCTCTAAAACTGATGAACTACCTACAAATGTGAACTGACGTTCAAAAATAAAACATTTGAAAGCGGACCATTTTTCACCTTTCTGAAGCATGACGTAATGGGGGGGGTGTTATCTCTTTTGTCAAAAATCAGCTGTTTTTGCTTGAACATTAAATGCCTCCAAATGGTTTTTAATTCACTTCCCGGGCCCCTGGAAGCCTTAAAATCACTTTAAACATGCTAATTTTAGCTCTAAAACTGATGATTTTCCTACAAATGTGAACTGACGTGCAAAAATAAAACATTTGAAAACGGACCATTTTTCACCTTTCTGAAGCATGACGTAATGGGGGAGTGTTATCGCTTTTGTCAAAAATCAGCCATTTTTGCTTGAACATTAAATGCCTCCAAATGGCATTTAATTCACTTCCCGGGGTGAAGAAACACTTTTTGAGACGTCAGAGTGAGTAAATTGGCCATTTTCATGCACTTTTAACCATTCCACAAATGTTGTGTTTAGGGCCCCTGGAAGCATGAAAATCACTTTAAACATGCTAATTTTAGCTCTAAAACTGATGATCCACCTACAAATGTGAACTGACGTTCAAAAATAAAACATTTGAAAACGGACCATTTTGCACCTTTCTGAAGCATGACGTAATGGGGGGTGTTATCTCTTTTGTCAAAAATCAGCAGTTTTTGCTTGAATATTAAATGCCTCCAAATGGTTTTTAATTTACTTCACGGGCCCCTGGAAGCATGAAAATCACTTTAAACATGCTAATTTTAGCTCTAAAACTGATGATCTACC